>NC_067282.1:147840735-148143766 GCF_020740795.1 Apus apus | reverse complement strand
AAGTACAGTGTCTGTCACTTATCAGAGGCAATTTACTGTGCCCACATTTATCAATCAATGTTTTTCTTCACAATGTTTGTGTTTCATAAATTGATTTTACTTAGCTGAAAATGATTCAGTAGAATTTATTTATTTTTTTTTTCCATATAGATAGTTTTAGTTTGATTTGAATCTCAATTCTTTCTTCTGTATTTGTCTTTGCCATAAAAGGTAATTGAATGAGGGATGTACAAAGCATTTGGATGGCTTGTTTTCCTCCCCCCAGATATAAATTTTTAATTTTCTCATTCTAAAACTCTCAGCTGTTGCAAATTGACTTGCAACAATGAAACACTGAAAAATTAGGAAAGAGAGGGCCTGAGTTATGGAATGTGGAATTTTATTTTAAATTTTCTACTCATGTGGTGCAGTATAGCAGTGTAGTACACTAAGTATAGTGTAAGTAAATACTAAGTGCAGTTGAAGTAGTATAGTATGCTCTTGAATGAAGTAGGGGATATTCTAGATAAACTTGTTGTAACTTACACAGGGGTGAAGTTGATACTACACTGTAAGAGAAAGCTGCATGATGAAGTAATAAGAATACTTCCTGTCTGTGGATCTATACAATAACTAGTTTGTTCCAAATTTACAGCTAATGGCCTGTCTTGCCTTTCAGATTTAAACTTTCAGCTCCTGAAAACTGACATTCTGGGGACACCTCTTTAAACTCAGTACTAGCCATCACTGGAATACAGAAACATGTAATCCAAATTCTTTGACTTAAGATAGGTTTGTTAAGTTTGGTGTTAAAACTTACTTTCCTCCTAACCACTGTGTAGCAAATTTCTGTACAGGAAA
Source organism: Apus apus (assembly GCF_020740795.1). NCBI lineage: Eukaryota > Metazoa > Chordata > Aves > Apodiformes > Apodidae > Apus > Apus apus. The sequence continues at coordinate 148,142,926 of NC_067282.1, read as the reverse complement.
ACAAATTCTGCCAGAGGTTTTGCAGTTTCCCACATGCTTGACTCGAGGCTTTGGGGAATCTGCTGAGTTTGGTGTTGCTTTCACAGCATGGGGATCAGATTCGCTAGCTGCATCTGTATATGTATACTAAAAAGAGCTAGATCTCCAGTCCTGTCCTGTGATAATGCTGATTAATTTTTAGCATGCTCCCTGGCATGTTTCTGGCCCACATCAAGCAGCATTTTCCCAGGCAGTGCCCAGGCACAGCTGAAGGCATAGGATGTGCCAGGGACCACTGCCAAGAGGCAGCTATTCTGTTTTGGAAGAAGGAGAGACTTTAGCTGTGAGATAGACCATGTTGCTTGCCCTGAGAAACAGAAGTCTTGGTCCTTTTCATTTAGCAGTGTAAAAATGACCTCTGAGTACTATATAAATAAAACTTAATAGATATTAACAATTGGATGAAATCAAACACTATGCTAACTGGTTTATCCTAACCACATTAAATGTTGTAATTTGTCCTTGATAAAGAAACCATTAATGATAACTTCACGAGGTGTTCCTCCACTGGTTTTGTTTTAGCAGCTTGTTTACTGAGGGGAGGAGGGAGAAACTAGGAGAAGTCTTTAATGAGCAAGAAGACTCACATGGTCTGTCCTGGTGCAACCATTGAGCATTTCGCTTTTTTATGGCAGGTGTTGTTTGTTTCACAGATGTCCATCATGCTGCATCCTTTCCCAGGTACAAAGTTTGTATAATGCTCCTTGCATTCACAGTGAGACTATATCAGAAGGGTGGGAGAGGGGAGAGACAAATTAGACATAGATAAATAGAGGATTTCAGCATACTTTCTGAAACTAGGATTTAAAGACAGTGAGCTTCCAAAGCCTTAGTTAATCACCTGGTGAATTCAGTTGCAAGTATAAAGCTTAACAATGTTTATACAACTCCCTTCTATGTTTTACCCACTCCAGAAAACTAGTGGCTTGCAGATAAATTTCCTTCAGATAAAGCCCTTTGGATTCACTTCTGTGACAAGAGAACATTTAAAATCAGTGTGGGTAGGTCAAATTTTTTTATCTCTGTTCCCACAGGCCTCTGCTTCCCAAAATGAGTGCCAAAGCATACTATTCATGAGCGAGGTGTCTCAGCACTGCTGTTGTACCCACCAGCCTGTGTGTGCCACCCACATGCAGCTCACTGAGACACCTCAGAGGAGCAACTTATATGACTGTGAACTGCAGAATGATCCTGCATGACCAAGTCCCTTTTTGGCTCTTCATGGTATTCAGGCAAAACAGGTGTGGTCTTCCCAAGACTTGCTTTCTTGGTGGCAGGAGTTTTACACGTGGAAATCTGACTCAGTTCCCAACAACATGATTAATATGCAGCCTTTATACAGTGCCTTTCATTGGTTGTCCTCCCAGACCCAGGCTACTTCTTTCCTAAATACACTAACTTTAGGCATATTTCTGTGGCACCTGTGTAAGGACCCTACTGGTCTTACAAGTTCCCTGTGGTCAGAGAGACAAAATTTAATGGGGAGAAGCTTCATTTCAGTGCCTCCATTTTGGGGAGGCAAATCTGAGCCAAAGTATTCTAGGAAGAATGACACTATTGCCGTTCTTGTTTTCATAGGAGGAAACATGATATTCATACATTGAGAAAGGGAAGGTAAAGAAACTCATTCCTGATCAGTGGTAGGGCTTATGCCAAAGGTAGAAGCAGAGCTTGGCCCCTCTGAGGCCTGTTCCCATACACTCATTGGTTCTTTTTGGAGAGAAAGCATTATTTCTTCTTAGGTAGTTGACACAGGAAACATTTGGGGCACCCATTCAACACTGACCTTTCCTGGACCATCATATATGCAAATGGTGGACTTTGCAGGGCAATTCCCGTATGTTTCTTGGCAAGGGTCTATGGGTAAGCAGATCTGACCATCCCCTCTGTAACCTTCTCGACAGGTACATTTGTGCTTATTTGGTCCAAGGTAAATGCAGTCGGCCTTAGGATCGCAGACCTTTTTGGAACATGGGTTGATAGCTTGTGAAAAAATAAATGAAACAAATGAATTATTGACTGTGGTTCTAAAATTGAAGACAAGGATTTGCCAGAGCACCTTCATGCCAAACAAAGCCCAAGTAGACTAAACTTCTCGTAACAGCCAAGTCTGAAGTATCATGGTGGTATGAGGACAGAAGGGAGGAATGTGTTTATGCTAACGTCGCAATGAACTGTTTGCTTTTAAACAGAACTGATCTCTTAACTTGGCAAATTGAGTTATAAACAGATTAAAACTTGTAATGTGCTCATTAAAATATCACAACTATTTCCTTGTTCTCTGGCTGATTTTAACCAGAGAAGGTCAGGTAGGTGATACAAGGTCCATACAAGCTTTCAGTGGTGTTAGATCTACTGGAAAGTATTTCTCAATACCATAGGCCTTGGCTGTTTTCTTTCCAGTAATTAAACAGTAGAATGTCATCCATTCAGCTGTATGGAACACTGACCAGCAAGTACCTTAGCTGTGTCTTCCACGCTGCTGTAGTTTCAGGACTGGACTGGAAGCTCACTAGTAAGTTCTGTGACTGGAAGCTCACTAGTAAGTTCTATGAACCCTTTTTTTTCAAGGCAGTAGCATTGTTTGTTCTTCTTCATAGGCCAGCAGTGCTTGAAAAGCACCTTCTCATACCTTTGTGTCCAGTTTAGGATATGGTCAAGCACGCCTTTTAGCTAGAAGGTGGCAGGCCCCAGACTCAGCTAGAAGGTGATGCTGCTCACTGGTTTCCCTTTCCTCTCCCTCAGCTGCAACTGAGAGTCGTCAATGCTCACTTTTCCTCTTTCTAGCTTTCTCTACTGTTCCAGCATGAAATCGTGTACATACACACATTCACATGCTCAGATTGACAGCAAGCAATGCCATCTCCAAGCTGAGTCTGGGACAGCCACTGCTATCCTCATTTATGTGCTTAGCTATGCTGGAGCCTCCTGTTCTCTACTTCTGAGCCAATCAAATGGAAAAGACACTGGCTTAAGCCACAGGTAACCCCAGTATCTATAGGCATTAGGACAGAGGAGCTACCTCCATGCAGGCTGCATCAATGCAAAACCCAGAAGAGGTAGTGATATTAGCATCCTCTTTCTCTGCAGGTTTCTGCAATTTCTTTTTCTCTCACTTTTCTATGATGCCTCACATTCCCTGAGGAATGATTTTCTGATGTCTTGCTCTTGGATGCTGTTCAAGCCTACTCAGAGAGGACTGCACCACAGTTAGGACCAAGAGAGTTGAATTATATAGTGTAAATAGATATGTGTATATATAATATAAATGTACATATAATTCCTGGAGAGAAGTGTTGTATTTCTGGCCTGATCTAAGCCAGCATTTACTAAATAGTGCTTCCAGCATCAGATACAACCATTTTCTCCATTGCAATTGGTCTAGAAGGAAGATCTGGTGCTGTAAGACATAATGTAAATAGAGACTCTTGTGATACAGTTAGTTATAGCATTCAGTGGCAAGTTGAGGAGTCTATAAAGACCACTTTAAGGTAGACTTTTACCTGTAGCTGAGTTGCTGTTACCCTTCATAAAAAATAGGAAAGCTAAAGTGAGCTTGTCTGTAGAGTTTATGCATAGTGATGAAGCTGAGCCACCACATGATGTCTACACAATAAATAATAGGCCTTGGTTGCTGTTGCTGGTTTTTATGGAAGCAAACCATGACGTTGAACTTTAGCAAGTACAGTGACGTGATAGGAATGGATTTGTAAGCACTGATGACCCAGTTTCCACACTACATATATCAAGGGAGTTTACTAGTTTTAATCTGTCAGACTGATGTGCCTCTGGAGCACGTTTTAGGGTTTATTTTCATTCAGAAGAAATCTAGTATGTGCAACCTAAGATTGCTTCAGGGTGTGAACCTAAGAACAATTTAGTCAAGACAGTGGTGAGATTCGTTTCAAAAGTGCGCTCGGTATCTGAACTACAATACTAGTGATGGTGTATCCAAAGAACCCAGTGGGCATGAAAATTACTCACGTTCACATTTTGCTCCATCCCTGTGGTAGCTGGGCAGACATGTGCATTGCAGTTGTCTTCCATCCTCACCCGAGGCAGTGCATCTGGAGTTGGCAGGGCACTGCAAGGCCTCGCATTCAGCTATTGCTGACAGACAGAGGGTGACAGGTTAAGCTGAGCCTGCACATTGTGCCAGGAGATCTTGCATCCTGCGGAATACCAGTTCGAGGTATTCCTGGTCTAGGGATCATCGATCCCATTGCTGTGGTCTTTATTCTGGTGATTGAAGTGGTGATGATGGTTGTGAGAGCTCACACACAGGGTTTGCAGTTCGGTGTATGGTTGATTGCTGTAGAGTGACTAACCTGAGACTAATTTTACGTTTTTCCTCACCAATCCAAACTGTATTGGAGCTGTTAAATATACAGAAAGCAATCTACTTACGCTGATCACAGCTGAGCCCTTTGTATCCAGACAGGCAAGTGCATCTTCCATCCCCTGTAATTCCGCTGTTGCATACTCCATGAAGGCAGTCACAAACTATAGGGAGACATGGATTGGCTTTACTGATTAATAGTGGTATTTCGAAATACATCATTAGTGGTTACCCATAGCAGATAGTGTCCTGGCCAACAATCATTGAATATTACACTTTTTCAAAACTGAACTTTGACCTGAGTTATTGAATTTATAGGCTTCCATTAATAAGAAGATCAGTACTCAAATACATCAGTAAATAACATACTGGTTTTTGCAGGCTAAGAGCCTGGGAACCTGAAAATCTTCATGACACAAGCTATAAACATCAAACTGATCCATTGCTAATTCCATAAAACTTGTAAATTTGACATATGGTCTTGAGCCAAAACTGAATGTAGTGTGCAACATAGGCCATTTTTATTACTGTTGAAAAATTGCTCATTTTTGCATCAATTCTGTTTGTATCTCTCTCAAACACCTCCAAAAGAGCTGAGTTTTGTGACTTCCTGACATACCCCCTACCCACCCCGCAAAGAGAATTTCTGCAGTTAAAGACATGATTAATCATTGTATAGGTCTCCAGCTTTTTTCTGGTCTGCTCCCTGTATTCTGCCATTTCTGGTTATAAACCTTGTGACAATATGCACAGAAGACTCCCTATTTGGAATCCAAACAACTATGAGACACTCTTTATAAATGCTTTTGAAGCCTTATGCATACTTTAAAAGCTTTTTAGTTATAACTACTTCAGTTATAGTAATGACCCTTTTTAAAAAGGCCCTGTACAGTTACACTTGTAAAAGCCTCAAAGATGTAAAGAGTTGTATCATTGACTTAATGTTTAAGCTGCAGTGATGTAGTGTATCCTCTTCTCTTTACAAACATATCTTGTGTTCATGCAATCACCTACCTTAATCAGTTAGTAATATTCTACCTTTGTTAATAGTTCTAATAAAAAAAACAGGAATGTGTAAGGTATTGCTGAAAAGCAGTTAATCACAAACTTGAAGTATTTACAGGTGATTAGAAAAATTGGAGGAGCTCAAATATCTGAAAGATGAAGTATAAAATGTTGCTGATGTTAATATGTAGTTGAATCCTCTAGTAGCTTCTTGGTAAAAAAAATACATTTACGGTATTTAATTCACTCAGATGCCCTATTTTGATGGAAATGTTGGCTCAGTGACATTTCTGTGTATCAACACTGGCATCCAGTGGACAGCTGGTGGAAAAGGGGCCTTTGAGTCAGCAGTGGTGTAGGATTACTGTAGAAAGGCCAAAACAGATAGCTTTCAAGTGAGGCCATTCGTGACTCTTTTTAAAAGTAACTTCATGTAGATCTTGAGAGGCAAAAAAGAGTTTTCTTTAGGGATAAAGAACTATTGCCACTTAAGAAAGACATTTCTTAATATTTTCCTTCATGGTGGTTTTCTGATGTGTCTGTTTAATTCTCAGCAGGGAATAAAATACTGGGAATCATTAAGAAAAATGCAAAACTGGAAAATGTTATACCAATATATACACTTGTGATAGATACACATTTTAAATAATGCAAATAGCTCTGATTCCTCCCTCAATGTTCTGCTTCTCCTAATAGAAGTATGACCAACAATCGAGTGATCTACCAGCCAAAACCCTAAACTAAACCAAATTAATGCTTTTTCATACTTCTGACTAAATTGTGAAGCTCCTTGGCACAGAATGTTGTGGAAAGCAAAAGCAGAATTGGACTCAGATGCAAGGCAGATAATTTCTGGAGAATGGATCCAGCAGGAGCCCTTGAACACTACAGTTTGAATACAGTTTCTAACTGCTTCTACTCGTTCCCTAGATTTCAACTACTGGCCTCCGATATGGGATACTAGGCTAGAAGGACTTTTGGCCTGATTCAGAAGATACACTGATTTCAATACTACACGAGTATTTCATGCCTTGACACAGAATCTCCTGTTTGTAGATACATTTAAAAAACATACAAAAACACTGTAAGCCACTATAAATTATGCATTTGATGTGTTCCCACCCAATATTTAAAGTACCATAATAACCTCCCGTATGTAGATCAAATAAATGCAAATCCATAGTATGGGGTGAAAAGTGCGTAAAACTGTAACTGGCTAACAGGGAGGCATACCTGCATGAAAATTCAGATGATTCTAAGCACTAATTTATTTGACTGTTGTCTATAACGAAGATATTCAAGATAAGACTGAAGTATTTTTGTAGCTCTACACTAGGTGTTGTCTGTACAGTCCTGAGCTGAATCCAGCCCCATTGTGAATGAGGAATTGATTTACTGCCTGTTTTCCCTGCCTGTTGTCTTCCCTGAAGTGGGCAGTAGCCCTTGATGGGAAACCCTTGGACCCCCTCCCCATTTCACTGTGATTTCTTAGTGTCTGAACACAGCTTTCAAACACCTTCTTTCCCCACTTCAATAAAGCAAGATCAAACGTACCTGATGTGCAGTGAGGACCAAATAAATTATCTTCAGCACACTTTTCACAGGCTGTTCCACCAAATCCTTTCTGTGAGTTACAGAATGGAAATAAAAGTTTAAGTCTCTCATCTATTTCTATATAGATAGATACATACTTAGCCTGAAAACAGCATCTTTAGCTGCCTAAAGAAAATAACATAAAAGGTTCAATCAGCAAACCAGAGATAACTACTGCAGTCTAGAAAACACTGTCTTTTGAATAATTTTTTCCTTTTTTATTTTAAAGTTTTAGCTCTTACACACCAAATCAGATGTTCTAAATACCAAATTAACAATAAAGGAGACTGAGGGGGGACCTCATCAATGTTTACAAATATGTAAAGGGTGAGTGTCAAGACGATGGAGTTAAGCTTTTTTCAGTGAAGACCAGTGATAGGACAAGGGGTAATGGATACAAGTTGGAGCATAGGAGGTTTAAGATGAATATCAGGAAAAATTTTTTTACTGTAAGAGTGACAGAGCACTGGAACAGGCTGCCCAGAGAGGTTGTGGAGTCTCCTTCGCTGGAGACATTCAAAACCCGCCTGGATGCCTTCCTGTGTGATGTACTCTAGGTGACCCTGCTCTGGCAGGGGGGTTGGGCTAGATGATCTTTCGAGGTCCCTTCCAACCCCTAGGATTCTATGATTCTATGATTCTATGATTCTATGAAGTCCAAATAATTTTTACAATTGTTATGTAGTATTTTCTGACTATTTTTCACTTTGTCTCTTTTTCACGTGTCCCCAAATGTGCTTTTGATGTAGTGGAAAAATTAACCAGTAGAGGGGGAGATAGAAAAGATTAATTTGAGTTGATTTTAAAAAAATCTTTTTTGGCTGCAGTTACAAAGCACTGCACGTTGCACTTACCACAAAGGAACATTGTACTGAGAGTATAATCCCAAGTATAAGGTTTCTAATTAGGGCAAAAAGTCATGACTAATAACACACTTGAAAAAAACAGAAGAACTCAAGCCACCTGTTTTAGGAAGACAAGGTAGGTGAGCTCCTTAATAATTCCATCTGAGTGTGCTCAGGTCTGTAGAAATACTAATGTGAAGTTTATCACAAACCATAGGAAAAATGAACTCCAAGCAGATAATCTCTACTGGTCCTGAAATACTTTCTTCTAATGTATTTATACAATGTAATATGCTTTATTTCTTAGGAGAACTTCCATGCTATGATCTTTTTTTTCTTAAAAGCAAGAGCATACCTGACAAGTGCATGTTCCATCTCCATTTATACCCTGGGAGCAGTGTCCTTTCCCGTTGCATGGTGATGCAGCTCCTCCTGGACAGGCTAGAAAGGACAAAGGTTTAAGCCATCAGTCAGCTAGCTCTGACCCTTGCACACCAGGCCTGGCAGCCTTGGAGGCTGCAGGGTTTCGGGCCGTACAGGGACCTCAAGTGACTGCTGCTGTTCTGCAGCTTCCTGGATTTCTTCACTAGAATTTCAGGTTTAGCACGGACCATCACTCTCTCTGCTCTTGGGAACTCAAGCTAGTGGCTGTAGTCAAAGAACAGCACAAAAATTAGCTTCCTTATTCTGAAATATCAATGTGCAGTGATAGCTAGTAAAACTTGTGTGCTGAAGGTGCTAAACTCTTCAGATCCTCTGGTGCTAAAACCATGATTACAGGCAGTGATATAAAAGAGTGGTGAGACAGAGTCTGAGCAAAAACCCCAGCCAGCAGGAGAGGGTAAGAAACAATAATTGCATTTCAAAGTCAAAATAGTCTACTTTTTGGCTGAATTTTTTCAGTATTCACATTTTTACTGAAAGGTTGTCTACAGGAAATGCGTATTACAGTAATTTTCAGTCAGGCTGTTCTATCAGGTTTTTCTCCCTTGTAGGGACATCCTTATTTTTTGTAGTTGTGCAGCCTCTTTGTGGAAATGATTTATTAACTCCCTTCCATAAGCCCTTCCTTCCCATAACTGGAGTTCCCATTAAATACCATAATCCTGATGCAGGTGGCATCTAAATGTCTCAAACTCCAACTTGCTTCACAGGTTCTTTCCTGTACCTTACTGGTAGATTTATTGCTTATTAAGAGACTCTGTTCTGTGTGGGTGGAGATGGACAGCACTGGATTTATGCTCCCACTGAGTAACTTAATCCTGATGTAGGGAGGTTAAGTGGTGCGGAAGTTTTAATGAAAATTAATTTGTTTTGGACAGAGTGATGAAAAAATAAGTGGATATATATACACACACACACTTAATTTTCAAGAAGTCTTTGGCTTTATACTAATCTGTTAAAATTTATTAATTTATCCCTTAATGATGAGTCTGTGAGGTCTGTTGCATCTGAGTAAGCTTCTTATGAAAAAACCCAATAAATGTAAAGATAAAATTTTTGTGCAGTTTATCTGATATGTGCTGAAATAAAAAGATCTGTTAAGAATTGAGATTAAATAACCAGAAGTGAGGTAAAGTAATAAATACACATACTTTAATCTTTAAAGTGGCTTTTAGTGAATCTTATGTTCTGGTCACCATGTAATAGCTAAATGTCATATTTAGGACTGACATATGAAAACTGTTTGATATTTGCTCTGAATGGAAAAAAAAATTACCTGCACTGATGTTTTTATTGAATATACAAAGAGGGAGAAATAATGACAAAACTCAATTTATGGTATAAATTCTAGGAAAGAATACTTTAAAATTGCTGAGAAAACAGGTTTCTTGTAGTTTATATTCATTACACTTCCCCTTGTCTTTACTACCTCTTGTCTCTTGTTTTGATACCACCACCAAGGGACAGCTTTATCAGAAGTTTACCATATGATTGTATGTGTTTGGTCAGGAAGATAAAATACTCCCCCTGGCTGGTGGGGCTGCAGGAGGTAGTACCAGGACACGGGGGATACTGGCACAGTCACCTGCTGCCATCCCCACGCTGGGGAGAAGCAAGATCTTTGATTTTGGTGAAGATGTTTTTTGAAAAGTAATAAGAAAGAGTTGCTCCTGCTTAGCTCTTACAGATGTCAGAGACCAAAGGCCAATTGTCTATACCTAGGCCAAAAAAAAGCTTTAAAATATCAGCTTTTTTGTCTCATAGAGTTTAATACAGCATTTCCTGAGTGTGTTCAGAGGCACTGAATTACTTCTCTTCACCTGACTCCCTGTAGGCTGAAGCAGCAGGTAGAACTTGTAAAGAAGATATAATTTAGACATGTAATTTGACAGAATTAGATTTATTATCTTTCTTCTTGGCCTTTTTTTTTTTTTTCTTTTCATTTTTTCTTTATTGTTACAATGCTTTCTACTCAGTGACCCATGCTGTGCACCTTTCAGTTTGTACACATGCTCTTCTTTGGAGCCATGAAATATTTGCCCACAGCTGGGTTAGCTCCCACTGAAGCCCATCAGTTACACATATTGGGCATCTGAGCTCTGCCACCTTTGGCATCTCTGGTCAGTTGACACTGGCACTGTTAAAAGGCTGTGTTATTTTTCCCTGGACCTTTTCCCCCCAACACTTTTCCTTTTTTCCTTGTCACCTTTTTACAGAGGGCTGGGGGTGAGGAGGGATGGGGAATGAGAATCTTTCATTCACACTGTGTGTCAGTCTGCACTATCGTTTGAGGAAGTCAGAGGCTATTCAAGACCTAATTTTGTCATAGCCATCAGATGCTAAATGTGAAGTAAACCCCTGGTCAGGGATTTTTCTCTGGCCTCAGGAAGGGACAGGCTTTCCTCCCAACATTTCAAGGCCCTCCGTACACTCTTAGAGAGATTGCGATAATGCAAAGAGTTATTTTCTTCCTCCAAGTGACAGCAGAAACAATGCTGAGACCTTGATTCTTTGCTTTTTGGGGCCAGGAAATTTGTCTGAAGGAAGAGAGGTTATCTTCAGAAGACAGGACCTCATGCTACGTACTCACCTATCTCTTCTATAGAAGTAGCTGTAAATGGGGGTTTGGCCATTTTACTTTAGTAGACAAATGACTGGTATTTAAATCATAGCTTGGGCCATGCTAAAATAATTTTAAAATCTACTTCGTGGACAAAAGGACTTCACAGATGTTAAATGAGTTCTTTACCCTGTCATCTAAACCATTAACTAAAGGAGGAAATACTCTGTCTGGGCAGGGAAACTGCAGTTCCAGATGCCAACCTCAGCAGTACAAGATTTGATGCACTTGTGGAGATGCTGAAAGACTTCTCCTGAGGAAGGGGCAGTGGGAGGAGAGGCACTCCTGATTACCCCTGCTTGAGTAATGGTCTTTAGCCTTCACTGGAGGTTCAAAAACCTTGTAAGGCAAAACTATTTCAAGTTGAGCTGAAATAAAAGACCATCCTTGCATCAATAAGTAAAGAATTAAAGAGATTTGAAAATATTTCAGATTCAGATAAGAGGGTACTTTTGACCAAAAATGACACATTTAAACTTGCAGTTTGAAAAGTTAAATTTTTAAAAGCCGTTGTGGGGATACTCCCAAAGGAAAAGTAATTTTGCAGTAATTTTCCAAACGATCTGTTTGGAAAGTCTCAAAACCAAGGAGGTGTCTGAGTTTTTAAATTTTTCTATTCATTTTTCTTTTTAAATAAAATTTTGAATATGTATTGTTCTCAAAATCCTAGAAGTTTTGGCTTAAAGCTGCTGTTTATTTTTAATCCTATAATAAATTCTGAGGAGCAACCTTCTCAGGGCAATAGCTTCTGAAAAGAAGAGAAATCACTGCTTTACTTCTTCTCAAATTCTATTTTAAAAAAAACCAAAACAACAAAGAAAAAAAGAGAGCTCACCCATGCAGTCTGGGCCCCAGTGTCCCTGGCAGCACTCAGGTTGTTCAAATTCCTTCAAACAACGATGCCGACATCCCGGAAAAGAAAGTACTTGTGTTTTAATTTCAAGATAATACCTGAGGAAAAGAAGCTGGAGCTACTTTAAAGTATTTACAAGCTTACTGTGGGGAAAAAAGAAGTCGTTAAACTCCTCTTCTCCTTTCAGTGTCAGAGAAGAGCACTTTAATCTTAGTTGCATAGATCTGAATTTTATTCTCCATGAAAACATACCCTGCACATCAAGATCTAAAAAGATCCTTAGAGCTGGTTCTTTTGCATAGAATATTTATTTATTTATTTATTTATTCATTTCTGCAACCTAAGCACAGAAGTTTTCTCTAAATTTGGATTTGAAATAGTATTTTAAAAATTATGTAATATCAAAGTTCTTTAAGTGCTAAGTAGAGGCCAAAATAGTACATTTCCCCTAAAATACTGTCTTATTTTTATTTTTTTTTCCCCTTTTTTTTTCCCCCCCCCATTTCATTGAAAAGGCAAAATTTCAAATTTGGTTTGAGATATTTCTTCCTTCCCTTCATTCCCCACACCTTCCCAAACTGGCAGTTTGAAAAAATCTGTTATTTATATATATTTATAATGGTATGGTATGTATGATACATAAGTATAATTTATATCTTAATACTTATATACAATTTGATATTTTTAGATCAATTATATGAAGTATGCAGAATAAACAAGAAAGTGATTTTATAGTCACTCTAAAGAAAAGTCTGATAGGCTGTTGGTAGCTTCTTTCATACCATTTGCTATTTAACTTTAGGCTTGAAGTACTCCAAGTGAAGCTTGGACTCTGGAGTTGGTGAAGCCAATGGTAAATGTTCCTTAGGAAAATGGCATAGAGTATTTGCAAAATGAATCAACATTTTCTTATTCATGGAGAACAGTATTCAAGGAGACACAAGCTTTGACAGAAGTACCTGCAGTCTGGTATCCCAGTCCCATTGGTAATTTTGGTGTAACCAGCCACGCATTGGGTTTCGAGGTTTAAAGAGCAAGGTACACATTCAGTTTTCATTTGAATGAGTAGCTTTTGATTACAGTACTTCTTCATCTGCAATAGGAGAAGATTGATTAAAAAAGAAGGGAAAAGTTCCCTGGCTTGGTTTAACTCTGCCCCCAGTGGCATTACTGAAAAAGGACAGTTCAAGCTCAGCTGTTTTCTCACTCACAGCTGCAAGCGTTACCCTGTTCGTCAGAAGTTCCCTGCTCTGGAGCTAAACTAGGTAATAGACCACATTTAGGGCCTTCCAGTAGTCCTTTCTGCACAAATTATGTCCAACCACTGCAGGATAAACCCTTCTAAGTGTCATATTTCTCAGAAGAATGCCTTAGGAACAAATGATAGGTTCAGTAAAGCCGGATTACTGAGGGAGCATCAGCCTGTGGAGTGTGTGAGGATTTCCTCACATTTCCAATGTGAGGAAATGCATAATGTTCATATTGAAAAAATGGTACCTGTCCACTGTGTGTGTGTATATGTATGTAAGGGCCAGTTCTAGCATTATTATCAATTTGAAAATATTTAAATATATTAATAATAGTCTGATGATGTTTTAAGTAGTTTCCCAGATTATAAAGCCAGAAGGACAATTATACCAGAGGAGCATAATACAGGGTAATGGAGGTTCTTGCATGAAAATTAATTTGAACAAGAAGAACTTTTAGAAAACATTAACTTGATTTGGAAATGGTAAGTTGTGAAAAAATAAACCATGGTGTGTTGCTTTTTTTTTAATTTGCCTCTGGCAGTTTTGCTTCAGTCTCCAGCCATTGCTCCTCTGTAGTTCACACGTCAGGTAGGAAGCTGTTCTGCTACCAGTTTTGCTACTTCCTTCCTATGAATACTTACAGTCTGAGGTTAGAGTACATTTTATTTGTGCACCTAAATAAATAGGACTTCTTGAATTTCTTGCTATGAGTCCAGTTTCCCTGTTCTTGAGTCATTCCCCAGCTCATCTACAGTTACCTTTATGTTGTGAAACTTTTAGTGCTGGGTAGATACAGCTCGATCAGTCACTTGGCAAAGCAGTGGAGAGCAGTGCCATGATGAGCCAACTGGGCAGAGCCTGGTGCTGGTGGGGCACTGGGCTAACCTGGGTCTTTGGGCTTCAGGTCTCAGGAGGTTCCCACAGACTCAAACCAGAGCACCTCTGCACCTTGCTTTGCATCTAAAACCACCTCAGGAGGCACCAACACAAGCAGGCTTGAACACTTCAAACCTTTCAAACCCCTTGTCTTCAGCACCAGTGCAGCCACCTTACTGGTCCATCCTTAAGGAGAGTTGAGTCACGCAGCATAGCAGGAACCAACAGAGCATTAACGAGCAGTCTGGGCACCTTAACTCCTATTAATATTTCCACTGAGTTAAATCACTACTTTCAGTGTTGAAGAACCATGAACTTGGAGCATTTGCTGATTCTTCTAAGTCTTTAATCAAGTATACTACTGAAGTTCTGTTACTTGCAGGTGCCCAGAGTAAGCCATTAAGAGTCAGGATAAACTACTGGCCTTGTAGGATACTAAGGTTCTGGAGTGGCTGAAATTATTTCACTGCAGAAGTTATCATGAAAAGGCACCCCACAAAATTTCATTTTTCAAATAAGAAAATTCAAAGACATCTTGAAAAGGTAAAATCTAAATTAAAATGTGTTTTACCCTTTCCCTGCCACCAGTTATATTAAAAAAATGTATTTGTTTAAATGCTTGAGTTACATCCACTTTCTCCCATTTCTCCATTTTCCCTTTTTGCTGTTTTGGAAAATCGAAGAAAGGTGTCTTAATAGCAGCTCTTTTTTTAGAAACAGAAAAAGATCAAACTTTCCCCAGTACTTGTTGGCACATTTCAAAGTATTTTTCCATTTAAAACAAAACTGAGTGGCTTCCCTCTTTTTTTCTCTCCATGATTTTTCCCCACCTGTTTTTTTCCTCTTCCACAAGTGATTTTTCTCTGTAACGCAGTAATTTAAAACCTCATGTTGTGAGACAATTTAGATGAGCCAATGCCTTGCTGGTTCAACTCTGAACTCCTGGTTCAGATTTGTAACCCAGTATTTTCTGCCTCTCTGTGATGGTGGTGAAAACAGATATTGTGAAATTTCACAGATCCATAGGATTTGTACAGGACAAATGTACCATTACCTCAAAAGTCTACAAATCTTTTAGACTTAAATTTAGAACTTTGTACAACTACTTCCAAAACCCCAATTCCTTAGAATTTTCCCCCATCTATCTGAAACACCTTTTCCTCCTTGTGTTTAGTAGAGTGGATAATTTTCATTATGGAAAAATTTCTGCTTCTGTCTTCTGACTGATCAGAAATTCTGAAGGTTTTCTTTTGTTGCTTTTGATGAGTAGGTCAGCCACAGTGTTTTGCCGTATTTGCCATTTTTTAGAGACATTTTCAGCATACTAATAAAACATTGTTTAAGTCAAGTTCTCACCTGGAATAAACAGATGCATTTCTTTTATTTCACAGGACTGAATTACACAGTCCTTGGTTTATAATTCAGTGTCATATGGGATCAGTGACTGTTAAAGTGTATTTTTCTTCTATCAGATACACTATCTGTTAACTAGTCCCTGTGTAACAGTGAAACAGCCCCCGCCCCATAATGTAATACAGGCACACAGTAGTACATTACTTGAATGAAAGACTGCTTCTTACCTCATCTGGGATTTGTGATGTCAAGCACTGCTTCACTGCAGCCAAAAAAGCAAAAAATAATAAAACACCTGGATATTTTTCCATTGTGAAGAATTTTTTTTTTTTCTTCAGAGCCCTCCAGACAGCAGAACTGAAATTCTGATGTAAAAGGATTGTTTGTTAGAGTTGCTATTCCTTCTGCATTCTTAGGCAAATAGTTTAACCAGTCTCTTGTGCTCCTGAAGGAAAATGAGTGAAGGATACAGCATGTGAAGCTTGCCTGCAAGCAGGAAAAAATCCAAAATGCAGGGTCTTTGCTGAAAGTTTTCACTGCAAAGCTGAGTAAACCCTTCCTAACTGAATGGCAGGATATCCTGAGAGGGCTTTACTCATTTATCCCTCTCTCTGAAGCTGTTGACAGTGCAAAACCAAGGACACTGAACTGTTATGACAGAAGACGTTTTCTTCTTTTAGATGGGCATGGACAGGGGATGGGATCAAGTGCTGCACTTGTTATCATTACATCTGTTGAATCTGATAGAAGGCAGAGGAAAGGATCCCTGGAAGTTGGCTTATCAGCCCTAATAATGTAAGGGTGGTTCCCCTGAATGTGGCTTTTGGAGAAACACTATTGACTTTATCTCAGGAAGGCAAAAGAACATCTTCTGTCATTGGCTAGCAGGATAAAAAAGGGGACTTTCTTTTTTTCTTTTTGCTAGTTTTGTTAAATAATTTTCACTGATTTCCTGGAGCTCAGCAGAGGAAAATTAACGTTGCTTGCATATGATTAGGAGAGATGAGTAGACACACATTTGAATTTACCAGAAGGAAGACCTTCTCTTTCTTCTTAGAGTTGCTCAGCTCTTTTCTGTTGTTGCTCTTTGCTGCTGCTCTGGTCAGTTTTGCAAGGACAACCTCTCTTGTATCTTAAATACCAAATAATTTGTCTGCCTTTAGTTTGCCAGCTTTGCTTCCTGCCCCTGAAATTATAATCTCTCAGTCCTTTGAAGGCACTCCATAAGGGTGTCTTAATGTGAAGTTGTGCTTTGAAGCTAGGTTGAGTTTTTTGAAGAGTTGATGGTGGCTATAAACATGGTGCTTTCTCCCAAACTTCTGTTGTAGTCATGGCTAGATGCTGTGCTCACCTTCAGACTACAAATGTAATGATGCAGTTGTATCATATTATCTTGAACTCTGTATGGTTTTCCTGAAGAATGCAGTGGTGATACACATATAATATACTAATTAATCTAGTTTTGTTATATGCACTAAGTGAATACTGCAAAATTGCTTGTAGGAGATGGCAGGGCAAGATGTTTCCGGCACGCTCATCAGATCCTTTTCCTTTCTGCTATATGATGAGGAAGGCAAATAATTTATTGTTTATACAGACAAGATAGCAGCCAGGGTTTGCAATGTACATGCTGACGGTATGTATGGCCCTGAGAAGTCCTGTTTCTCTGTTCTGAGGTCAAGGCCTTTCATGTTACTTTGGTTTTGCATACAATGTACAGTCTGCATTGGTGGAAGGAACAGCTCAGGGTTTTCTCCAAAAGAGCAGAATCCTGCAAGATCTTCTCTCCTGTGTGATGATAGCCCATGGTTGCATCCCCTCTTCTGTGGGATGTTTGAGAGGAAAACTTATCCTTCCACTTCTGCAGCTGTTGGAGAGCAGGCAGGTGGCTGTCTGGGCAAGGTTTGCACCGCCTGGGCAAAACACGTTTGCCTGGTCCCTGTGTGTGTGTGATGGCAGAGCTGGCAGCTTCTGCAGCAGCCTGGGGTCAGCTTGGTTTCTTGCCTGTTGCCACTTCAGACAGCACAGTGATGAAAGGAGCTGTAAATCAAGCATGTCCCTTTCCTGTCCTGTAGATTGAGATAAAAGCAACACACATCAGCTCTCTTGTTATCTGCTTTTGCCTCCTGTATAGGCATTTGTGTAAAGTAAAGCCTTTTTCCCTTTCCTTCCTCTCCCTCCGAGGCAGAGTGTGGCTAAACCCTGGGACGACCATTTTCCCTGCTCCAGAGGGTCTGGCCACCCTTTCCTCATGTTGGTAATGGGCATTTTCCTCGTTTGTGGGGGTTAAATACAGACTGTGCTAGGCTCTAACTACAGCTCTGTCTGTCCAGTTCCTGTTCCAGTTTGGGCAGAAATACAGACTAATACATCACCTGGCACACAGGACAGGGCTCCTCAGGGACTTGGGGGGTAGGAAGGTGGCACCCTGACACTCAAAACAGCCTGTGTAGCTTGGGAGGAGGCTGCCCCCATGGCTTGGCTGGCACCCGAGGTACCAGGCAGCGACTGGCTCCAGCACTGGTGTCTGTGCTGGTGCTCGGTGCTGGTGTGCTGTCACGGTGGGCAGGAAGCTCTGCCTGAGGGGTTTCACCCTTTGTTTTTGGAAGCATGATTCTGGTGTTCTCTGCAGGCTGGGACCTGCTGCGTCCCTCCCCTTCCCCTGCAGAAGGGGACCTGAGGGGGTCTGCACACCCCTGGGATCCCCAGCAGGGACTTCACCTCCTGTCAGTGTGCTACCCTGTGCATTGCTGCGTCTGTGCCAAATTTTGTTTTGGCCATCCGCCAGCTCCTGTGCTTGATGTGTTTGTGTCCTGTCCTGGCCGTTAGGCCTGTGTATTTCTGGGCCTGTCCTCCTCTAGGGTTGTGGTGGTGAACTACCACATTCTTGTTACGTTGCTGCTTCTACAGTGCAGATGAAGTCTCTTGCATTTCCTACTCTTACTTTTTCCTGGCTTTTGTGGGACATTTTATTTTACATTTTTGCTGTGCCTCTTCCAGTGTCCATCTGGAGTGGTGAATAGATCTTGGATTTCTCTTGTTCCTCCAAGAAGGTGAAAACTTTGGAAGCCTTGGATGACAAATTACAAAAATTTCTGTGGAGCTGGTCCCCTTGGATAGGTTTTTTTTTAAAAAATATTATTTTTTTAAAATAGCCTTGATACAGGTGAGGGAAGTGAGAACAAGGAATGTGAGAGTGGCCTGAAAACTGGACATGGTCCTAGGGATATCCCAGCCATTCAGATGCTCCTTTTCTCAGCTGCTAGTCGCTCTTATACCTCTGAAATCTTTCAGGTTACAAGCAGCCTGGTGAGAAAGATTAGTAAGAATCATTGTGTGTGCTGTAATACAAGTACCATGTGCTGCAGCATTCACTCGTGTGTGTCACAGCCTTCCTCCACTCTGCTATTGCATTCCTGGACTGGATGCTCCTACTTTAAGAAGATGTGAGCTCATTGCCTTTTTTACTTTCTTCATCCACCTACTGTCTCTCTACAAGTTGCTCCTTCCATTTCTTTGCTGAAAATGTCAACCAGCCAGAGAAAACATGATGGTTCATTCATGTAGGTGTTTTTGAAAACTATCTTTTCTGCTGCAACTTATTTCAGCGTTACAATGAGCTAGTTGTTCTTTCTCAGAGCCAGGCATCTGGTGGATAAGGTCTGTTTAAAAGGGAATAAAAAACAGTGGAGGTACAAACATGTGGTTGCAGCACTCTACATTGTTTTGATAACCACATAATTTCTTGTATTTAAAAAATATATTATTTGATGACTGATGACATGAGATGGATGAACAGCATATGACGAGCTCTCAGACGCTCATACAAAGCTCAGCCATTTCTCAAACAATCGTATGGCAAAAGCACCTTTTCAAAGGAAGAAATAAAAAAGAAATAAGATGATTTTGAAGCAGAGCACTCATTGCAGCCTGAACATCGTGTGTAGGAAAAGCTGGTACTGCTTTTCCACTACATCCCACTCTACTTGCAGCTCAGCTCCTATCCCATGAGAACAGCCTTGTTAGTGAGGTCTTAGAGAGCATCAAGGGTGAGGGCAGTCTTGAGCAAATTTAATATTCTTACCTAGTACTTTGAACATAAGCAGCAGAAAATAAATGATATAGCTTTTTTTTTTTTTTTACTTTTTGTGGCTTCTGTTTTAGAGCTCATCGCAGCAGGAAAACTGTCCCAGGGGTGTTTGAATACAGTTTGAGGCTCTGCATGTCTGGGAAAAGTCAGTTTGCTCTTTGTTTGGAAACTGGCTAAAGCACCTTGCAGAGGGGTAGGAAAAGATAAAATGTGCTCAGAAAAAGAAAGCTTCCTAGGGGGAGGGAGGCTTTGGCTCTGCCAAGACAAACATCTGAATGCTAATTGTAGGTGGGAGGAAGGGGGGCACAAACAAGTTGCCTAGGAAGAGCCTTGAGGAAAGGTGGGGGGTGGGGCCAAGGGGGGAATATTTGGGAAATACTGCCTTAGATGAACACAGACTTAATTGGAACATAACAAAGAGATTTAAAAAAAAAAAGGGTTTGGCAAGTTAAATCTTTCCAGTGCCACACATCTGAACACGCCAGCCGTGGCCTACGGAGGGTCTGAATGGGCAATGTGGAAAATTCTAGGGGTGTGTAATTTTATCTGATGACTGCCATAATTTTGAAACGTGGTGACTATCAGAACTAATTAATTCTCCAAGCCCATAGGATGCATTAAGATGGAGCTGCAGCTGGTATGCTGAGGAATGCCTCGCGCCCGGCAGAGGCCATCGCTTTTATCAATGTTAATGAGGGAGAAGGCACAGACAGCTGATCTAAACCCGAATGCGTTCGTGGTGCATACAGCTGATGGCAATGCAGTCTGCCAGTCAAGGGGTGGTCTTAGCCATAGATTAGATCCTCATAGTGGCCTCTTCAGCTTGCTTTCTTTCTCGTCTCTCTCTCTTTTTTTTTTTTTTTTTTTTTTTGTTCTCAAAAGAGTCTTTCAGCTGGTGAAATTGTAAACAAAAGGCATTCTAGCCGAGGCGGTGGTAGAGAGGGCTTTGCTAGGGAGACATGAGGAGAGTAGTGTATGCAGCACTGGCTTGGACAGTGTTATTTGCTACAAATTTTAAGGGGGCGTTAGGTGGGGGAGCTGTGAGGCTGAGCTTGTAATCAGCACCTCGGTCTAAAGGGAATGCCTGCAAATCAAGGGCTGCTCACAGGTACTTCTGTTACCCTTTCATGCTGTGATAACCTGTTGCTTAAAAAAAATTGAAAGTTGTGCTCAAGCTATAGGTGAGGTCTTGTACTCTGCTGGTCCAGCAGGATAAGCCCCCACTTGGTGGGAAGCATTCCCTGTGGTCAGCTGTGAGGCAGTCAGGCCAGCATGTACAGGGGGATGAAACTACAAGGCTCCTGGTTGGCTTCACCCATGGAGGTGAAGGGAAGGACTTTGGAACCCTGACCTAGAAGTGTGGGTGGCTTAGAGGAATATTAAAGCCATCTTTGTGTCCCTGTCTTTGCTCTGTGTCTCCTGAATTGTAGTTATTGATAGACCGTGCATAGACTGGTCCCTTGTAGCTGCCAGCTAATGGCATGATAAACACAGAAGGTACTGCCCTGGTACAAAATCTTGACTTTTTTTAACACTGTGGCTCTTCCTGGTGATGTGTCACCCTTCAGAATCATTATATCTCATTTTAATGCAGGATAAATATTATACATATTCCTTACACAGATTTGGAGTGAAATGAATCACAGTTATGAGCTGCTGGATAAATGCACCCCCCAAAAAATGTAGTTTGAATTAACATCTGCGTATTTGTGTAATGTCAGCATGTAAGAAGCTTCAGCTCCAAAGTGCAATCAAAAGATACTAGAAACTAGGGACAAATAATTGGCTTCCACAAGAAGAGAAGGTGGCTCAAATGGATCTTGACGGCAATTCTCTGGCAAACCTACTTTGCACTTTATAAAAAAAACAGACAGGAAGGAGACTGGGATTGTTTGTATGTGCGTCTTGTACTTCTGCAGTTCTGCTAAGGTTGCAGTATGTAAGGCTAAGATACCAGGAAACCCCTGAGATTCCGGATTGGGAATGGAAAGAGGGATGTAGAGCATGAATTTCTGGTGCTCTAAATGGTACAGTGATTTCTCCAACCCTATGGCAGAGAAGCAGGACAGAGAGCAGCACATGTTTCAGAACTTAGCAGCTGGTCGTGGTAGGACTGGGGACATTTGGAAACCTCAGAAACCATAAGGTAAGGGAGCTTGTGGAGTCAGGATGGCAGCAGAGGCTGTGTTGGTATTGTGGTGTTAGTACCTGCTGACTTCCTTCCTTGCTTGAGACAATGCAGAGAGTTTGCTGTGATTTTGGCCTATGATCTTGTATCCTTTCATAGTAATGCTTTTGTTTTGACTAGTCAGACTGAAACAAGGTTAGCTTAATATAGTTAATAATTTACTAGTAATAGAACCGAATTGCAGATAATGATGTGGAGCAATCAACCTTTGCTCAGTTTGGGTTTTTTTCCCCTTCTTTTTAAATGCAGCCTTTATAACATTATCCAAATGTGCATGTTTACAGCTATAGTGAATTGCTTTCAGCCAATTATCTTGTCTAGGAAAAGCCATCTCAAAATTTGTTTGAGAAAAAAAATAACCCAGAAGACAAGCTGGTGTAATTTCCACAAATAGAATAGCACAATGTTATCTTCCATTGTCTTCTTCCTTATGATACACAAACTTGCCTTGGCTGCAGGAATCTGATTTTTGTCTAGCACCCTGTGGGTATGCAGCACATCCTGAAGCCATGACCCAAGGGCAACAAGTTGACCACAGGGACATCTGATATTGCTGGGAAGAGCCAAGCGTGGTGCTGCCAGGTGTGTGTTAGCTGGCTGCAGGCCAGCTGAGATTGCAAAGCACTGCCCTAAGAAACAGAGCTGGACTTGGGATAAAGAAGCTCAGCCTGCATTTTTGGATGCATTGCTTAAAGATGCAGATAACCTGCTCTTTCTTCTGCCTTGTTTATATCTTTCCTTTCTGCCTTCCTGTAGCGTGTCTGTCTTTCACTATGGGTGTGTATTGGCATGTGCAAAAGTGGCACCTGGGGCAAGGGTGGCTCCAGTACATGAATTAAACAAATAAAAATTCTCTACCTGCACCCTGTTTCTTCAATGGCATGTACTGATAGGACAAGTGGTAACAGTTTTAAGGTGAAAGATGGTAGGTTTAGATCAGACATTAAGAAGAAATTATTCACTATGAGGGTGGTGAGACACTGGAACAGGTTGCCCAGGGAAGCTGTGGATGCCCCCTCCCTGGGAGTGCTCAAGGCCAGGCTGGATGGGGCTTGGAGCAGCCTGGTCTAGTGGGAGGTGTCCCTGCCCATGCAGGGCAGTTGGAACTAGGTTATCTTTAAGGTCCCTTCCAACTGAAACCATTCTGTGATTCTATGATAATTCAGTGCATGCATTATTTTTTTCTTAAATATTTCCTGCTGCAGCTTGCTGGGGAGGGGAGAGACAAGGGTGGGCTTTCTACCTGGTATCTCTGGGGTCCGGATTGCCCTGTCCTGGGGCTATTTTGCGGGGGGCGGGGGACGGGCGGGTCTCCCGGGAGGGAGCGAGCCCCAGACCCTCCCGCGGGACCACCGGGGGGCAGCAGAGCCCAAGCCACCGCATCAATCCCCCAATCTTCAGGCAGCAGCACCTAAAAAAGGGCTCCTCGGGTCCCTCTCACCTACTGCCGAGAGCCGTGGGTAACCCCACTGTGATCCCCAGAGAAGACGCGCCGGGCTATGAAAGAATGAAGACCTTTACACGATTGAGGTGTACCAATTTCCTAAAAATAGTCTGAGAGCATGGGGGTATAAATAAACATATAAAATTAAACATGTCAAAAATATAATTATAGACAAATACATATAAACATTATCTATGTATATATATATAGATAGATAGATAGATAGATAGATAGATAGAGAAATGCAATTCTGGAGGTATTAAAATGTTGCATAGTTTTTACATGGTGGAGACATTAGGAGGCGTTTACGTAGTTGCAGAGAGTCCATAGGACATGAGGTAGGGGGTAGAGGATGCATCCAGTAACCTGCACAAACATATGTTGCATTTCAAGAACTGAGCTCCTGGGGAAATATTCCCTTTCCCCTGACTCCCACTGAGTGGGTAGGTGTTGTAAATCTACTAGGAATAAACAATCTGAGCGATTTCAAATACACAGGAGCATCTACTGAAGTTCCATCCAAAAGAATCCTCTTGGAGTAAACTTTCTAACAAGGTTTAATCTTCAACATACAAGTTTACTGTTGTCTTACTGTCATGAGATAAACATACAGGGACACTTTCTGATTATACAAAACATATGGTAAAACGACTGTACTTTGTGTTAACCACGCTGGAAAGCCTAAATAAGCCTAAAAATGTGAAGTCAGTGTTACTTGCAATGAGATTAGGCTGTGCACCTGTATGCAGAAAAACCTCTTCAAGGGCTCACATATGTGTAGCAAGGCTCTGTACACAAGGCACTTACACAGAAATGTGCAGTCTTCATCTACAAATGCAGGTAAGTTTTGGGTATGTCTAAACTACAGTTTAGAAAGTTTGGATGGAGTTAAGCATTTAGAAGTATGAAGAGAATTAAATGCTATCCCAAGAGGGTTATTCAGTTTAGCAATTGGAGACAGTAGCATGAAGTATTCACCTGAAATGAGGAAAAAAATAGGTTATCATAGAATCACAGAATCACAGAATGGCTTCAGTTGGAAGGGACCTTAAAGATCATCTAGATCTGACTCCCCTGCATGGGCAGGGACACCTCCCACTAGACCAGGTTGCTCAGTACCTCATTCAACCTGGCCTTGAACACTCCTAGGGATGGGGCTTCCACGACTACCCTAGGCAACCTGTTCCAGTGTCTCATCACCCTCACTGTGAAGAATTTCGTCCTAATCACAGAATCACAGAATTTTTTGAGTTGGGAGGGACCTTAAAGATCGTACAGTTCCAACTCCCCTGCATGGGCAGGGACATCTTCCACTACAACAGGCTGCTCAGGGCCCCATCCAACCTGCCCTTGAACACCTCCAGGGATGGAGCCCCCACAACATCTCTGGGCAGCCTGTTCATGTCTCACCACCCTTACACTGAAGACTTTACGCCTGGTCTCTAACATAAATCTCTCTTCTTTCAGCTTAAAACCATTACCCCTTGTCCTCTCACTGCAAGCCCCTGTAAAAAGACCCTCCCCAGCTTTCCTGTAGGCCCCCTTCAGGTACTGGAAGGCCACTATGAAGTCCCCCCAAAGCCTTTTTATCACACTGAATATCTAACCCAAATATCCCCTCTTCAAGTTTTAAGACATTACCCCTTGTCTTCTCACTACATGCCTTATGTAGGGGTTATAAATTAGGAATTTTCTAGTTTTTGTGTGTTTGACGTCTTTTCACATTTTAAAAATTGAAATTTTGTTTTTAAGTTTTTGGAGATAAAATCAACTAGCATATACTGAAAAAAAAAAAAAAAGGACCAAAACTACCTGTAAATGTTCCTTTAATGTAGTTATTTCAAATTTGCTGATTTTATAAGCAAGGGAAACAACATCTGACAGAGTGGAACTCCATGCAGGAGCAACCTTAACCTTTTGGCCCTGGTAGCACCATTTGTCTTTGCAGATATACCTTTTCCTGGTCCTGCCAGATATTCTCCCAAGACTCTCACCCAGCTCTATACCTTTGTCTCTGTGATTGCAAAATGTATTTTATTATCCTTTAGCATGAGGCGCTTTATAGCTCTGTAAAGACAGACTCTTCCATGTTCACACCCTCTTTAGCATCTTTTTCTTATGCACCATCCAATGATGTTAGACCAGCCAGAATCTGAAAGTCCCTGCAGCCCCACTGAGTTGTACAACGTGAATGTACATATTCTATATGACAAATGCCGATTGGCTGGGTGTAGTTATTTAGGGATAAGGAATAGGACTGTAGGACAATGCATTGAAACATCAGCTTTTTTTGTTTGCTTCTAAATTTTGACCTGCAAATGTGAAATTATGTAAAAACTTCAAGTATCAGCTGGGGAAATAACAGAATAACACTGTGGCATAGCCTCATGAACATCACCTTGTTCAGTCGCATTAATATGCTAAGGTGAACTAAATACTACTTTCTGGTTTGACCTCCCGGTGGGAGAAGCTTCTACTTCCGTAGGAGAAGACAAAAAATAGATTATTAAATATGTGGCCTGAATATTTTCATGACAGAAATTGTTTTCAGCCTTTTTCTGTGGTGTCCAGTTCTAATCATCCCACCCCATGAAGAATATCAAAGATTTGGAAGGATCTGAAGAAGAAAAATGGCAATGATTAGAAAAATACAAAGTGATAAATGCCTGTGAGGAGTAGATAGAAGGCTCAAAAGAGATAAAATGAATAGAGGTATTGAAAAGTGTGTAGGGGGTGAAAATGGGGAAATCTTAAATTTTCTTTTATTGTAACTCTATAGTAAGAGACGGTTGGAAAGAATTACCTTTAAAAAAAACAAAAGTAAGTTATTTCTTTGTAAATAAGAGGTTAAAAAACTTCTACTTTTCTGCTGTTGCAACTACTTGTTTTCTTGTTGTACAATTGTAGGAAGGTAAATAGTAACATCTCTTAAAATTTGTGGTTGAGAGGAACCAGGTAGAAAACTCTGTTTTACAGGCTTCCTATGAAGCATTTTGCTAGAATCTGTAAGAAGCAAACTTTTCTGTCTCAGAAAATACTTTGATTTTGAATAACTTTGTTTTGTTCCAACTCAGATGTTGAGCTGGAGAAATTTTACTGCAGAAAAAATGAAAATGTTCACCTTTTCCTATCTTGCTTGCTGGGTGAAGCATCTGCCTGTCTCACTGGGACTCCTCAGAGATGTAGTAGCTTGTCTCAAACTCTGCCAAGGAGCAGAAAGTCTTGGAGTAATGCCTGAACACAGGCATTTAGTGCCTCTTTAGATGCCTTTGGATGTTCAGGACTAGTGAATGCTGTGGCCTTCTGAAGTAGCACTTGGCAGCTATGTGGGATACCATGAGGTATCTGAAACAGTCCTAGGCAGCTAAAACACACCCTATGGGCATAAGGACTGCAAGGAAGTAGAAACCTGAAAGCATGAAGATCTGCAGAGTTTATGGCAATACAGAGGTATGGGCCTGGGATGACCACATAGGCCCCCTTTCCATGTCCAAATTAGGCAAAACTCTGCAAAATTATGACTTTAAAGACATAGATTTCCTTCTTGCTTACTAGCTTGGCTTCTGTGGATCCACAAGTTGGGAAGCACCAGCTGCCTGGAGGTCCTGAGAGCTGCAGAGTATGGAAGAGATTTTTTGAAGGAAAATCAAACTGAGGCCTTAAAATCAATATCTTCACTCAGAAAAGGTTTTTTTGAACCCAGATTTCCTGTTGGGAAATCAATATAATGGAAAAATCACAACTGGTTGTTCATCTGATGCAGGCTGGAATCAGAGAGTAGAGTAGATAATCATCTGTTCCCATCAACCACTGCTGAGTATTTCAAGAGACGTTATGATGCAAGTTTTCTGTCTGAGATCCAGCTCTTGCTGGCTTGGCACTCTCAGCTGTGATTAGTTTTTCAAAAGAGCTCAGTTCCCATTGTGACTATTATGACCAGGTTTTCAAAAGATTTCAGCACACTGAGTGCTGAGCTCCTTTGAAAACCTCCTAATAATTATTTAGGTGAGTAAATAGCATCTGAGTCTGGTTGTAAAAGGCAGCTCTTCCTGGAAATTCTTACCACAAAGTGATGTATATTATCAACCTTACATTTTCACATTCCCATATGCAATTTGCCTTTATATGTTTTCAGCATTTGAGGTGTTTTAAATACAATTTCCACAAAAATAGAATAGTAGAGCCACTACAAGTTGCACTTGGTTTTACTATTGCTAAAGCAGGATCAATGCAATGCTGCCTTTTCCCATTGATGGATCTGTCACATTAAAACTGGAATACTATTATTGAACAAAGTTTCCAGATTTGCTGCTAAATAACAAGAGGAGATATGATAGAAGAGTGAGGGTGAATTCTTCAGTTAGTGTTATACCTCATGACCAAAGACTAAGGGTAAAAACAGTTGTGCTGATGATAGTCTTGCACCCAAGGACAGCAGCACTGAGGACAGCAGTGAAGGTTTTAAGCATTGTGTCCGTTACAAAGTTGGATTTAACTAATTCCTGTCACAGTGTTCAGCAGGCAAAATGCCCAAATTTGTATTCTTGGCAAAACTCCTGAGTGAAGACCTTATTCTGAATTTAACCCTTAGTGAATATGAAAATGCAAGAGCATAACAATACCACCATCTAAAATCAAATCTGGTCTCTTCTTCCTGATAGTGCCCAGTAGTGGATGTCTAGAAAAAGAGTATAAGAACCAGGCCAAATGTAGAATAATGTTTAAAAAATTCTTCTCCAGGCTTCCACATATAACCTGTTTTATCTTCTTTCTTTTGCCTTCATAGCATCCTGTGGCAGTGACTTCCACAATGTATTTTCGCATTGTGTGAAAAACCACCATCTCTTGTTTTAAACTTCTTGTCAGATATTGTGGTTGCATGTCTCTATATTCTGAGGAGTGAGAAACAGCTAATACTCTCTTTGTGATTTTGTTGAATTGTATCACACCCCTCCACCTTCTGACCCATTATTTCTTTTTCAGATACAAGCGTTATAGCTTAACCAGTTTCCCCTCATACAGGAGCCTTTCTGGACCTCTGACCTGAGTTTTGCTCTTCTCTGAGCTTAAAGGTTTTCTAGCTCACCTCTGTTGCTTTGGCAATGGGAAGAGCCAAGCTGCCTACAGCTTTCAAGGTGCTTGTACCTCATAGATTTCTATTGCTATATAACAGTAGTTTTTTACTGTTTCACTCTCCATTCTCCTTAAAATTCTTATAATTGTATAGACTTTTCTGGCTACTCCTGAACATTGAGCTGATATCTCAGAGAGGGAACCACAAGGCTCCCAGCGCTTTTCATGGAGTGCAAATACTGATTTAAAAGCCATTCCTGGGACATGGTTATTTTTTCCACATGTGTGTGGATTAACGCAGGGTTTAATTTGCTGCTTGTCCCCTCTGACTTTTGGTGAAACTCTTTTACAGCTCTTCACTCAATTTGCCTTACTCTTAATCTCCCTAAATATTTTTGTAATATGGTAGGTTTTGTTCCTTCATTATTAACTCAATTTTCACCTACATTTTCAGCATAGCCATGTGTCTCACCTCCTTGTCAATATTTTCTCTCTGATGTGAAAAACTGGCAATCTACTCCCTTCCCTTATTTCCTATGTTTTAGTCAGTTAATAATCCACTGGAGGAACTTTATTCCATATGCACTTGCTTTATTTCAGAGGCTTTTGTAAAGCAGCCTGAGATGGCTGGGACATATAAATGGGTATAGCTCTGATGGAGCTGGGGATCTACACTCCATGGAAAAGCAGACTGTCTGTCTTAAAGAATTCACAAATCTTTAGTAATCTATTGCAAGTGCTGCATAAGAAAATCTATTATCTCAGTTTCTTGGCCAAGATGTCTCAGATGTGTCAACATCTTGCCAGAAAAACTGTGTTGGTGCAGACATATACTCCTCCTTATTTTTACCCTTTGAAGTACAGAAATTAAAAATGTTTGATCACTTGGCACACATGCAGAACTAAAAAAAAATAAGATAGTCATATAATAAAGTGAAACACTTTTAATAAAGTGAAACACTATTTTTGCTTACAGTTGAGTAAGAATATCTAAGGTATATTTTGCTGTTTTTTAATGAAAAGCCTATCCAGTGAGCAGCACATTGCTCTATCCTTTGAAAGCAAAGGTTGCACAGGAGATAGAATTACAGTATTATTTTGAGCAGTCTTTGAATAATTTGTTTTTTGACTGGCTTGTTGCTATAACCTCATGCTGCCCCTGGTGTAATGTTTTAGATTGGTTAGAAATTAGATACCTGCACAGAGCTGCAAACATCATCTGCAGAATGTGAAATAGAAAATCTCAAATGTATTTGGACTCAGGCTGCCCTATATATTACATACAAGGAAGTGTGCTTTGAGACGTAACGTTGTGGAAGCTGTATTTTCTTCTTTCTATTATCTAAACCACTTGAGCTTGCCTCTCAAACTTAATAACACCATGAAAATCCCTTGGTGAAACTGCAGTTTATGATACCACACAGGGTGTATTTTATTTCCTAAATTATTATTTGTCAGCAAGTGCTACAGATTGCTTTTCTGTAATTGCCTTCCATGTGATAGATGCACCAAGATGTTCTGTCTCTTAGACTCAGTCACACATAGTCCTTTACAGTATTCAGAGATGGCTCTCATTCTGGTTGTTGCTGACCTCAGAAAGGGTTTGGGGTGTGCTCTCTAATAAGTTACTGCTTAAGAAGTGCTCAGACATATGGCAATATCAATAAAAAACTCAGCTGGGTGCAGCTGAAGACATGAATACCCAGGATCACAAAGCATTTGGGTGCCTCTTTGCCCCACTGTCTCTGTGAGGTGGAAATGGTGAGAGCCCCCAGGAGCACCACGTCTGCCTGGACACCTCCCGTCCTGCATGCACCCATGTTCTGTCTCAAGGCCTGGGGGAACCTCGCTCACTCGGTCTGTGGGTTCTTGAAAACACTGTCAGCCTGGCAGGAGCAGAGCAAAGCCTGAAAAGGAGTGAAGCATCATCCTTTCATGGGCCTGGTGCACTTAACTGGCTTGGTAACCTGGTGTAGAGGTGAACAGGTCTCTCTCTGACCTTCATAAATGCTTGCCAGGACTGTATTAATGGATGTGTTGTGTTATTAATTTGTGGTGCCTAATGATATTGTAGTCCTTGCCTGCTGCACTCACCAAAGAGTACAACAGCTCTTCCCCACCTGCAGTGCAAAGTAGCATGGGCAGTGTGGCCTGTGTCAGTTCAGGGTGTACATGGTTCGTGGATGCCATATATATTTTCATTGGCATGTGCCAAAGGCATTGCTGGTACCAGTTGATACTTAAGTTCTCTTGAACATCCTAGTTGTCATAGCAGTCATTCAGGAAATCAGGGATTGGATTTCTTTGGCTAATTTTCCATTACCTCTTCACTGCAAAATGTGTCATCAGCCCAGGAACAGGGCATGCTGCCATGCTGGAAAAGTGTGTTCCTGGAAGGGCAACTCTGTAATGGTTTGTTTGGTGGAATGAACTTCTTTCTCTAAACCCAAGTAAAATTTACATGAAACAGAATATTTGTAATGAAATATTTTTTTCTTTTAGGAATATGAAGCATGATTAAGATTTTTCATGAAAATATTCATATTGATGCTGTTGGTCCAAAACTATTAGTTTAAATTTTTTTCCTGTTTCTATTATAAATATTGACCATTACGAATCTGGCATGAACACATGGACAACAACATCAGTTTAACTCTTATTGATACTAAAAATTAATTGCCATAAAGCACTTTGTCAATGTACGTGTGTCTCTCAATGTGTTAGTATAAAAATGAAGCTCTTGGAAAATCTGGTTTTCTGTAAGATATTAATGAGGCTAAGTCTGTTTAATTACACAAAGCCAAGAGGTAACTAATGGAAAAAATGCTAGCTACTACCTCTGTAATAGAGGCAGTAAAGTGAGAGAAAAGCATAGCTAGACATTTCTTTTTTCAGAAAAGAAATGTATATTTTTTATAGTTGGGACAAGTAGTCTGGATAACAACCTATTAGGATGAGCTGGATTCTCTAAGCACTGGATGAAGATTTTAGGTATCTTTTAAATGCAAACGCTGTAGTTCTACTAATAGTTATGAATGGGACTTAGTGCTGTGCTGGAGGGCTTAGTGTGGATTGTGAGGACTTTTTCTTAATTTCTGCCGAAGTTGCACTTCGGGGCTTTGGTCATTTTGCAGATTTGGGCTTAGTTGCCTGTTTGAAGTATGATTGGACAAGATGATACATTTCACTTAAGTAATCTGATTTTGGGTTGTCATCAGAGCGATGTTAATGATGCCAAAACTGAATTTGTCAGGTAGGTTGAATACTGTAATTGTTGCAGCTCAAAAAGGCAGCAGAAAGTAGAGAAACTGCCCCTGACTCTAATTTAAATGTTTTTAAAACAAGGGGAGAAAAACTGTGATTTGTGACTTAAGGAGGTATTTCCAAAATCCAAGCAGGAACAGCTAGGAAAAGAGCCTTTTAGTTATAAGAAAAGGAGAGATTTATACCAAGTTGGTTAAAAAGGGAGAATAGGTGTTTGTTTTGTGAGTATTTGGCCTAGAGCTGTCCTAGGTAGGACTGGAAAAATAATTAATGTTGGATCCATTCCCCTTAAAATCAATGGTGAAACACAGAAAGCTGCAAAATGCTGTGATGCAGCATAAGATGGGTCTGGGAAGAAATCCTATGGCAAACTTACATGCTTTTATCCCCATATGACTCCTCTTGCAGCAAACCCCCAGTGAAACCTGGGGATTCCTCAGGCAACCAAAGCTTCTGGCCAGCTACTGTCTAATTTCAGCCTTTGGTAAATCTTCGTTATAGAAAATCTGTTTTCCCTATGTAGATATATTAAAACATGTCAATAGTATAATGAGTAAAACATGATTTACACCCTCCTTAATGGGAGGTGCAGTGGCACTATTGCTTACTCTTGAGTGACAGAGGTATATGTTTTGGCATTAAGAATGTCAAATTCATACTCTGGCAACCTGTGTGGTATGGACCACTGTAAATCCCTCTCTAAACTTTCATTTAAAAAGATGTACTAGAGTCTGTCCATAAAAGCTATCATTCTGTTTTCCCCAGTGATAAATTACCATAACATTTGATAAACACAGTGTGCTATAAGAGGGTATATCAGCCACTGTTATCAAAAGTTAATTTTCTAGACTAAATATTCATTTGGATCATTAGAGCTATTAAATACTGTGTCAGTATTTAAGGAGCTGGCTGTGCCTGAGTGCTAGAAGGAGACTGAAAAGAATCATATCCTGTCAAGATAAATGATTGAACTGTTCAATGAACTCTTTGACTGGCATTGGTTCCAGTCATGCCAGCTGAAGCTCAATTCCTCTTTGTCTGTGTGGTCTTGCTTTCACCTTGCCTGTGGGGTGAAAGCAGTTTGATGTGACCTCCTCGCAGACGGAGGCATGAGCCTAACCTCTATTTACACCCTGTCATAATAGGGAGCTGGCAAACACCACTGTTTGCTGCTGCTCTCCTAATTTTCCCTGCTTTTTTGTCAAATAGTTAGAAGTTGCACATTCTAATAGTAATCTAATTAGCATAGTGGGGCTTATAACATCTTGTTTATGTTGTCTCTTTTGAACAAAAAGGAGAGGAGAAAATATGCTCTTTAGATAGCTTAAGTACTGCCTTAGGGACTATATATGCAGCAGAGCAATAAGGTAACTGGATGATGTATACCCAGTTTTGTCATTTTGAAATTAAAATTTGAGATGTGAACTAATTCCATAGTGTACCAAGTCTGAGGCTTGGACTTTAATTTGACAGTTGCCATGTGACACACTATACCTGGCTTGGTTTTTGGCATTCAGAAAAGCTTCTCCTAGCAAGCTGAGATTTTTGATGGCACCATATGTTTGCACTGACTCTAATTTATTTTCTGTAATAGTAAAATTATTGTTCAGCCCTTCTTTAGGGCCAGATTTTCTTTGTCACCTACCAACTCCCTTTCCCTCTGGTTCATTGGTTGTTCCCTGGGCCAGGCTGGGATAGCAAAGCAGCAAAGATCCTCCAGCAGCTCCCGGCTCAGCACTCTGACAGTGGCTGCCCTGGGACACCCGGGCTTCTGCAGAGCTCAATGGAAACGTGCATCTCCCCTGGAAAATGTAAAGGACAAAAGACTTGCTGAGGACTCTTATTTCTAGAAAATAATTGTGCATTTTAGGATTTTCAGGTGGAGTGGGGCATTGCTGTTCCACTTGTATGGGTTGCTCCATTAATGTGGGACGGAGGACTGTTTAACCATCCAGTAGATGCCTCCTGGTTGTGATTTATCACCATACTGTGTAACAAGTTTGTGACCTAGCAGTGACTAATAGCTACCCTAGACTTCACAAAAGGGAAGCAAAGAAGTCTTATTTATAACTATAAAGGAAAGAGGTGAAGAAAGAAAAGAAAGAAAAGAAGAAAGGAAAGAAGAGAAAGAAGAGAAAGAACAAGGGAAGGAAGGAAGGAAGGAAGGAAGGAAGGAAGGAAGGAAGGAAGGAAGGAAGGAAGGAAGGAAGGAAGGAAGGAAGGAAGGAAGGAAGGAAGGAAGGAAGGAAGGAAGGAAGGAAGGAAGGAAGGAAGGAAGGAAGGAAGGAAGGAAGGAAGGAAGGAAGGAAGGAAGGAAGGAAGGAAGGAAGGAGGAGGGAGAAGACCCTGATGAATCTCCTTTGTGTTTTGAGGGATCATTTCTATTTATACAAGGAGGTAGATTATAAATAGAACTACAATATGTAAATCATTCTTCTATTGCTACATTAAAAAGAAACAAGTTGCCAATGAAATGGTACAATGCAGGGAGACAGGTAGAAACCTGTCATAGAATATATGCAAATATAAATTCAGAAAATAAAAGAGTTCCTTTGAAAATAAGTAAATAAAAAGTTAAAAATTATGTTTAATCTATTCAGCCTGTAATTCAGGTTGCGAAGGTCTTTTAAAGTTAAATCCTGACATAAGCAAAGGGAACAGGGTCTAACTGAGTTCACTGGATGCACTTTTGAGCAATTGTACATGTGTGCATACCAGATGGGACATCTAGCGACAATTGTGTCAAAGTGCTGTTATAACTGGGCAGCAGGTTGAAGAAAACCCTTCAGTTTTAGGCTGTTGAGGAGACACTAAATCAGGTTGCCTCAAAGGGCAACCTTGCAGGGTGCTACTGGAAATGGAGGAAATGGGTAGGCAAAATCTCTGGTGGTGCTCAGAGGGAGCTTTAGCAACTCCTTCCCCAGGGTGCCTGATCTCTGGCCTCCAGGCCCAGGAGATGGCAAATGATTTAGGTGGTCACATATCTGATCAATGACATCAGCAGAAGGTCTCTTTTCATATCTCTTCTATGTTGTAGCACCTCAGAGGGGAAAACTTCCACTTCTCTCCCTTCTTTTCCTTTGTCATGTCTATATTAATCCTGGAAGGCTAAAATATCCAAATTAGGTTGTGAATTTTAATACTGTTTTAGAACTCTTGTCATGCAGGCTGGTAAGGAGTTGCATGCTCTGACCTTCCCTTTCCTTCTGTCCCCATGTCTATTGACTTGCAAACCTTTTCAGGATTTTGGCTTTTTGTCCTGTTGGGAAGGAGAAGAGTTTGGGCCCTTGGACGGGCAGAGGAGAAGAAGGCTGCTCAGGCCAGCTCTCACACCCAGTGCCATGGCTCTGAGGGGTCACACACATAAGCAAGGTGAAGCATTGTGGTGCGTTTCCTCAGCCACTTTCTCATCCCCGAGCAGGGCTCTGTCATGCGGCAGCTGCCGCAGCAGCTTATGGCAGAGAACTCACTTGATAAAACCCCTTCCCGGAGCCACTTTGTATGCATAGCAAAGCCTTTTTACTTGTGCCTTCCTCGGTGGCTTGGGGCTTGTCCCTGTGTTGCAGCGAGCTTCGTGCTTCCAGGGGCTGCTTGGTTTCAGGGCAAGCCGTGAACTTAGAGCACCGATTGCATTAATTGTTTTCACGCCAGCATATTTCCATTGTGGCTGCCATTATAGTTGTGTAATGTTTCTTCTCTCTCTTCTTTCATGGCTTTCTTTGCCTTGACAGGCTCAGTCAGATTCCCTCATTCACATCTGCTAATGTGAGGGCTGAATAGAATAAATCCATGCAATGATGGCTTCAGAAAAGAGGGGAGGAAGATGGGGGGAGCAAGAGCTGTCTCGAAAATAATTTCTACTTAATATGTAGAATTTCAATAGACAATTTCAGTTATTTTGTCCAAAGCAAGATGCTTGCGGTATGAATGGCAACAGGCCCCCAGCATCCCCCCTTCTCCTTTTTTTCCCCAACATAAAAGTCACTCAAGTAAAGGAAGAGACAATGCACAGATTACTTTATTTGGCTTCATCAGGTTTGCCAGGAAAGGAGTGTGCTGCCAAGCTCCTCAAGACAAGCAATGCTGGGTGCTTGCCCTTGTGCCAGTGTGAAGACAAAAAAAAATCAGGAGCCTTGAAAAGAAGCTGGTGCAGCACATGGCTCTTTCCCACTCCTCACAAATGATGGCTGTTGTGCTCGTTAACCTCTTCTGGGGCTCAGTCAGTTCACGCTGTGCAGCGGTGGAGAGCGGAATGAAAGGAAAGGCTCACAGGACCCATAGAAACGCCATCACTCCTTCATTCCCAACGCACACGCAAGGGCCGCCTTCCCCGCGGAATACCAAGTGCCTCTCGTCAAATCCTTAATAAGTCAATCCTGGCTCCATGTGGCGGTGACAGCTCAGATTCCAGCACAGGCACGTGGGACCAAGCCCAGCTCCCCATTTACCCCACTGACTTTGGCAAGACATCTCGGGCTCGTGCTTGGCTTTGCTCTAACTACATGCTCCAACAAGCCTGGGTCTTCCACAGACATGGGTTCAACTCAGTCAGACCAGCCTGGTTTCTGTGCATGGACTGGTTCTACTCAGGTCCTTAGCAGGGCTCTGAAAGGAGACCCTTAATGAGCCTTTAGCTTATGAGATCATTAAATAACTGTAACTCTGTAGCATCACTTATAAAAAAAATATATTCTTTTTTATCCAAGTGGCTATAGTTCTGATAAATGAAAGAGAATCTCCTCTTTGTGGTTATAAATGAACAAAGAGGACTGTACAGTCTGATCTGAGGCCCACTGAAATGAAAGCCAAAGACTTCAAGGCACTTCAAATGTAGGCTCTTCTAACTAGTAGCCTTTGATTTTAAGCATTTTTACCTCAAACTGAAGAGGACAAAGCTACTGTTTAAAATGAACTACAAGCAGTTGAAGGGCGTGATAAACTGTCATCTGAGGCTGCAGAAGTAATCTGTGTGCCACAAACAGAATAAGGTAGGAGCTCCAATATTTAAAACAAATGGGAAGAAAATTTGAAACAAAGTATAAAACTAATTAGTTTTATACTAATTCATTATACTAATTCACTAATTCACTATACTAACTCAGAAAATGTAGCAAGATAAAAAAATCTAAAGTTCTCCATCGCAGTCCAAATGAAGCAGGGAAATACATTGTACCACAACTGAATGTTTTTTGATAAACATTTTTCACCTGAATTTAAACATCAAAGGGAAAACAGAAAAATGGAAAAGGAAAGAAAATGCAGCAAAGCATACATTAAAACACACAAAATACCTTCAATTATATAGCATTTAATGCATCACCTTGTGACCCCAAAAGAGAGTATTTTCCACTGCTTCTTAAACGTCAAGAAGTGCAGGATGGAGAGCTGCTTTTCCTTGCTTGTGATTCTGTTGCCTTTCTGGATGACAAACTATTGCTGGAATCACTCTTTTCCTTTTCACCTGCCCATGTCCAAATCACCATTGAGTCACTTAGTTCTGTGCACGTTCGGATGGTGTCCCTTCTGTTGAATCAATGATGATCGTGTTTTGCTGTCAGAGATTGGAGGACTTGTTCCCCTGATGCCTTGGTCAAGCTGAGAAAAGCTCTCTAAGCTCACTGTGCAGTGAAAATTCAGATCAGGAATTTTTATAAGGCAATTTTCAATTTGAAATCTACATCAAAACTACTGTTTTAATAATGCTGTATATAATTAAAGTAAATAGTATTTGAGAGCTTATTAATTGTCTGACTTACCCTTGGAGAGTACCATTTGAAACAAATTTATTTTTGTCTCATTTCCATTTAAATTTATGAATGCCTGTGTGGTAGTCTAATGCTGGTATGTGAAAACTAGAAGGCAAAGCCTAGTTAGGAGAAGTAACAGTAAAATGGTATGAGTGTTTCTGAAGGATGAAAAGTGTGTGGTCTTCATTCAGATTTCAAACTGGTTTGACCCCATGTCATCCTATTGGCTTTAGTTATTGTCCTGATTTATGTTAGCACAGACAACAGCGGGATTAGATATAAGTGTGGTAGTCCATTGTTTAGAGAAAACATGTTTGTTTTCCATACTCTCATGCAGAGAAATTGTCTAGAACTAAGTTATTTCAAATATCTTCAGTTGTTTGTTTGGTTTGGTTTGGTTTGCTTTTTTAAGAGTTGTATCAATCCTTCTGCATTCCTATTTCATGCAGAATTTAGAACTAGAGATTGAAACACTCAAGAAAAAACTCATAGATCTAGCTCATTAGCAAAGCATTGTTAGATATATTTCTATTCTCAGTGTTTCAGAAATTAACATCCATGAAAAGATTGATTTTGAAAGTCAGCCACAAATGTTATCAGTTGTAAACCCTGTGATTATACTTTTGACCCAATTAACTGAAAAATTATTTTATAAGTGCTATATGTTTTTTCGTGTGTACCTAGCTTACCAGAACATTACACTCTTACTAAAGCCCACCTGACTGTGCTTATTCTTATGAAGAGAAACTTTTGGAAAAGGGAATAATTTATTGCTTGCAAGCTGAGTGTAAAAGAAGGCTGGCTTAGCTGGGCTGATTCTTGGAGTTTTAATATTGTGTCCTTCCATATTCACTTCCAGACCACTCTATGGACACTGGGACTAGGTAGGGCTTGCTGAGTGTAGAATATAGTCCTTACTGTAAAGTCTAATACAGCTTGAAATGAGAAAGCACTATGAAAAATATATATCACATTTGTATTCCTAACCTGAGATGATGAAACTAGGTGTACCAGCAAGAGGGCTCTCAGAACACTTAGATGTATGTGGCTCTGGCTAACATGAAGAGACCAAGTTGGCATGGTAGCGTGTCAGTAACATGTTGGAACGTGAAGGCTGGCATGAAGCTTGCAGAGGAGAGTCCTGTTTAAAGGGCAAAGGAGGACAGATAAATAACTTTCCATATAATTGAATTATTTCTGGAGTATTGTGTCCAGTTCTGGAGTCCCCAACATAAGAAGGACATAGAATTCCTCGAGCATGTCCAGAAGAGAGCCACGAAGATGATCAGAAGGCTGGAGCACCTCCCTTATGAAGACAGGCTAAGGAACAGCTTAGAGAAGAGGAGGCTCCATGGTGACCTTACAGCAACTTTCCAATATCTGAAGGGCGCCTACAAGAAAGCTGGGGCAGGGCTTTTTACATGGGTGTGCAGTCAGAGGACAAAGGGCAATGGTTTGAAGCTTAAAGAGGGGAGATTCAGGTTGGACATTAGGAAAAAGTTATTTCTTGTGAGGGTGGTGAGATGCTGGAACAAGTTGTCCAGGGAGGTTGTGGATGCCCCCTCCCGTGAGGTATTCAAGACCAGGTTGGATGGTGCTTTGAGCAACCTGATCTAGCAGGAGGTGTCCCTGCCCATGCAGGATGATCTTTAAGGTCCCTTCCAAACCAAACCATTCTGTGATTCTCTGATTCTATGATTAATTGAACATGCTGGAGCCTGATGTAGCAGCTGCTGGTGTCCTCTGGTTTAATCCTGATTAAGTTCAGTGGAAGCAAAATGGGACCAAGAGCTTCTAGACTAGAAGTTGCCCCCTTCACATTTTTGCTGCCTCCCCATCTGCTGCTGGGTGGCATTTCTGCATGGTCTCTTCCAAAGGCACCGTAATGCTGGGTCATGTCAGTCTGAGAGCTCTCCTCAGCCCCAGAGACACAGCTGAGAAGAGATGGGGCAGAAGACCAGCTGGAGAAGGACTGGAGAAAGTGAAGGAGGGAACTGTGAAAGACGAACTGTATACATTAGCTTGTGAGTAGGTTTTATGACCTCCAACTCATTATCTGGTCCCTGTGAACAAAGCTTTGTGGCATCCTGCTCTCAGACTGATGTGAGACAGTGATGAAAGTCTCCTGCTTTGTGCTATCTCACATTCAGCATTTTACCCATGAAGTTTTATTGGAGAAATTTTACATGATTCTGTTTCAAAGATAGGGCTTCTTAGATAATTGTGCCTTTGCCTCAGGGATTTATACTTCCATTCCTAATTTTGTGTAAGCTGTTTTAAAATGCCACATCAAATTATGCTGAGAACATTAACATTGTGAAAAAGATGTGTAAGAGTCAAGAAACACTGAAACTGAATCACCTTCAGCAATCTTCTGCAGGGTATGTGTTATCATCCAGCTTTCCATTTAAGAATGACACTCTGGTTTACAACAGCATCCCACTGAAAAGTGAATAGGGCATTTAAAAAAAGCTTTTAAAGAACACTTTTAAGATTTTTTTTTTTTTAATTTCTGAAAGAATGGAAATAGACATTTAATAAATAAATAAGTGAATTAGATGTTTAGTGTGAAGAAACTATGGATGCTCCTCTGGATACCGGGTGGAGCTGCCTCTCAGCTTGCTGCAGCGTGGTCCCAGCACGACCGAAGAAATGATAAATTATCCCACTTGTATGTGAACTTTGGATTGTGCTTTATGCTGCTGAAACACAGGTGGTTTTACTGTCTGAAGTAGCAAGTTAGCTGCAAACTGTGCAGTGATCTGCAACCATTGCCTGCAGGGCAGAGGCAACCTCCTTGTTAGTCACTGAACTTGAATTTGATGTTGATAATGAAGTTTCCTAGAGATGATCCCCTCTCTGGTTTAAGATTTCTATGTAGGGAATGATGGCCTCTAGCTCATAGGCTGCTGTGGTAAGAGAGGACAACATATGAGCTTTCTGATATTTTGGAGTCCTTTGAGGATGAAGTTTCTTGGAAAATAAAAAAAAGTAGATGTTGCAAAGATTGCGTGCCTGAAAATTAGGAGGCAGACTTACTAAAACAGAGCTTCTGCAGGCACAGTAACATCCCCAAACACCACAGTGTGCCAGGAATAAAAATGATTAAGAAAACAGCAATCAAGTGCTCTGTCGGTGGTGAAATTCTTCAGAAGTATGGGAAGCTTTAAATGGTGCACCGTTTTGTTCTTGAAAGCAGTGTGTGCTTGTAAAGGAGGACTGTAGAAAAATTCTCATTATTTCTGTAGACAGTAGTTAGCTCCAAATTCTGGCATGTCTCAGTAGTTCAGTTAAATCTGGCAGAGTGAGCTAGGTGTGAAACTGTGCCGAGGAGTGTCACGCTCAATCTATAACAGAAACCAAAATGCAAGATGAAGCATTTTTGAGTGAGCTGAGGTTAAATCTTTCACCTTCATGTGAGGCAACAAATTTTCTGAGGCTCAGGTCCTGGATTTGAATGCCTCACTTTGTTGGGCGGTTCAGAAACAATTCCAAAGAGTATAACTAGGCTTTGTCAATCCACAGAAATCACCTACTTATACTGAAGTTTATATTAAAGAATCAGCACTTCCCTGAAACACGGCTACATTGGATTTGGGTTAAGGACATTAAGAAAAAAAGGCTGAGACAGAAATAAAGAACTGGATGTCAGAGCCCAAAGAGCACGAAACCTGCACAGTTCTCACAGGAAGCCTGACAAGGCCCAAGGTGGGTGGAAAGGTTGGGGTGGATGGGGTCAACCTGTGAGAAGCAGAGTCCCACAGCCAGGCATGGAGGTGAGGGCAGTGCTGATGCCCACTGCCCCCATTCCTGCTGTCCCAGTGGGTACCATACTGCCCGCTCACTGGTGAGCAGGAGGACCTTGGTGCAAAAACAGTGTGTTGCCAGGTGCAGGACTCTGGCTGATAAAACTAAAGCCATTAGGAAAGGTAGAGGTTAAATCAGAGCTCCTCTGATTGAAGGAGTGGAAATACCTATTGAGTGTCCTTGCTGCATAATCCCCCAAACAAGTGAGAAGCAGCTTCCCTTATAAAGACAGAGTTACTGGGTTACATATGCTAATTAGGACTCTGATAAACATTGCTTATTGATTTGTCTATAACCTCCTCATTAACATTCATTCATGTTTCTCCATGAAGGAAAGCACTGAAAAATAGCTTGAGTCTTTTTTTTCCTGGTGTCTCCTGTTTGTGCAAAGAGAGAAAGCCACTGCTATGGGTGCTTGCTGCCTTCTGGGAGTTTCTGCATTTGACTTCCCTGCTCTCTAACTGCTTGTGATAACAGAATGTGATTTTTTTATTGTTTGCCATGTTTACAAACATTTCCATCAGCAGAGGAATCAAGCACAGTGCGTTTCTTAGTCTGCTTGTGATGGGTTATTAATCATGGGGCACTCTGAAAGTTGCTCAAGGCATTGTCATGGGCAGGAAAAAAAGCAAAAGAAGCTTACAGTCCTTAGCAAATGGTGAATTTGAATAGAAAGCAACTGTTCAGGAAGACAAATGCTTGTGTAGCAATACCTATTGCCAAATTTATTTTGATCTTTGACTCAGAGATGCAAAAAGAAGGCAATCCTTGCCCTCTTTGGCAACAGAGATGGATAAAGTTTATTTTTTGGTAGTAGGAGCAAAATATGACCATTTCTTGTTTTGTCTTTCTTTTTGGCAGTGTTACTTTAAGAGGAAGCCTTCCACTTTAAATAAAGGGTTCCCTTGCTGTCCGCTTATTTTTCGACATGATTTTAAATCTTTCCTACAGCTAAGAAAAATTAAGCTTTTGCTAGTTTGCTGGCATTTGTAACAGTGCAGGGGAGGAAAAAAAGCCCATACAATGAGCAGACAAAGGATAGGTTAAGAAAACTTCAGAGTAGAATGATGTACAAAGGAAGAGTAAAGTGTTAGAAAAAATGACGTAATGGAAGAGGCAAAGTCTCTATCTGAAATGAAACCCTAGATAAACTGGGCTAAAAGACAAATGCTTCAAATTAAAAAATATTAATGGACTTGTATTTGTGAAAGATGCATTGCATAGACTCCTGTTTTCCATTTTTACTGAATCTTTCTTAAAAAGGCTACTGTTGTTTTTCCTGCTGGCATCGATCAAAGCAATGGAAAACAGGTTTTCAAAAAAGATTGGTTATTAAAAGGATTAAAATAATGAAAGTTAGTTAATCAAGCGTTGTCACTGTTATTGAGCCTGTGACCACGGGAGGCAGGAAAACTCAAAAAAAGCCATTCTAATTTACTTCTGTAACAAGGTAACACCTATGTATTTAGCTGCTAGAAGCAGCTTTTAACAAAATATATCATAGTGGGAAAAAGCTGTTCTTGGCAAAGGTTAGTGCTTGTTTGCTCTTCTGTTTTGGCTCTTCAGCCATGACAAGAAGAGTGTCACTGCTGGGCTGGGTGACTGGTGGATGTGTTATGTCACTACAACCCTCGCTCCTTGTGCCAAGAGCTGTCGTCATCCCAGGGGCTTCGAAAAAGAGCTCCTGCCTTCCTCCACAGCCATGTCCATCCAGCCCTTCAGAGCTTGTGTCAAAACTTAGACCTCTAATAATAATTTCACCTGTGTGCTCACCTGCATTAATACTTCTCCTCTGTGAATGGATGGAAGGTGGTACTTGATGTTTGCTTAGAAGAAGGAGGCAGCCCTCATCCTCTTCTCACATCCACTGCATCCATACCACGCCTTTAGTTCTTTCCCCCCTCTGCCTCAGTGGGTGAGATTTTTAAAGTAGCTTAGAAGTGTGGGGTCCTAAGTCTCAGTGAAACTACTTAGATTTCTGTTCGTTAAATTCTTCACTGGGTTTTGAAATGGGACACAAGACATACAAGACATGCTAATACCAACTCTACCCCTACATCTCCGGAGATTACAGTCCTTGTGGGCTAAGTGGACTCAGAGTCCTGGGACGTGCTGAGTGCTAAAGCTATTTTGATGCATCTAAGGCCTTAGCGCTGCACTCCTCGTCCATTCATAAATGCATGCAAGGACAGACACACACAAACATGCAATCCTGAATTGGGCTCGTCTGTTCTCACCCAAAATGATAAGAGTTAAGATGCATTAATCGAAAAAATTGAGGGACTGATTGACAGGATAAAACTACATGTTGCTCACATTGCAAATACAGTGTATATTTATAAATAAAGTTCATAATAAATCATCTCATTGTCACGTAGCAGACAGCACGGAGATCCTTCGTCTACATAAACATACAATTTGCCTACTTGTAAAGAAAATGGTGATCTCTGGGAAGGCTGCTGCAGCATTTTACATGCTCCCTTGCTCACATGCCCATGTTCCGTGAAAGGATGCTCTTTCAATAACTGAAAAATATCACTGGAGACTAAGAAGCTTTATTAAATGAGTGTCTCCTGCTAGCAGTTTACATGTTTTGACAACCTCTTGGAAAGCAGAGATAATCAACTCAGGGTCGTGCTGTGTACAGCCTCAGCAATGCACGGCAGGAGCAGCAGAGCCCCAGCTCCACATCCCGCCCCACTCGCCCCCAGTGTGCTGGAGTGGAATACCAAGTGCAGCTCTGCATTCATTACCACCCAATTATCCGGCTGAGCGTCTTTCCAAGTCATTTTTCCTCATCACTAAACTTGATCCAAATATTTTTATTTACCTGTGCTGACAGATTTTCACATTTGAAAGAGTTTCATGTCATTCCATCTTTGCATGCCCATGGCTCTGGAGACTGCTGGGTCCGAGA
Organism: Apus apus; assembly: GCF_020740795.1. Taxonomy (NCBI): domain Eukaryota; kingdom Metazoa; phylum Chordata; class Aves; order Apodiformes; family Apodidae; genus Apus; species Apus apus. The sequence goes on along the minus strand of NC_067282.1, from coordinate 148,099,179 downwards.
TACTGGATGTGTGCTATTTGAGGAGCCAGGGAGCTCTGCTTTCTGTCTGCCAACCATAGGCAAATTTGAAAAAGAGACAAGTAAATTCTGTGCTCCCCTCTCCATATCCTAGTGTAATGTGGACTGTCACACATATACAAGTAATAAAACTCCCCCCCAGCCCCCAATAAATAAATAAATAAATAAATAAAATATAGTGAATCCTAGACTCAAAGTAAAGTTGGTAAGAGGGTGACAGCACAGATCTAACACAGAGAACCGTAGCTTAGCTTCAAAATGGACAGACTGTCATCTCTGCAGTGCTTAATTTATTAGAAATTAAACTGTTAAAAGAAGAACTGTGGTATTATGTACTTTATCTGTTACTTAGAGATGGATCCTTTGAGTGCAAAGAAAAACAAAACACAATATTTGTGCTTTGTGGTGGTTGCTTACAATGAAATTTTGTTGCACTTCATAGGTTTTATAGATATTTCTGTAGAACTCACAAAAAAGAAACTTCCAAGAAAAAATAGTAGAGGGGGTGGAAACAGTTTTGAGAATAAGGATAACCTATTCCATACAGCATGAGTTTCACCAGGCTATACCTGTGATCTCTTAGATTAAAAAAAAAAAAAAAATCTCATTTACTATTGTGACCTGTTGTTTCAGAACTCCTGACAGTAGAGTACTGGCATATTTTAACTTTTGAATGTTGCTTGATTTTCACCCGTATGTGAACCCAGGGGACAGTGCTGGATTAACTCAGCTTTAGAACAAACAAGGGTGTAAGCTACACATGATGCATATTGGTTGGAAAACAGATAAAAATGTCAAATGGCCAAATACATCCCTGAAATGTGTTGTTCAGTGGGTTTTCTTTGGAACTTTTAATAGCGACTTGGGTAGCTGAAGACTGGAAAACATTGAAGATGTATAGGAGAAAGTTTCTCCTGTCTGGAGACAAGTCAGCACAACATGATATAAAGTGTTTTTTGATACTAATGTGTTGAAAACAGATTTTTTGAAGTCTGCTCATCCAGGCTCCAATTAACAGAAGAATTAAGGACGTACTTACTACTCCATGATAATCTATAGAGACCTCAACAAAGTTTGCCACCTTGTGTTCTGTGCACAGAATATGGCTTTTGGAAGATACAGGTAAAAAAAAAAAATAAATATGGAAGGTAGTATGAAAAATTGTGACATTATATACAGGTCAGTGAACCCCACTGGAAGGCTTCCTGCAAGCATGTGTGGCTACCTTGACCAATGCAAGAGAGGCTTTTTTTTCCTCTGGTGAAAAGTAAAGCAAAATTCAAGGGAAACTTTCTACCTTACATACTGCCATACTTTACCACAGCCAGATTGTCCTCTGTTTTCTTCAGTGATGCTGGTTGTGACAAATGGCTTGTGGGTCCCCAGTTACACTTTTTCTGCTGCTCCTTCTTTTTCCATGTCTGACACTCACCTTTTCTTTGTTGAAATGCCAGATGAGAACAAATGATCATTAAAATAATTCATATACATGAGCACCCTGCATACAGCTGGCCTGTGCAACTAAGAAGCCTTACTGATGTTACTTGTATCTGTTTCTGTTTATCCTTTCAGTAATTGTTCTTTTTTTAAGGTATACTGGCTTGAGTGACGCAAACTTGTTTGGATTAGAAGCTGTCCTTTTCAGAGATTGTCTGATAAAAATACCCAAGTGAGACTTGGCATTAAATGAGGCCCTGTGTACTAATTTAGTATAAACAGTAAAACTCCCAACACCTGTGAGCAAGTCTATACATTTCTGGAGGGAAATATGGGATAATTCCTGTTTGATAGCTGGTGCTATCAGCAGGATATCCTACTGATCCTGGTGACAGAGCAAGGCAAAATGGGTACAAACTGAAATGTGTGAAATTCCATGGGAACACAAGAAAGCACTTTGTTGTTGTGGTTGTGGGAGCTGCCTAGAAAGGCTGTGGAGTCTCTCCCTGTGGAGATACAATCCTGGGCAATGGGCTCCCGTGGAATGTGCTTGAGCAGGCGGTTGGACCAGGTCATCTCAAAAAGTCCCTTCCAGCTTTGATTTGAGAATTCTATGATGCCTTATGGTTGAAGCAGTGAATTAGTAAATTGATTATGAATTCAACAGGGAAATTTTTTGTCAAGATGGCTTCCCAAACCAATAGTCAGGTTCTACAAAATCAAAGTTATCAGGTGCAAAAACTTTGCAATTATTAAAATTTTTCAGTGTTGCAACAAGATAATGTGAATGGATTATTTCACTGTTGATTTAAAAATAATATCTCTGGATTTTTGGACCTAATGTCCATGCTAAATTTTAAGTATGTTGAAGGAAAGTACTAGCACTCTGTGGGTCCTGGGTGCAGTGGCATAAAGGAGATACCATTTCAGCCTGCACATCCAGCCTCATCTCTTTGAGAGTGCCCATCCTGAACCAGGCAACTCCAGGGCTTCTCAGGGATATGATTGGCCACTGGATCCAGACTTACTTTTATATTCAAAGCCTAGGAGAAACAGTGTGGTTTACAAGGGACAGAGCTGTAGCTTTGCATTCCAAAATCCCCCCCTTTTTTAATCTCTTCTCCAGAATTAATTCCCTGGCTAATGTAAGCCTCTCTGTTCCCATTATTGCAGTACCTGCTGTTTGTCATTAACATCTCAGCCACACAAGGAAGCAGGTTTGCTGGTTTGAAACCACAAGTCTGAATGCCTTTTTGACATCCGACCGTGTTGCTGGACTTTTATTTTAAATATCACTCTTGTTATTTGTTAGCTACTACACGGTGGAGCAAGTCTAATTCTTGCTTCAAACCACAGACAAAACTTCAATGACATTTGCATGGGTTGCTCTTAGGGTAAAAGTAGTACCAGTGTTTCAGGTATGTTTTGCCATGGTGAGAGCCTTGCATGACTTGCAGAAAGCTGCTTGTATCTCCAGTTTGGCCCAGAGAGCCTAGAAATTATTGTTGCTGCAAGAAATGTGGTTAGCACTGGCTATGAGGAAAATAAGACCTCTAAATACAAGACACATACACTAAGCAGGGGCGTTTAAAGATCATGGCATATTGTATCGAAGATATTTGAATGTATTATCAGAGTTCCTTGCCTAATGCATTAAAAGTTTTTTTCCAACACCAGTCACTTGGCAGCATCAGGATGGGTCTTACACAGTGTATTTGCTACTGAATCGGGCTGCCTGGGAGCCACAATGTCAGGTCAACAATATTGTCATGGACTTTAAAAAATACTTTGGGTATACTTATATTCTGTTAGTACTGAAGATTAGCGTCCTTAGGCTGCTGCTCTAGGTAATGTGGAAAGATATGCTTTTATTTGGTATCACACTCTAGCAGAGCTTGATTTAGGTGCTGTCCCCTGCTTATCATTTTGAGGTTCAGTCTCTCCATACTGCACCCAGGAGACTGGAGTCTGCAGAGCCATTCTGCAGCTGTCCCCATGCCCCAGCCTTGAACGTTTTAGTGTGGATTACAGACCTGAGCACAGCTTTAATCTTCACTACTGTTACAGACAACATGATTTCCAAGAACATTTTGTATCCATTGCCCTAGTTCTACAGTTCTAGAATCATAGAATGTCTTGGGTCGGAATGGACCTCTAAAGGTCATCTACTTCAATCCCCCTACAATAAGCAGGGATATCTTGCACTAGAATAGGCTGCTCAGAGCCCCATCAAGACTGACCTTGAATGTTTCCAGGGATGGGGCCCCCACACTTCTCTAGGCAACCTGTTCCAATGATCTACCACCCTCATATTAAATAACTTTTTCCTAATAACCAACATAAATCTTCCCCTCTCAAGCTTGAAACCATTGCCCCTTGTCCTATCGTCACACGTTTTCAACCTCTTAGTTAATTCACATAAATATTGAGCATGATCAGTTAGGCTGATGTTATTTTCTTTAGATAGGTTTACCGAGGTAGGAATAATGACAGTTTTGCAGTGGATTTCTGGGGGTCTTGCAGGGATGAGCTGGCTAGAGGCTGCTAGTGTTCCCCTTTGTTTGCAAATGGAAAAAAACCAATATTGTATGGAAATTCTCAAATGGATTCTCAATGGAGTCCTCATCTTGGTCAAAATACAGTGTTTATCCCAGGTTTTATCCATGCAAGCAAGCTCAGCACTTGTACACAGCCTCTGACTGGAAGACGGGTGTAAGACAATTCCCAATCCTGTCTCCTGCACACAGTTCTTTCATGATTTGTCCAAACCTTTCCAAATTGCACAGTTCCCTCAGGAAGTCTCTATTCCGCTGCTTTGACTAAACAACGCATAACTAATAACTCTGTTTTGAGAAACAAGCCCATGAATCAGTGTTTATGTTATCTAATGCAAGGCATGCTCATTCCAAACAATGCAGGTTTTCCTCACAGTGCTGTGGTTTGCTCAGTTAGGTGTCCTGTGTAAATTCAAATGCAGTGTATCAACACTGCCCATGCAGTAAAAAAAGTGTGAGGAGCTCTAGCTAACAACATATCCAGAAGTGATACTCATCAACCCAAACAGCTTATTGTCTGAAGTGCTCAGAAATGTTCGCTTTGCTCCCCTAGTGCAGGATAGGACTCAATTTTTAGACTTTCAAGGTTCAGACTGGAAAAGACAATCAGGATATCACATCTTAGTGGATGGAGTCTTTGGAACCCCTTTATGTATCCATGTATAAGGCAGTGAAGAAATAGCAGAAGACCTTTGGTTGTATAAATCAGAACATTTCCTTCTTTAGCTTTCCTGTCCTGATGCTTTGCATCTTGAATTGTAAGAATTGAAATATTCTTTCTGGAAAAAAAGCCAAACAGGAAAATGAGTTGCACTGGGGAGATACAAATGGCTTGGAAATATACTCTTTGAAATCCAGAATGCAAATATTCCTTATTCCCTCCACGATGATTGCTCTGAGCTATGCAATAAGTAAAAGAATAATGACATTCTGGGCAACAAAATATTAATCTTTCAGAATCTGTTTTCTCCTTATTGATTCATGCAAGCAGCGAGGACTGTTAGCTGTGACACCTAAAAGCGAGTACTGCCTGTGTTCAGCATGTCAATAGAAAACTCCATTAACATTTCTGACATGCAAGTGTGGCATCATGTGAAATGGTGCTTCAACAGTGATTACAAACTAACAAGAAAGCACCTTTCTTCATCTTGATGGGTGTCATGCACTGGATGTTTTGATTTAGCTGCTTGGAAGAAATTTCTGTGGAGCCTTAACAAGCTCAATTTGTAAGTACAGTAAGTTGCCATTTTCACACATATTATTTAATGCAGACATCTCATGGCTTTAGGGCTTTACAAGCATTAGCTTAGTAGCCCTCATTTCACCTTAGAAGGATGAGTTAAGGGCTACCCTGTTTGATTTACTGTGATACTGGAAGCGTGGTAACATGAGATTTGCTGAGGACTGTGTCATCTGTGAATTTGCAGCCTCTCTGTGCTTACACCACTGGACTGCACTTGCTTTGTGTCACAGGAGATATTTCTAAAACTGGAAATAGTTGCTTGGCTCTGCTCAGTTATAGCTTTGCAATGCATAACAATATCCAAATACAGCTGTTTATAACAAATGTTGCTGATAGCTTTTCATCCAAGGAATCTGCTCCTTGATGAGTGATGTGCAAAGAGGAAAACTCTGCAAGGGTTAGAGCTTAATTTGCCTTAGCATGGGCTCCTGTTTATATATCCTTCATTCTTCCCTAGACTGGGTTAGAAAAGTTAAAAAATTTTGCTAATGAGAAACTCAGCAAACCAGCAAGATTTGCCAAGGGATCTTGTTCATTTGTTAATTAGGCAGAAGGGCATGATGTGATCCCAAGAGCCTGGTGGTGTTGACTTAGAAGTATAACTTCATACGGACCCTCATTGACTCCAAAGGATGAGTAACCTCAACCTGCTTTTGGGAGAATCTGCTGCGAGGGTGATGTTTGTAACCAAAAGTCCAAACATGATTGCTGTGAGCATTCGGGCTGTCTGTACTGCAGCTGTAGCACACTTAGAACAGCAGGCCCTGCTTCAAGTAACAGTGATGCAAGATAAGGCAGATGCAAGGTCTCTTGAGAGGGTGATGTGTGTGTGAGTGTGTATATGCATGCAAAACTCTATCTATAGATAGAAAATGGAATGCACGGATATATAGCATCCTGCCAAGCCAGAGAAATTGTGTATTGCACAGAACAGTGGACATCTGCCTCTGGTTTTGGGGTGCTCCCATGGCTGATGCAGGAGTGCACCCAGTTGCAAGGAGGAGCAGGAGGCAGCCCCATCCTTGTGCACTTGCCAAAACCGAGCGTGCTCCACACCAGCAACATTTTGTCTCTGGCAGTTTCTGAGGGATTGGTTAAGAACTTTGGTACTGGCCAGTCTGGGATCCAGAGAGCTGTAATTTATCTGATCATTCAGTGGATGGTATTTAATAATAATAATAATTAAAAAATCAAATAAGTTTGGATCACATGCAGACTCAGCACCGTATTTGCATTCCCTGCTATACAACATTTGAGGGTTTCTGTTTCTTCCCCCCCACCCCCTAGCCCTTGCATTCAGCCTATGGAAATGCTGTGATTTTATGGTGGCGTTAAAATGACTTTGCAACATCCTTCCACTATTTCAATGCACTCTTCCACACCAAATTTTCCTTCTGGGGGTGAATGTGAGAGCAGCGTGCCTTGTTTTCCTCTGCTGACCCCAGCGGCGATGCGCCGGGGACCCCTCTGTTGCCCTTTTCTTCCCCGCCTGTCCATTGTGCCAGGCTCATTCATGCATCCCTAAATTCCGCTCGTGCAGCAAAACGCCGACTTCCAGGGGCAGGAAGGGCCTTCCCGAAACCGCCCCGTTGGCTGGGAACACCGAAGTGGCTTCTTGCCCTCCTCTGGAAAGAGCCGAACCCCGAGGGACCCGCCCGGCTTCCTACCTAGCCCGGGACAGCCTCCCCCTGCCCCAGGAGCGGGGAAACAGCCCCCGGCCGGGCCCCCCAGCCCCCCTGCCCCCCGTCTTCCCCCCGCCCGCGCGTTGCCCGGCCAACAGCCCAGACCAGCAGGTGATGCATTGACAGGGAGCAGATGGTCTCCCGCCGAGGTAAGCGGGGCTCAACAATGAAACCATATTGATCATATTGCTCCTTTTTTCTTCCTCGGCTTCAACTTCGGTCTCGAGGTTTCGCCGCTAATAGCATCCTCCCTCCCTCCCCCTCCCCTGGCCCCCCCTTCTGCTCAGCACTTCTCCTCCGAGCCCTCATCACCCTCCCCACCCAACCGCGGCTCTATTTCCTGCCCGGCCGAAAAGCAGGGGAAATAAAAGGGTGCCTGCGATGTCCCTTCTGTAGCTGCAGCCACCTCCTCCCACCCCCAAGACCCTTTAACCCTGCCCTCACAACCCCTCCCTCCTGCCCCCTTTCCCATTCAGCATGGGGGTGAGGAGATGGGGAGGCCCCTTCTGCCCCCAGCCCCAGCCCGATCCACCGACCGCTGACCCTCCTCCCTTCCTCCTGGTCCTGCCCCCTTCACCTTGTTTATGTGCATGCCTGTAGAAAATAGACTGAGGGGATGACAAATTTGCCTTCACCTACCCCGGGGGGAGAGCTTCAGGGACCCCCCCTTTCCTTTTGCTGTCCTATCTCCCCTCTCCTATACCTGCCTGTGGCCACAACTCCTTCAGTCTGCTCAAACACTTTTAAATGAAAGCTAAAAGGGGATGCCTTTCACTCCCTGTCCCTGTCACTTCCCTTCCTGACTGTACTCCCTTCTCCAACAGCCAAGCAGCCAAAACTGTCCCAGATCTCTCCCTGTGCTCTCTCTCTCCCCTAAGCACGCAGTGGCAGAAGCAGAAGAAGGAGCCCTGGTGTTTGCATTTCTCTCTTTCCGTCATGTGTCCCTTCTCTGCCCCCCCGCTCCCCCCCACGCGCTTGTGTACAGATAAATAAGAGAGAAAAACGGGCCCATCAGCCTGCCTGCCCCTCTCGGACACCTCCCCTCCCCCCCCCTCCAGTTCACCACCCCCAGCCCTGTATTCACTGCTGTGTGAAGATGCTAACACCGAGGGCATGAGCACTGTTAGCCGCTATTCACGATTTTAATAGTAGCTTCATAGCTGTCACATAAATTCATTACCAACTTCAGGCTTAGAATGGCAAAAGGGAACTTAAAAAACAGAAAAAGAAGGAGCACGTAAGGAAAAAGAAAAAAGAAACCTAAGGGCAGTTTGCTATGGTATCTGCACTTGTTTGCAGGTGGTTTTTGAAACGATAACTACTGTAACTCTATGCAGTGTTCTCTGAAGTAGCTGTCACATTGTGGTGTTGTTTTGTTTTTCTTTTAAATCTATTACCCCAGCAAACACACTTTTTTTTTTTTCTTTTTTTACAGTAGATAAAAATGCCTATAAAGGCTTCATCCCTCTTTTTTTTTTCTTTTCTTTTTTTCTTCCTAAGAGGGTGGAGGGAAGAAAAAAAAGGAGAGCAAAGAAAAAGGCTTGTGAATGAATGGAAAACAATGCAGGGTCACAAAGCTGTCGCAACCAATGTCATAGTGGTGCTGCTGGGCAGGCTTACAGAGGACTTCTTGTTCCTTGATTTTTATGGTGATCGGTAGAACGCATGTAGCACTTTGCGAACAGGTTTAGGACAAGTGGCAAAGAAAAGGCTCCTTACAATAAACTCTTTTCTACAGCATTGGGAGCATTATGCCCACAAACACCTGTGGTTTGCAAAGAGGGTGCTGTAAAGGACACACACAAAAAATATATATAAATAGAGGGGCGAGACGTTGTTTTCAAGTTACACTGCATGTCACAATTGTGCACAATGGTGGGTTTTTTAACTCATCTGAGACTATGGTGTTTAGAAAAGCCCCAGAAATATTACTGAATACAAATGCTAGCATTTAGAGGATGCTGAGCTTGGGAGACAGAGAGACGAGCTGAAAAGAGAAATCCAGCAGGGTATCGGTGCTGCTCTGTGACGATGTGGCAGGAGCTAACACTCTATTATTCCTTCTGAAGTGTGTTTCTGAAACGGCCACCACATCCCCACACTCTGCAAAGCAAGGGCCTGTGCTGAAGTGCAAGGAGCATCCTAACATACACCATTCCGACCAAGGGACCCCAGTGATGGAGTCTGGACTTTCTTGTTGCCTATAAACTAGGAACTAGTTCAATGAGATTTGATTGTTAAAAAACCCCACAACATTCCTTTTGCTCTTTAATGTCAGAGTAAAGTAGCAAAATATGACTAAGAGAACCTATAAAAAAGCTCCTCTGGTTCACCAAATTCAGATTGGTGAAGCAGATGTCTCTGCACCCTGGGATTTCTCATTCCAGTGAATGTGTTGTGAGTCAGGTCCCAAAAACCTTCTTAACCTACACACTGCTCTTCATTTCAGAATAGCCAGATAAAATATTCTATAAGCAGCTGGAAGAATTCTCATGATTGCTAGCCCTTGTCCTCGTGGGGGACCTCAAAAGTCCACAAAAGTAAACTAATACTTAGTATTTTAAGGTTGCTAGTCAAAGATCTGCAGCTCCTCTATATAACTTTGGAGCAAAGTGAAATGAGTTGGAAGCCACTACAGTAAAGGAGGAACTGAAAATTATGATCTACTTTGTTCTTAATAAATTAAATAATCTTCTTTGTTCCTCCCCAAATTGAATATGTTTTATTAAAAGGGGAGCTCTTTCTTTTAAAAATTATTTTTATTTTTAAGATGGGTTAGAGCTATTTGGGTTTATCTAAGCACTTTGAAGATACTTGCACAAGAAGCCTTTAGTATGGAAACTCTACTGCTGCAATTTAACCTTGTAGGGTCTGGCTTATCCTAAACCTGCAGTTCAAAGTGCTATGGTTCAAAACATTGGTTCCTTGTACAAAATTCTTGCTTTTCTAGTAGTTATCTCTTGATTGGAATGTTTTTTGGTTACTCCTAATATAGACCTTAACTATACAATTGGAAAAAAGTACAGTGCATCTTTCTGTTGACATCAGCAGGCTTTGGCTTGCTTAAAACTTAAGTGAAATTGCTGAGCCAGGGCACACTACTCTGATTCTGTGAGTTTTTACCCCTTTCAGCAAGTCTTTAATAGCCACAGTAAGTGTATTACATCTAAGAGTTTCAAATCAAGTGTACATACATGTTTTACTCTCCTGTGATAAACTGAATATGCTTATCTTAGAATTGGCAACTGCATTCATGACCCTGAGTTAAACAGCTATTTTTTATCCTTGGCTAAATATAACAATTTTTTTTTTTAATCCTTGTTTTGGACAAGCCTTGGGATTTTTTGTGAAAACCATATTCTGACTGGGTGTGCTGGTGATCACATGGTGGGTCGTTCCTAGACCTTAGTGTGCAGCACCAGATGAGGCAGGGGAGCTATTGCTGTTCCCAGTCTGGGCTTTACCAAAACAGGGTTTTGAGTAGATGGCATTTCCTTGCCAGTTTAAAGCAATTGCAAGTTCAGCATGACCAGCAGTGATTTACTAGAAGGGTGATATTTTGCCTGTAAGCACTTAAGACTGATAGCTTGATTGTGTGGGGTAGATCTGCTTTCTGTAATGCTTCACTAGTTGTCACTTGAGCATGGACTGGGATTAAGAGATTTTCTTTGCCTTTGGATCTGTTCCAGACACTTTTTTGGACATCCCTGGACCATTCATCTTTCAGAAGTCCAAAGAGATCTATACTATGGCCTATTTTGGTCAACTTGCAGTCGATCAGACAATGAACCTCATATTCAAATGGGTATTGGCTAGGACAATTACAAGATAATTAATTATTACAATTTATCACTTTGTAAATCACTAATTTGCAGCCTGATCCAGGAATTCTTTACAGCCTTGTGTAGTTTTGTTAATACCAATCAAGTATGCGATTATGAGGCCAAAGCCTTTCAGGATTATCCATCTGTATACTTTCATATATAAATAGTATTACTGAAGTTGATGGGGCTAGTTAGAAGTATTACGCTATGCATGGAAGTGGTTGCAGCCATGAATCCTTAATTTGCCTTTGTTCTTTATTAATTGCTTGGCATAATTTGTTGTATATATAGAAATAACTTCAGACGTGTATATTTATATACATATTTATGCACATAAGCAAAATTTTTCTTCTCTTCCAGCAGTGCTGAAGTAGAACTTCATTGACCATAAAACAAAGAATGAGTCAAGGTTTTTGAAAATGGCTAAATACTGTTACTTGTATTTGGTAACTTAGGTTTTTAATGTCTATAGTCATGCTTTTTTGCAGTTCTTGTTGCCTCGAGAAGTTTGCTGACTGTGGAAAGTCTTTGTTTGAGATAAAGTCTTCCTGACACTCGGAATATACCCTTTGACCTATACCCTCTATTTCTGCTTTCTCATATACACATTCTTCCTTTTGTTCCTGGCAAGGAAACAGATTAAAGAGATAGCAGGCAGTGTGAATTTTCAGCTCGGACAGTGTCTGGAAGCATCAACAAATAAGATTATTACCTTGAGAAAGGCAAGCAGTGTGCTTGGTTCAGAAGCCTGACACCGCGTACTGACTCGTACTTAAAGGTGCCCTCCAGGACAAGAATTGCCACCACTGAGCTCAATTTATCCAAGTAAGGAGTGCAGGAGTGGATCCTATCAGGTTATTCCCTACATGGCTTTTGGATTCAACTGGATTTCGCTGACAGGGTTTGTAAGTAAGCAGTATTTCAACTTCCAAATGCTCCAACATATGGCCCTGCCATATCACTGGTAACTGCAGTCACTGGTTTCTGCACTGTGGCAGCAGTCTGGTTGTGTAAAGTAAACTGAGGGACAGGATCCCAAGTTTCCTAATTGTTTCCTGACTGTGCAGAGCAGGGAACCTATAAAAGAGTCAGGGTTAAATCTGCATCTCAGCAAAACAAACAGGACTCATTTATTGTTCACTGAAAGAGGCAGACTGGCTGTAGTTTCTGGCTTTTGCATTATTGTCACCATGCTACGAACACCATGGCTGCTTCCTTTGCCCTGACAATTGAAAACTCCAATATTCCATACCTTAAAAATCTAGTGTTATAGTTTATTGCATGGTTTTCCACTCATTCATGTTGCTCCTCAGTAACTTAGCAATGACCAGTCAAGATATGCACGCACCATATTGTTTTACGTGTTTGACTAGAACACTGACAGATTAATAGGAAGGGTAAATAGCCACGCACTCTGTGGTGGCTCAGTGTGGGCTGGCAGGATTGACTGCTGCCAGACTTTGTTGTATTTGCACAGAGGAAGCCGCAGCAAAAGCCTGCTGGGGCAAGGTGACTTGGGTCATGGGTATTTGTTTCTCATCTCTATAGAAAACAATTGTCCTCTCAATGGAAGACAGCTTTTGGAAACTATGTGGTTCCACTAGTGGGGAAACATTTGTACTTCCAGAGTGCTAAATAAAATGCAGCTATAGAATGGCAGATGCCCAAACTGTCCACCACACACTACATATCATACATGTGAGTTTGGGTTCATACACTGATAAATTATTTTCATCTATTTCTTTGACTTGCTCAGTTTAGAAGAAAAAAGAGTATTGCTCAGATTTTAACGAGTATTTTCCTGGAAATTTGTTCAATGCTGAATATTTTTTCATGTTGTTAATTTAAGCAGAGCACAAGGGGCTTCATTTGTCAATGAGATAACTAGTCTATTACAAAAGATCGTTATTTTAACAATTGCTAGAGCATCACCTAGGAGGCTCCTCTGAGACCACATCTTTACAGAATTAGGTACCGTGCGAACACACAGTGGCACTGAGCTTCTAAAGTGGCTATAAACAGGCACCTAAGTAATATATTTTTTCCTTCATTGCCAGTGGAAGGTGCACTACAAAGCCAGTTTTAGACAGGCCAGATAAGAGATCTGAGGTCTTGAATACTGGGAGGGCAAACTGAGGCACTCAGTTAAGTTCCTTGGGTGGTCTCGGTGCCCCTCAGAGAGCTGAAAGTCCTTGTGAAGGTCATATGAACATGTATTGCCTGGATGTACATTAGGTAGCATAGATACTGCTAGTGTTATTGTGGCAGTACAGGGTGCTGGAGAGGCTGAAAAACCCCACGTTAGGAGGTTACCATGTGTTGATTTCCAGGCTGCCCCCCTGCTCCTTTCAGAGTTCCTGAGCTTGGTGGTTGGTACTGCATCCACTCAGACTACAGCCATGTTCTCAGGCAAACCTGAGGTCATCTCCAAAGGTCACACGGAGTGCCCTGCCCACAGCCACTTTAAATCACAGTTTCTGAAAATGCATCTTGTGTCTTAAGCTCCCTCCTTTCCTGAGTTATCCTAGAGGATAAACTGGGTGTTGCCATGAACTGCCCTCTGTGTCTGACCACCCTGGATTATTGATTACACAGTGTCAGGAATTTTTCTGTATAAAGCTTTGTGGAATGCTCACTCCTGGGATGTCTTCCTGTCTATTTAGTTACTAGATGTGATTTTGTTCCAGGTATGGTAGTTGCTGCATGCAGTGTGTGCAGTGTCAGCCTCATGCAGTGTAGGCATATGCCCTATATAAGATTGTTTTTTCTCACATTCATGTAGTTCATTTCCTCTAAGAAATGGGCAAAAAGAAACGATATAAAACCCAAGCAAAAGAATAGATGATTCTAAGTTACTATGTTTTTTAATTCGTGAGACTCACTTAAAATAACCTGTAATGGCTAGAGAAACTATTCATTGCTTATGTATGATTCTCTACAATGTTGACAGGCCATAAGAAAATCAGTGTGGGAATCAATCCTCTATTGTTAAGATAATGTAAATAAATGACAAAGACCATTCACTCCAAAATGGGAGGAAAAAGGCAATTCCTGTCCCTCCTTCCTGCAGTCTGTTTCACCCTTTCTCTGCTCCAGTGTAATTATTTGCACTCTAGCGAGGTGGCCATAAAGTGCTATCATCCAGAAAGCATGGAGGCTTAACAGGTAGCCATGGGGTGAAGTGATGTGCGACCTGGCAAAGCCTCTGTTGCTCCCTGGTGAGCGACCCTGACTGCCCAGTAAATACCAGAGGGCTCTATTCCCAGTGCAAGCTGCAAAAGTGACTTTGCATTGCTTGCAGGGAAAAAAGATCATGCATGAGGGCTGTAGACAGTAATATGCTTTATGTTCAAGCCCTAATTTACCTGACTGTATTTGTTTTGTATAGATATGATCTGATTTGGTGATGTTTTATGGTAACTTTGTAGCTGTTAAAATTACTGCAGAGGGCTTATGGATCCAGACTGAGCCCCAGACTTCTTTTTTTTTCCTTTTTTTCTCTCTCCTCAAGTAGAATATTTGAATAGGTTAATGGCCACAATAAACCTGTGGACTGTCCAGAACCACATCGTGATGTGACAGTGATTAGTTGCTGCTGTTTGGTAATGGAGACAAGACTCTCTTTTTCCCTCATTTACAATGACCTCGCCAGCTGTCACTGGGTCTTTTCAAGCATATGTAGAGACACTGCGAGGCCTCTGTGTGATGGAAGAGGGCTCTGTTTATTGGCCATAGTAACTTTTCCTGAAACTTCTAAGGTACTTGGACTATATCTATATCTATATCTAAATATTTTACACATATGTAACAGTTCGGGCAGTGCAGTCACGGAGAAATTAAAGGTGTTGCTGCACTAAACTTTGTCTTCCAGAAGATGAAGCTTCTGAGCTTGCAACAGATGTATTCAACTGGTTTGGTGGTAAAGGCACAACACAACTGCATAAAAAAAAATCTTTACTTTCATGCCTGGAATGCCAAACTGTGAAGTCTGTAGAGTCAAAAGGAGAAGAAACATAAATAAGAAACAATGTCAAATATGAAGATGCCTGTAATCACTTCCTTACTCACACAGCTGGCAAAATACTGGAAACTCTGTGGAAGTTTTACGGTGTTTGGAGGCTTTTTTATTTTCCTTTGTTCAAAACAGAGACCCCCCTGCCTGTCTCTCAGCAGCCATGGCAGTAATTTCTTTCTGATGTCTCCCTCCCACAGGTCAGGCCCAGGCATCCCAGGAGTGGCAGCAGTTCCCGGGTCAACGCAGGACATGAACGGCTTCAGGTATTGCTGGAGTAACCAGCTCAAGTAGATATTTGGAGAAAGGAAAATGTCCCAGTAACTATCTTTTATGCTATACGGCTTTATCCATCAGTATTCACAGAGACTCCCCAGGAAATCAGGGTGTAGTTTCATGTTCCCTATGAAGACTTTCACTGGCAGGGTCTGGTGCTGGCCCACCGTGCAGTGGGTGACATTTTCATCCCAAATATTTTTGCATCTCAAATGATACCATGTCTGCAGGAAAAAGCTATGTGGAAACTTCTCTGTGCAAAGCATTGGCTTAGGCTTGAGAAAAGGAGTTATTGCTGTGACCTTAGAGTCTGAATAATTGCCTCTTTCAAAGTAGTTGCCAATGTGTGAAGGGGAGACTAGATATATATGGCAACTGGGAAGTGAGCAAATATATGGGACGTCTGAGAGTGTAGGGAAGTTTGATTCCTTAGAGAGATCATATCCTCACTTCCTGGGGTGACTTTTGGCTGGCTGGATCTGTACAACATGATTGAACAGATACTTTTCATTAGTATCCATCATATTAATCAGGGATCTTCACCTGAATTACATATGTTGGGATGCATCAACAGCTGTACATTTAGGATTAGTAAAGAGTGGAAGTAAACAGAAGTTGTACCAAATATTACTGTTATAATTGGATTTTCTTTACAGGTTGCCTGTTGTAAAGTTAATTGTTTTTAATGGAATTAATAAAGTATTGCCATTGGTTATTTCTTTAGAATCCACCCTATTTTACATTGTTGAGGCACTGTCTTTGTGTTTGCAGAAACAGGTAACACAAACTGGCACTGTCAAACATCACTGGGAGGTAGGCAGCCCATCCCCACATAATTTAAATAAAATTGTGTGGAAAGGATGCCTTCTGGTTCATAGGAGTATGTTGCCTCATAGTACAATAAAGAAAAGAAATAAGCAGTTTACCTTTGGTTTACCTTCTTTTAATGAACTCCCAGCCGAAATCAATTCAAGCAGCAAGGAAGAGTACAACACGCTGCAGTACACGTGCACAGCAGCTGCTTTCTATTGTGTATTTAATAATTTAAGGCCAATAAAATACCCTGATAGGGGCCAGCTAGCTCTGGAAGACTCCAGACAGACACACTGATTAGTTATGAGCAGGACTAAATCCATAACGTTAGTTTAATGAATGAATTTATTTTTTACTAATTTGCTATGTTTGCATATTCCTTGCCAGGAAGAAGAGAAATGTAAAATTGCTAATTTCCTTTCAAAATCACTTTTCCTTTCAAAGCACTTGCAGGAGCAGGGCATCCCACAGCCTGTATCAGATGAGTCCCTGTGTGGTGCAGGGGCTGAACTCTGACCCATTCAGTGAGAAAGGGGGTACACAAGGGTGTATGAGCCCAGGTACTGGTAAGAGCGAGTGCCATGGTTTAATGCTCGGCTGGCAATTAAATGAATGACAGATGTTCTCTATTAAACACTCTTTCTTCTCCTATAGGGAAAGGAGAGAGAATAAGGGAGAGACTTTCAGGTTGGAAACTAAACTACACAGTTCTAAGAAATAATAGTGATGAAAAGGAAAATAATGAAATATGTACAAATACATACAAATATACACAGAAGCGATGTCACATTTCTCCCCCTCTGCCCCCAGTAGTGGTCAAGTCACCACCAAGAAGGCTGCAGGGCAGGCCCTGGATAAGTCTGGGACTCGACTCCTGAGTTGGTGGCAGACGGGGAGCTGGATGCAGGAACACACAGATTCAGGAACACACGGATCTGGATCAAAGGCAGATGAATGGACAGGATCCTCTCAGGATGCCGGCCATGGACAAAGAGAGCTTGACCCTTGTGAGCTCTCAAATTTATACCAAGTGTGACATGTATGGGATGGAATATTTCATTTGGTCAATTTTGGTCACATGTCTGGTCCGCTCCTCCCCAAAGGAGGGTTGTGGGTGTGTCCCCTTTACTCCCTTTTGTTTCTGGAGGGTAAGATGTTTTTCAGAACCAAGCAGTGGCCTTGGTTCTGCATGCTGTTCTCTAGCAGTAACTATCAACATCGAGCATTGTCAGTCCCAGAAGCAGACACTGACTGAAGAACATGCTGTTAATTTCAGCAAGTGCAGCTACTTAGAAAAGACTTAACTCTAAAGTAAAATTACTAAAAAGAAAAGTGGTTCTCAAACCAGGACAGAGGAAAGGAGGGAAATAGGAACAGGAGTAAGCCTGTGTAGTAGTCATTAGCCCTGATCACCAGCATAGTTCTAAAGTTTCAGAATTAGGAAAAATATATGACTTTTGAAAACAACTTTTGCATCTCTCAAATGCTGTTAACAATGTGGGTGGTCAGCCCCCCCAAACCTTCCCCGACTCATTTCTTGTCACCTTTGCTAATTTTACTGTCAGACTAGTCCCTCTTCCCTAGTAGTAAAAGCAGTAGAAATTGGCCTAGGATCTGGAGTTCCCTTCAAATGTATGACACAAAGACCTCTAAAATGGACTGCAACTAAATGGTTCAACAATTAAAATCACAATTAAGATAAAGATAAAATTTAGAATCCTGGAGCAGAATGGCTGGAAAATAACAAAAGGTATGTGAATAAACCTGTCAGATAAGAAAGCCTTGCAGAGAGGAGGACAGGCCTCACTGCAACCTCAATTATTTGGCAGTGTTGTCACCCTCTGCCTTGCTGGGAAACGTAGGTATGAGCTCAGATGTAAGCCTGTAGCTCTGGATCTCTGTCATAGCCCCTGAGCCCCTCTGACAGAAAGCATGTCCTTTCTCATTTAGACACATGGCCACTGCTTTGTAAGCTTATCCTCTTCCCATAACTTACAGTGTCACTAGCTCTGGGTTTCTTATACATAATCCTTGAGTCATTGCCCTGCCCTTTCTGTCAACACAATGGTAAATGCTGACAGCAAAACCACTTGTTACTGAAGCACTGGTTCTTTGAAGGCTAAAAGTGACCCCACTCTTCTCCTGCAGAGCAAACATTAGTGATAGTTTTCTGCCACAGCAGTTTGTACAAGTCCTAGAACCAAATTAAGATTTGTTAAAGAGGGTGGGTTACTCTTGCTTCCAGTTCAGGAGCTGTTTTTTAGAAGCTTTTCTTGCACTACGGCCCTAAGCTGAGAAGCAGGACAGGCAGTTGTTTTGGAGGATGTGCTTGCTGGCTACAGCCGCTTGCTGGCTACAGCCACTTGCTGCTACAGAGCTTCCCTGATCTGCAAGAAGCACGGTGGAGCAAACCGTGTTTAGGGTGAAACTGTAGCCTTGGTGACTGGCAACTGAATTTTAGTTTCTGTATGGAACTCACCCTGCTGTTATTAATTGAAAATTTGTGCTAATGATATTGAGGTTCATTCAGGCTGAAATTTCCTGGAAGCAGAGTTGCAATTGGGAAGGTGTTTGCTTGTGTGGGTTTTTGAATTTTCTTTATTTTTAAACAAAAAGTCTTGCGTTTTTGTGCTGTTCTTGAGCTGGTTAAATTTATGTATGTATGTATTTATTTATTTATTTATTTTCTGGTGGATTTTAATGTTTCTTTAGCTTTAAAATTCTCAAAAATATAATGATAAAAACCCACTCTATGGTACCATTCAGAATGTGTATGAAGGCCGAGATACAGGATTTACATGCTCATGCAATGGTCTTGCGATGAACAGGAGGGTTCAATTTCCCTTGGCCATATTGTGGCTTGTTGGCATTTTCTGGTGGCTGTGGAGACAGTAGTCAATTTTTATGCTATCAAATTAGTTCCTGCAGAATTTAATTAAAGGGTTCTGTCTACACCAGCACTTTTTCTGGGTAGGGTTTTCCTAAACATAGAAAGGTTTTTCACTCACATAAAAATATCTTGGCCCTTGTATTCCATTTGGGGTGTTCTTTTTGTCAAAGCTTCTGCTGCATTGAAAACCTGCATCATGTACAAGCTCACTGTGGAGTCTGTAATTGTGATGAGAGCTCGTAACAGAGATAGAAAATGCTGCTGAAAGTGTTGATGTTTTTGTGACACAACCACCTCTTAACAGCTAGACAATTCCATTCAAAATCCAAAACTGTTGCAGTTCGGCCACTGGTTTGTTGGTTTATTGATTTTTCAGAATATCAGTTTGTTCTTTCAAGAACATCTATGTTTTTAAAAGGGGGATGTGAAGAGAGTCTTGAGCGAACACAAAATCAATTTTCTTTTTGACATGAGCAACCAGAACTGCAGACCCCGTTTGCTTATTGTGCCCTAGCTCTCGCTGGGAAGTAGGACCAGGGTCTCTGTGCATTTGAAAACGGTGACCCTGAGCTAGCTGTACATTTTCCCTCTCTGTGGTCCTCCAGCATCAGCTGCCTAAATGCCTCGTGTGACGGCAGCCTGATGCCTCACACGTCCAAGTCCTCCAGCTCCTCGCTGGTGGAAATGCGTCACGTCTGAAGGCAAAGGAAAAAAAACAAAGAACAATTACAGATCTTTGCTGGATTTCTGAAAAGACCTGATCAAAGTTTCTCATCCAACTGTCCTGAAGAGAGGAAAAACACTTATCTTAAAGATTCATGATCTGAGAGCCTGATAGGATCTGCCGTTTCCATAGAGCCAGGCCCTAGATTTCCCTTTAATGTAATTAAGCCTGAAGATTTATGAATACAACAGGCCAGAACTTGATCCATGTTCATTTTCAATTACTGCAGTGAAAGGCCTCCATCCAGATGTCTCTATTTACAGCATTCACACAGGCAGGACTGAGGCTAGGGGGGGAGGGACCGCAAATTGTCACACTTGTTAATTCTTCACTGAGGACACTCAGCAGAGGTCTTGGCTTTGACCCGATGACAAAAGGCAGGGGTCTGCTGGAGCAAGTGCATCAATGATGAGGGGGCTGACCTGCCGACCTGCTGGGGTCACTCCCTCTGCTTTGTAGGTATTTGGGTAATAATGGGGGTTCATTCCTTATTTTTATTTCTGTTACAGTGCCGGGGCATGGAAAGAAAGAGAGGAGCTCTGATGTGAAAGACAAACATACATAATGAGAGGATCAAGCTTCCCCTGGCAACAGTAACGACTATGAAATGCTACAGGGGAAATACACAGTACTTAGTGACCCACATAATCAGGCCTATTTTAGGAGCATTGTTTTATTTTTCTTTTGAAGCCTTCTCCCCCCCCTTTTTCTTTTTTCTTTTTTTCATGTTCCCAGATCCATAAGTTAGTTCAGCAAGCAAAATTTGGGCATACATAGTGCCTTTTTCTCTGTTACTGGACCTAGCCTAGTGCCCTAGGTAGGCTTTTGGTCACACACATGGCAGCTGGTACAATACCGAGCGTTGTACTGTCTGTGTGTATTTTTTATTCCAATTCCTTGAGGCTTCTGGCAGACTCATGCTAGACACTTCTTTCCTCTTTAAAAACACTTAAAGAAAAGTAGCTGAAGTGTCACTGTTAACAGAAAACTGCACCTTTCAGATGTCTACATGGAGCTCGGTGCTTTGTTCATCTTCAACAAAGCTAGTGAAACATTGTGTGTTCCTAAAAGCAGCAGTTTCTCTCTCATAATGGCATTTCTATTTTCATGGCACAAGGAACAAGGCTGTGACAGCGCAATATTGTTTTCACTGAACTGTAATTGCATGTAATAAATTAAGATATCTTCATTAGAGCAAACCCTTTACAAATTTTCCAAAAGGCTAGGTTTTTTCTTGAAATAGCAGAAAATGTTCCCCTCCATTAGCATTTCAAAGAGATTTATTTCTTTTTCCTTCTGAAGCCATACCTTTTTGGCTTGCAGATAAGTTTAGAGGTTTTCAAGGGATTTGAACAAACTTTGCCAATGTGAAATTATGAGCAAAACCAGAAGACCAAAACATCCTCTCCAGTTTTAGGCAGTGAATAAAAGCTGCACAAATACTGCCCAGTAATGTCTGCTATATAAAATTATTTGGAAAAGAAAAACAAAAAGGGGGAATGAACAACAAAAATTTTAGCTTTTTATCACTATCAGGATGACATTCAGAAATTCCTAAAAACCAAATTGAGAACAACCCTGGAAGACTAGGCACCACTAATTAGGATAGCCATGTTGTAATCTGTGTAATAAGAGGTTGAGTTCTGCTCAGTTGTCTTCAGAGACAGAATTTAAATGTGATTTATTATTGGATATTACTCTCACCATGAGATATATTTTAGCTTCAGGATGAAACCTGATTTTAGCTTTAGGCTCTCTTGGCTTTTTTAGCACAGGTGTCACCAGGGGATTGTTAAGCCTTTTGGCTCTAGGTTTCGGTGAAACGTGTTTCTGTAGTGAGGCTCCTGGTTCTCATAGACAGACTGGAGTCCCACCTGGGAGAGCAAGGCACAACTGTCGTTTCAGAGCCTCTACTCAGGTCATGCAGTTCTCACCTATTTTTTTTGGGTTAGAACCTTCCTGTCATGGTGCCAGTGTCCCACTCCTGCAGTAACTGTGAGGAAAGACAAGGCAAGCAGCTAGAGATTGTCAGACAGGACCTGGTTGTTCAAAAGTCTGATCAACAATTAAGAGAAAAACAGATATAAACATATTTCAATAAAAGAAAACTCTAGACTTTTGCTGCTGATTGTGGCTAGGGTGAGAAGATCTGAATCCTTAACAGCAAATCTGGTATTAAACTGATCCAAAAATATTCTGTCAAAAGGGGTGGAGGGAGTGGTAAGAAGGAATGAGATGATAAGCATATTTCTTCTCATTAACCATCCATAGGAAGGATTGGACTGATACCAACAAGTCTTTCCAGCTATAATTTACAGTTCTTGTAAGAAACAACTTACTTCCACATAGAAAGACAGGGGTTTCTTTTATGAACTAATAAGCAAGGTTGAAGGTATGTGGCTTGATCTTACTGCACTCATCCATTCCATTCTTGCTTCTCTTATAGTCAGGAGAACAGATCAGGCAGTGATGGCAATGCTTTCCATAATCATTGGTAACCTCTGACCATATCTTACAGAGCACCCTGCCCTGGCCTACTGGGAACTGGGCCAATGCAGAGCATTTCAGAAAATCCTGCCTGCACTTGCCTGTGGCTAACAGTTTTGAGTGTAGTCAAGTTTTTGGAAGTATCCATTTGTAGCTTCCATGCCATCTTGCTCAGCTGGTGCTTGTATTTTGTGTTATTCTGCCTAGGTCATCCTGAACAAACTTTGTGATTTTATTATTTAATGTAAGAAGGACAGTTCCACACTTTTATTTATTTATGATTAAAAACCATGACAAAAGATGACAAAAGAAACCCATCATTCAAATGGAAATTGGAATATGAACATGCTGGAAAAGAAGGCAGATTTATAGTATTTATAAGATTTGTTTTATTAGACAATACTTTAACTTAATGTTATGTCATATAATAATTAAACATTATTACATCCTGCAATAGAATAAGTAGGAAGCATCCAAAATCTGCCTTTCTTCCCCCAAAAAGAGACTCTTGCTCTCTCAAGCAGGGTACTGGAGCAGTGCAGTTCAAGCTCCTCTTTGATGGAAGAGTGGTTTGAAGCCCACAGTATAGAACACAGCTAGCGAATTGTACAGCATTGTTGAAATTGCCCAAGGGCTGCTCTCTCCCCAAGATTCACTTGTGTGAATATTCAAAGCAAAGTGTTCTCCCAGATTTTCACAGAAGCACAGCCCTGCTGAGGTCAACAGAGATGGACTGATTTAAATCAGTCATTATTGTTTCTTCTTCTGCTGGTAACAATGGTCTCACATCCCAGGACTTCAAAATATGTGTTCCAAGGTTTGACATTCAAAAAATGGCATATTTGTTTACCAGGTGCTGAATATGAATTATCACTATGTTGTAACTGTAAGAAGTAAATACCTTGTGGGGTCTTACGATCTTTTCATGAAATACCAAGACACCTTTGACTTATTTGTGTACTATTTAGGTACTTTTTCAGAAGTTTTATTCTGAAATATATAGCTCCAGTGCACTTGAATTTTAAATGGCTTTGTAGGTAATGTGGCCAGTACTTTCTAACCCTGAGCTTGGCAGATGGGGGGGAGTTCTGCTGAGGCAGGGTTTTCAAGGTCAAATATAGTAAAGCAGCAGAGTTTGAAAAAGGACCTTGTAATTTGGGTAAAACTTAGTGAAAAACAATGTAGTGGGTGCCAGCTTGTGAGTGCAGTGGTCGCTGCTGACAGGCAGTGTAGAGGCTAGGTGTGACATTGCTTTTGGACATGCATAGAGTTTCGGTGACTTGTGAAGTCAAGGAATTTGGATGTTTGAGTTCCTGGTTTCTCCCTCACACCCAGTTTACCTGGTAGAGAGCAGACCTGCCAGCTCTTCAAAAGGAGACACTGGTTCTTCTACCTTCTCCTTTCACATGAGGGAACAGCATTTTGAGACCTCTATCTGCCTCACACATGCTCTTATGGAGGGCTTTGGATTTGGCTTTGAATCTTCAGGGAAGACTTTGAGGTAAAAACAGGAAAGGAAAGGTGTAGCTGAGGTGTGAAAGGAAGGAAGATTCCTCTTGGTGTGTCACTTTCTGGCGTCTGAGGATATACCAATATATCAGTACAGCTGGTGCCCTCATCAATATTCTTTTCCACCTGGCTGCAGTGGTCAGGGTCCCACATATACCCAGGTTTTATGAATGGGCTTAACCTGGATTTGGTTGGATGGTGGGACCACCATCTTGTTAAAGATGGGGGTGTCCATATCCTTGTGAGATTCAAACCCAAACCTTATGGGTCCATAATTGCGTCTCTTTCTTACACAGTTGAATTTGTCACTTGGCAAAAGGACCTGAGATGATGTGAACTGCTTTATTGATAAATATAACCCTGCCTTTCCCCCCTTGCCCTTTTGAATTCTGCTCCAGGGATGACTGAGTTCACCTTAGGTCATCTCAGCAATCAGATCCAGTGGCTTTGCTCTTTTTGGAAAGAGAGGGTAAAGGCCTGAGAGTGGTAAGAAATTATGGCTTACTGTCAGCACCTCTGATTAATACTAATACAGTCTATTTTCCAAGTTTCCTCTTTCTGTATCAACTACAAACAATAATGGTATCTTGAACTTTCATATACTGGACAATTTTTATCTATTTTTCAAAACACTAGTATCTTCTTATTGTTATTTATCTTTTAAAAAACAACCTTTTATGCCTGTAATCACATTTATTGGCTCAGGTGTGTACATTTCTCCTTTGATTTATCATTTACAAGATGAGCTCATACCCTTGCTGAAAATATCTGAGGAGAAGCACTTGACTGACACTGGCACTGTGTGGATAATATTCCAGTAAGCATTTATGTATTTTTCACACTGTACCATACCTCTTCTCCCTGTAGATTTTGAACATAATGTTTTGAGCTGCAGCACAGAAGCTTAAGATTCACTTAGGAAATTCTTTGAAGTATGAGCAAAGACACCTGTTCTGCCTTCTCAAAGAAATTAGACCAAGTAATCTGCTATGCAAGGTGTAAATTACTTCCTTTTGCAGGGAAGACGAAAGATGCATTGTTTTCCAAGGGACATTAAAATCTTCAGCTGACCAATATCGTGGCTTGGTCACTTGTTTTGGAAAAATATTTTGAAGCAATTAATATTAAAGAACTCTACTTTAAACAAGATGAGTGTGAGCTTGAAGATCTTACTCACTGGTTCAACGCCTTCTAAAGGCCAAGATTTTGTAAACCTTTTTAAAATAACCCTGAATCCAGTGTCATAAAAACATGAAAGGCATTTTCCTAACATCTACATTGAACTGTATGGAATTGCGGAGGACTGATCAGTCTTTCTCTTAAGTACTTTTTTTTCTGACTTAGATGAGCTGTGCTTCTTTGCTTATTTTTTTCCAAAATGTGCTTTTTATTAAAAACGCCTGATACAGTAGGTAGATCCAAAAATACTCTCATTTGCATTTTGTGCTGTTAATGTAATATAATGGCTGTAATGAGGATGGTTTTAGCTTGTTCTCTGAATAGGGCCCAGGGTCCGTTGTTACATTGGTGGGTTATACATACCACTGCTCCCTTCAACATTCAACTGTATTATAAAAGCAAGAGCTAGAAAATTAAAATAATTAAAGTTGAAAATCCCCAGTGCAAGTTCATTTTAGCTGAGATGCTGTTGATCACTTGTGTTTTGTTTTTCTCCTTGCGGGTTTGATAAATGAGGCATTTGCTACACCAGTCAAAATTTCAAAATGCATGTTTTGCTACAAGGTTTCAGATGAAGTTTATTTGCTGCCTAGGTAACAAATCCAGATGTGGCACTCGTTCTGTGTATTTTACTGAATTATGTGGAACAGGCTGAGGACAAACACAGGAGACTGTATTCAGTTAAAATATATGCTGTGGTATCCCAGTGCGTTACTAGGGAAAACAAATATTGTACTCCTTGTCATTTGGGTTTGTTTGGAAGTGAAACTAGAAGCTTGGCATTTAGATCTGAATAACTGCCTGTATGATTCACCTTATCTTTAGTTGACCTAGATTGTTTTACTTTAGGAAGTAATTGCTCTGAGTATTGATTAAAGTCTCACAACTACAGAGTTTCAACAAAGGAGAAAATTCAACCAGAGGAAAGAACAGGATTGGTTGCTGCTACAGAAGACTGACAGTAGTTTGTGTCTTTTTATCTCAGATAACTTTAATCTTGGAACTGGTTTTCTAATTGTGATTCACTTCAAAATGTTTCCTTCTTAACTACAAAGTTTGGCTTGCTCCTGGAATTTAGTTATTTGTAATAATTCCGTACATCAGTATAGTACAGAGATACGCCTTCTTGGAAGATCAACTGCATTTTCTAGAGAGTAATTCACCTGGCAAACAAAAGCACCAATACTTTGCCCCTGAAGGGATTACTGAGACAAAACCCAGGGCCTTAAAATAATATATCTATATTTCTACTCTGAGCTGTGTAGCACGATAATTACCGGAGACTCAGTATCTAGATATTTAGAAAATATAAAAGGTATTTTCTGTATCTAATGAGGTTAGAAATGAAGATAATATACACATTATGAATACATTGTGTTGCTAATGTACCTACAATTGTACTGATTTCAGTGGGAGATTTTGCAGTATCACAGCAAATTATCCAGCCTGACCTATCCTCAAAACAAAACGAATGTGGCCTAAAATACGGTAGAATTATTTCTGTTCATTTTGGTGAATGGCTCAACTGCTAAGACCAAATAGGATTTAGCAGCTAGGGTGGTGTTTGTGGTGACTGTGGTCTCAGACTCCCTCTCTGGCCTGAGACTACCCCTGCTTGAAGCCTCTAATGTCTCTGGCCTGGCTTTGGGAGCAGAGTTGAGTCTTTCACACTTTAGAAAGCAGCCTGGTGGGACTGATGAAGGAGGCAGAGTGAGTGTGGTTTTGAGCAAAGAGCTGGGAACAGTCCTGACTCCACTGAAGTTGATGAGAGTTTTGCCATGGACTTGGATATGGTCAGGATTTTGTGTAATGGAGGGACCTATCAGCAAGGCCATGGATGCCAGCCCATGCTGGATCTGAGGGAAGCTGCTGACAAGTTTCCTATAATGGAAATATTCAACAGAAGGCAGTTTACTGGGCAGGAATGAGAGAGAAAAATACTCAAAGTCATGAGGAACAACAGCCAAAGAGGTTGGAAATAATTGAGAAAACCCCCACACCCCATCAACCAACTTGACTTTTCTCAGACAATAACAGAAAGGTTGGCTCCTAATGTCTGAAATTCTGGCACTGTAAAATGATTAAACACAGTCTCAAGGTTGAATAACTCAATTTTACCTTATTGTCACTAAAAGGATAACTAAAATTGGGAGCCAATCTCATTAATATTGACAGGAGCTTAAAAAACATATTATAAGGTTGGTGATGTGATAATAGATGTTCTGAAATCTTCAAAATTACACAGACCTTACCCTTGGAAACTTCAGGTCAAACTCTGTCTATTCTGCACACTTCTGTAATTGCAGAGACTGTTACGCACATTTGCTGTGACCAAAGTCACCCAAAGGAGGATCCTGACAGTGTTGTCTCAAACTCCTCCGTAGTTTTGCTTGCTGTGTCAGGGTTTTAAATGTGAATTTGTACAGCTATAATGTTAGCTCTTCTATAGTGGTTCAGAGAAATACTGAGAATACATAATATATTCAGCATGGATCCATGCCCTGGATTATCTTCCATTTTTTTAAGGCAGTTGTTTAACTTAACAGTGGTATGTTTGAGAAGCTCCATAAGGTAATCCTAAATTTAAAAAAGCACACATCTGTCAGCTCTTGACAGCAATGAATCTTAACTAGGTTTGCAAGTTATTTATGGGTATCAAAGTGATGTTCCTATTGTAGATCAAGAGCCATAGTGTGCTTCTCCTCTCTCCTGCTTTCCCCCTTGTGGTGCTGTAAATCTAACTTCTGCCCATCCCATTGTTCGAAGAAAAGCAGCCATATTGTGCTGATTGCTATTAAATTAAAGCAGAAAGGGAGGGAAACAAATGCGGAAGCCAATCTTACCAGCAGGGATACCACTATCTTTTATTTTGCCTTTTGGGGGTCACAAAGTCATGGCAAGCAGCTGACCTCTGATAACCTTTTCAGTGCCACAGCATGCAGTTTCTTTCGGAAGAACTTAATTAAACACAACTGAAGTTCCTGGCTAACATTTGTTCCTGAAAAGAGTCGTCTTTGATTGGTGTTTTCTGCTGAGGGGACAACAGGGATGCTGCTTTTGTTCTGAGGAGAAATGTTAGCATATGTTAGTTAAGGATTTGTGGTTTCCTATAGTGGTGCTGGGTCTTTCTGAGAATTCACCAGGGTTCTCAACTACCATTGGAGCACTGCAGCAATGGAGGAAAAGCACATCAAACAACTTTAAAACATGTTTTAAATGAGGCTATCCCAACTTACTGAGGGCTGTGTGTAGTTTGATCCAAGGTAAAGAAAATTATACTCTCCCTATAAAGTTGGTGATTTATCTGTGGTAGTCCGGGTCTTAGATATAAACTGTGCAGTATGGAGCATGTATCTGCCAAAGCTTGCCTGTGAGTCCCAACAAGATGAATTGCTGCAAGATGAGATTTATTTAGTTCTTCTATTGTGGGAATGTGCATGCAATGCAGGAGAGAACAAGCAGTTTTTATGGTATAGGATATAAATCCAGAACACTGATTGAATTTAGGTAGCATCTGCCAGGTGAAGTGTGTGCTGCCATGAGTAAAGCTCTTTTCATTGCAGAATTATCTGGATATAAGTCATCATCTGTATACTTTTTTTCGTTTGATCATATTGGTATTTTGTATGTAGATATGGTGGCAGAACATCTGACTTGAGAGAAAGGCTATTAATGACTCTTGGAAGTGGAGCTGGATTGTGTACCTGGTATTTGCTGAATCTCTTCGGAACAGGAAGCATTACTGACAGGTCTCTGTATAACTGAGGGTGTCTGGGCATCTGTATGAGTCTTTGGTGGAAACAAAAATAAAATTTACTGCACTAGCCATGGGCAGAGGGAAGCCCTTTCCTTCTCTCACTAGTGATGACTGGGAGTTGGCAGCATCTGGGTCATTGGTTTGGGCATGGAAGAAAGTCCAGCGCTCTGACAGTAGGACTGATGTCTGGACAGAAGGGCAGCTCTATTCGACTGCTACCTGCTACCTTGATAGAATCATAGAATTTTTTGAGTTGGAAGGAACCTTAAAGATCATCTAGTTCCAACCCCCATGTCATGGCCAGGGACACCTCCCACTTGCTCAAAGCCCCATCCAACCTGTCCTTGAACACTTGCAAGGAGGGGGCATCCACAACTTCCCTGGGCAGCCTGTTCCTGTGTCTCACCCACCCTCACAGGAAAGAATTTCTTCCTAATATCTAATCTAATGTCTCATTTTGTTCCCCAGGTCAAACTGTATGGCCTGTTTGGCAGCTTAGATCCTGCTCTGCTGGAGGCCCTTCTCAGTGGGTCAGGAGCTCCCTGTGAGCTTTTGGGGCAGAGAGGAGCAGAGGAACAGCTCCTGTGCTTCTGGGCCATGCTGTGTATTGCTGTGGGAGGTGAAGTGGCACTGCTTCATTGAGAGCAGTGGGGGAAGAGGTTGGGAAAAGGATTAAAATGTATGGTGGGAGACCCCTTCTCCTTTGCTACAGACAGACCAGCCTTAACAAATCCCAGATAAGCAAAAAATCAACCATTATTTGCTATTCAGTTATTTTCCTCCTTTTTTCCCCTGATCTTTGGTACTGTATGTCTTCAGCTTACAAAAGAGATGTGTGGATGATGTTTGATGAGACTCTGTAACCTTCCTGGCAGTTAATGCATCTCTGTGCAGGCAAAGGGGATGGAAAGCATCTGTTTTCAGGACTAGGGCCACACCAAGCAGAAATGATGCACTGAAAACTGCCTGGAAAGATCACGTTACTAACTCATTAGAGGGAATGCGTCCTGGTAACTGTAAAATGAGCTTCTATATTCCCTCATTTCTAGCATCTAATTTGCTAGTTTTTTTCATTTATTAGCATACATTCAAGTGTGTGGGCACTTGTATAGCTCTTTCTTTGAGAAGCAAAAACATTAACCCTCTAGTACACCACCTGTTTGCACTTCATTGTCAACTGTGAGGGGTTATTTTATTGGCTTCATTGTTTCACTTTCCATTAACTTTTTTCTTTATTAACATGCAGGCTGTAATCTGATTTCTTTTTTGCTAGAAATGGACTTTGTTTGTCATTAATACCATACTTCTGGCTGTATTTCTTTATTTAAAAGAAATAAAGCTTTTCTTTTATATCTAGTCTTTATATCTACCCTTGGTCTGTGTCTCTGTCCTAGTGGCTCTCCAAATGTACTTGATGTAGCTTTTCAATATGTAATTAATGCCAAACAAGTTAATTGCTTTACAAGTGTCCAAAATTCCCTCATTTCATTTCTATTCATTTATCAACCTTCATTATACAGCCACTGTTCCACATAAACACAAATGATTGTTAATGAATGCCTAATGTCGTATTCATTAGAAAATCAGGTTAATGGCTAGTAATGAATATCTGAGCTACTTGTTACTTTCAAGTATGTGGTTTTTTTTCCTTGTTGATTACAATACTTCTTTAATCTACAAAGAAATCATACCTGTGTGTTAGGCCAAGTGAAAGATGATGAGGTCAAACCTTTGCAAAAGCCCACAACCATTTCCATATTGCAGGTGCTTTCTCTTTAGGTGAAATGCTGAAGATATTTGTTTACAGACAACCTGTAACTGTTAGTTTATCCTCAGTAGTTAATCTCATTAGAGGACTACTCATGATCTTAAAACCATTTTAGGCTAGCCAAGGTGACAAAGACAATTCCTAAGTGCCTGTCATGGTCATAAGAGATTTGAGGACCTGGGACATTCAGGAATTATAATTCGGGGAAAATCTTCTTTGAATCAGACGTAAAATTTGATCCTGACATTTTCTGTAGACCAAATTTCACTGGACTCATCCCGTAGTAAATATGAGACTCTGCGCTGATCAAATTGTTTTCTAGCTAACAACATTTTTATTTATTTATTTATTTATTCATATAAGATGTAGCCCATTTTAGTGTCTGGTCTCTGTAACTGTTGTAGATTATGTTCATTCATTAGCATAGTTGGTATCTTCTACTCCAGAAATGGTTGTTTTTTGATGGGTGAAGCAATCCTTAGATATTGGCTACCATGAAATGTTTTAAAATGTTGTCTTTTGATTTACAAGGATTGAATAATCCTGATCATGCTAGATTATCCAAATAGAAGAAGCCTGTGTGCATGTGTAGTGCCTTTTTTGCAGATATTTAGAGATAAGTAACATTGAATATCTCCTCTTGCTTTATAAGGCTCTGCCTGCCAAAAAGATTTGCCTGTTTGAAGTCATATGTCCATAATAGCTAGGCTATATTTCATATTTTGTTTTATAAAGCCTTGGCTCATCTTTGTTTGCTATCGCTTCTGCCATGGTAACATGAAGGCCTGGAGATCCTAGGAGCATTTGAGTTGGAGCTATAGCTGTTCTGAGGGCTCAGGAAACAAAATATCTTGTGTGTTTGCATTGATACCCATCAACAGTCTTCCTGTTTTGCCTTGTTAGACCATTAAGGGATTTCACAAATATATTGAGCAATAATGGTGATGAACATGGTTCTGCTGGACACCCCAAGCACAACGGCTCTTTACAGTTATAAAGAAATTACTCCTTATTGGTAACTAAACCTTGAAAGAACATATTTGCCCTAATTATAAATGGTGTAAAAAAGAGTCCCCAGAGTGACTGTGCAGACTGATACTTGTCAGACATTGCAGATAATTTTTTTTTAAAAAGAAACTCAATACAGTTAAAATGTAATGAACTCTTTATAATGTTCCTGTCAAACAAATTACAGTGTGAAATAAGATGAGAGAATTTACGCAATGAAGACAGTAAATTGTGTTTATTACTTAATGAAAGTATTGAAATGGCACTGCTGCATCAGAGGACATAATCTGCTCCTTGTTAATGTTGGTAGTTTGCTATTAACCATGGTCAGGATCAGGGCCCTATATCACCATAGCAGCTAGCTGGGTGTTACATGTGTTGTTGATCTCTGGCAGTTGACCTGTCCAGTGTTTATGGTCCGAATGATTCACAAGAGTATATCTCAGCTGTTGAAAGTTGAATATGTGCTGTGGGTTTTTTCTGAATAATTTCTGCTGACATCCTGTATTTCATCAGCCCCCTCCCAGTCTGCTCAGCACTTTCAAGACTGAACTTCAATGGAAGTGCCAAAATGTAGGCACATGCTGGCCTTGCTCATTAGGCAAAGACAGTCGAAATGGCTACTAGATGCAATATGTGGAAGAGCATTGTGGTACCTCCAGGCAAGTCTTTTGTGAGTGGCTTTAGAACACACATATGATGAGTTCCTGGGGTTGGTCTGGAAAGGGAAAGGTGATCAACGGGTACTGATTTAGGGCTTTAACCTACTATGAGAGTAATAGTGAGTTAAGGTCTAGGTATCTAATTTGACTTATTTATGATTGTTTTGAGCGAGTCAGAAATGTAAGCCAATATATGATGGAGAAATCTCATGCTTTGTCTTTCCATTGGGCTTGGGGAGTGGAAATTGCAGTTCAGGCAGTCTGGTTTTAAATGCTGTCTAGCCCTAGATGATTTAATTTCTAGTAAATTATCAGTGGAGTATTTGATTTCAGAAACTGTTTATGAGTGTGACATGTACAGGGCTGAGAAGCTGACTGAGGAAATCTGATTATGACAGATCACCCTGCCATACTGCAAACCTTCGTGAGGCAGGACTAAAATATGAGCTAAAATTTCTGTTGTGCCACCTGAGAGTTTCCTTAGATCTGTTATATGTTTGAAATGTCTTTTTTTTTGAAATCTCTGTAAGCAACGTGCTCAGGTTGCAAAAACAGAATACAAGTAAACTGAACTACTCTTTAAATACACTTTGGGCTCTCTCTTATTAGACAGGCCTATGTGAGCTGAGTGTCATGGGTAGGAGACATTTATTATTTTGCTGTACATACGAACTCACAACCACTGTGCTGCACACAGTGTGGTTTGTTGGTTTTTTTGTGTGTGTTCTCTGCTCTCCTGGCACCACTTGTCCATTCACAGAGGGTTGTTTCACTCTTCACTGATCACCATCCTGCACACAAAGAGGGAGGGCTTGTGTTTCTGACTCTGTCATTCTGCTGCAAGGTAGAGAATCTTACAGAATCTTAGGGGTTGGAAGGGACCTTGAAAGATCATCTAGTCTAAACCCCTGCCAGAGCAGGGTCACCTAGAGCGCATCACACAGGAACGCGTCCAGGAGGGTTTTGCATGTCTCCAGTGGAGACTCCACAACCTCTCTGGGCAGCCTGTTCCAGTGCTCTGGTCACTCTCACAGTAAAGAAGTTTTTTCTGATGTTTATGTGGAGACACCTCTGGTAGTAAAAAGTCTAACTTTTGTCATAGAATCATCTCAACCCCCCTGCCAGGCAGAGACACCTCTCACTAGACCATGTTGCTCAAAGCCCCATCTAACCTGGCTTTGAACACTTCCAGGGAAGCTGCATCCCCAACTTCCCTGGGCAACCTGTTCCAGTGTCTCACCACCCTCACAGTGAAGAATTTCTTCCTAATCTAAATCTCCGCTCTTCCAGCTTAAAACCATCCCTGCATCATCCTGTTGCTACATGTCCTTATATAAAGCCCCTCCTCAGCTTTCCTGTAGCCCCTTCAGGTACTGGAAGGCCATTATAAGGTCTCCCCAGAGCCTTCTCTTCTCCAGTCTGAACAATCTCAACTCTCTCAGCCTGTTTTCATAGGAGAGGTGTGCAGTAGAGGGGGAGAATCACCTCCCTTGATCTGCTGGTCATGCTTCTTTTGATGCAGCCCAGGACATGGTTGGCTGTCTGGGCTGCAAATGCACATTACCCCCTCATGTTGAGCTTCTCAACAACCAACACCCCCAAGTCCTTCTCCTCAGGGTTGTTCTCAATCCATTTTGTGCCCAGCCTGTAGACCGTAGACATCAGAGATCCTTGGTAACTCGGTGTCACTGCTGGTAGCTAGAGAATGGTTGGTGAGGGCAGATGAGGGTAACCTAGAATTCTGGATTGAGGGGCAGAACATGGTACCTAGTATGGGGAACTCGTATCATAGCATCTCTGCCGTGTGAGCCAGAACTGCAAGCTGACAGCAAACATCCAACCGGAAACACCATCCTAGACCTCCCTTTTCCAACGACGAATTTTAACGTTTTTAAACTCTTTTTAATAAGCACTATTGCCACATCAGTAGCATGCAGCATATCCAGAATTCCCATAATAACTGTGGGAGATGCTTTTGCTTATTTTTTGTGTAGACTTAATTTCTCATGTAGTTTTTCAGAATGTGATCAGGCTTGGAGCTTGTATTCTCATACAGTTAGGTAGCTTTTGATCTTCTGGCTGATTAAATAACCCCTTTCCTATACACAAGGATTATAAAGCAACACAAAACAACAACAAATAAAACCTTGCTTGGTGTAATCTTTAGTACTATTTCTGGTACTATCACCTTTTGCATTTAATGTGCTATTGAGATGACTCTGTGAAGAATATTTTAGGAATACATAATGTTGAAGCATTGATTTTATTATTCATCTGCTGTGTAAGAATCAAAATCAGCTTTATA
Organism: Apus apus; assembly: GCF_020740795.1. Lineage (NCBI taxonomy): Eukaryota > Metazoa > Chordata > Aves > Apodiformes > Apodidae > Apus > Apus apus. The sequence continues at coordinate 148,065,030 of NC_067282.1, read as the reverse complement.
GGTGCAATTTTCTCTTCACTAGAGGTACAAAGCACAAAAATTACAAGAATAATTTCATCTTTCTCTTTCAAATAAAAATAAATAGATGAGTTCATCAAGAAAATTGCTGACCTGTTATATTTTTTCTTTCATTTGCTAATGATCCCCTTATGCAGTGAATGAAGCTTGAGCCTGATGATTTTTCCTGCAATGTGTACATGTATATCTGGTAAATTAATGTCAGTGTGCTGGGGAAGATGGTAGCCATAGGCCAGGGATTTTCGTTGCCATGGATCCATTGCAGACCTCTCTGATTGTAGCTTGTTAGGGCTTTGTTTAAACAAGTAGGAACTGGGGAAGAAAAAAAGGTTTTCAGCTATTTCTGTCATTTACATTTTAACTGTTCTAATTGTCCTAATTTTCTTCCTATTTACAATGAATGGTTAGAGGAGTAAGCCTTCAGTGGTGACCACTACACTCTTCAAACTCAGGCTGCACAGTCTGTCCATGTTTTGTTGCTTGTGCTATTCTGGCATGGAAAGGATTTAGCCTTCCTTGGTTTGCCAGTGGGAGACAACACTCTGTGCCTTAGATACATACATACTCACCACCTATAAAATATTGTTCAAGAAGTGACAGAGCTTGGAGCGTTAGTTTTAGAAAATAGTATTCCGTTCCACCATGCTGCTTGACTTGGTCAGCTGTGGCACTTGCTTGACTTCACCAGAATGTTTTAAATCATAGAATCACAGAATGTGCTGAGTTGGAAGGGACCCATCAGGATCATCGAGTCCAACTCCTGTCCCTTTGTAGGACACCCCAAGAATCATACCATGTGCCTGAGAGCATCATCCAAATGCTTCTTGAACTCAATCAGGCTTGGTGCTGTGACTTTCCTGGGGAGCTTGTTCCAGTGCTCAACCACCCTCTGGGAGAAAAACCTTTTCCTGATACCTAACCTAAACCTCCCCTGATTTAGCTTCCTGCCATTTCCCCAAGTCCTGTCATTGGTCACAGAAGTGAAGAGATCAGTACCTCCCCCATCTCTTCCCCTTGTGAGGAAGCCATAGACTGCAATGAGGTCACCCCTCAGCCTTCTCTTCTCCAAGATGGATAATCCAAGTGACCTTAGCCAGTCCTCATAAATCATCCCTGCCAGATCCTTCACCATCCTTGTGGTTCTCCTTTGGACACTCTCCAATAGCTTGATGTCCTTTTTATATTGTAGTGCCCAAAACTGCACACAGTACTCAAGGTGAGGCTGCACCAGTGCAGAATAGAGTGGAACAATCACCTCCCTCAGCTGGCTGGCAACACTGTGCTTGATGCACCCCAGGACACAGTTGGCCCTCCTGGCTGCCAGGGCACACTGCTGGCTCACATTCAGTTTGCCATCAACCAGGACCCCACAGCTCCCTCTCCACCACGCTGCTCTCCAGCCACTTGTTTAGAGAAATGGAGCTCCTGGAGCAAGTCTAGAGGAGAGCCGCAAAGATGATCCGAGGGCTGGAGCACCTGTCCTTTGAAGACAGGCTGAGAAACTTGGGGTTGTTCATCCTGGAGAAGGGAAGGCTCTGGGGAGACCTTATAATGGCCTTCTAGTGCCTGAAGGGGCTACAGGAAAGCTGGGGAGGGACTTCTTACAAAGGCATGTAGTGAGAGGACAAGGGGTAATGGAGTAATACTGGAAAAGGGGAAATTTAGATTGGACATTAGGAGGAAATTCTTCACTGTGAGGGTGGTGAGACACTGGAACAGATTTCCCAGTGAATTTGTGGAAGCCCCATCTCTGGAAATATTCAAGGGCAGGTTTGATGGGGCTCTGAGCAACCTGATCTAGTGGGAGGTGTCCCTGCCTATGCAGAGGGCTTCGAACTGGATGAACTTTTCTGTCACTGGGCCTTTCTTCCCTCTGCCGTACAAACAATCCAAGTGTTTGTGGCAGCTTCTCCACACTTTTTTCCCTCTACTATAAACATAAGACACATCATTTTCCTCTTCTTGTCCAGCTGTCAGGGCATGCAAAAGTAAAGTCTGCAGTCTTAACAGGCTTGAGGTGTGCAAAATGCTGCTACAGTCAGCAGTGGATGTGTGTAGAGGCAGGGCTGCAGGGCTACCCTGATAATTTAAGATTTGAATCCTGGCTGTCATACTGCACCTTGAATGAAATAAATTTTTGCTGGCTGAGTTATGCAGGAGCTTGCAGGCTTTCAGTGTATTTCACCATAACCAGCAGCTCAGGGATGTCACTGACTGACCACAGAGCTGCTGGGAGGCTGCTGGTCCCTGATGGGCAGGAGCTGCAGGTTTTCATGCCAATTCTGTCCCTGGCAAGGGAAGAAAGGAGGCAGGCGGTGCTGGTGTGCCTATGGCCATATAGATACATACTGGTAATACCCTCTAGTGGAGACATGAGGTCTGCCAGCGACAGGAGGGGCTTTGCCAGCAGATTTACACGCCAAGTTGAACAGGTTCAAGACACCTTTATCAAACGACTGTGTGGCTCCTATACGTGTGTGTATAGGAAAGATTTTACTAGTACATTTGTGCTAGCTAGAGAATGTGATGTATTTCAGAGAGTCCTAGCCCATGCTGCTAGGCAGGCAGAGCTGTGTAGTGTAGACTAGTCTTTTGCTACATGATTCTTAGTTATACATTTACACAACGCTAAAACATATTTCTAATTAAGTATTTTATGCTCTGTTGCCTAACTACACAACAGAGAGGCTGATATATTTTTTTTTTCTTTACTTGTGTTTTCCTGATGACTGCAGGTAGCAGAGGTGAGGGTTTGTTGTGTGCCATTTTTCATTGTTATTACTCCCTCACTTCTCTGCAAACTCCATGGGAACACTGAAATTTCTGCTGGTGAAACAGAAAGAGAAATGCAGGATATCAGTGGCATAAAAAAGTGAGCAGCACCAAAACTTTCTCTTTTTTTTCTCTAAGTCATTTACATGTGGAAAGTTGCATGGTATTTTGTCAAGATTCATAGTAGTGTTATACTGGGATGATTGGATATTTTTCAGTAATTATTCGTTTGGCATTTCTTTGACTTCTGTTATAAGTCACATTGATTTTAGTAGGAACAGAAGTAAGGAACGTTGTTCTTCAGTGATGTCTCTTGTTACTAGATAGTAACAGCTTGGAGGAGTCTCAAGAAAGGGCCCACATACACGAACCAAAATATCTCTAGTCACTGCCTTGAATTTAACATTTAAGTAAAGTATATTACTCTGAATCAGACTATATTATCTTGGAGATCTGTGTTATTTTGCTTCTTGAGTAACTTTACAAGTTATCTTTCACTCTCCAAAACAGTAAGATAAATTGTTTATTTAAGAATACACTATGAATAATTTTTATATTATTTACAAGATTTTTATCAGTGTTACAGATATGGAAGCATTTTAACATAAATTTTCCCAGACATTACATTATATTTTTTTAGAAATGGAAGTCAAACAGCTGTAGGAATTGCAGAATCAAAAGTATTAGGAAAAGAGCAAAACTGACCCTTAAATATAAATTCTAAACATAACACTCCTTATTCTGTAATTATCCTTTTGATTACCTAGTCAAGTGAGAAAAGTTACCAGGACTTTGGATTTTGGATATTTTTGTATGCAAAGGCCAACCTTTACTTCAGCTTCTACCATTTTGTTTTGCACAGAACTGGAAAGGATATGAAGTATGACTTGCTTGTCCACACCCTAAGGTAGCTTAGTTATCTAGAAGTTTGCTTTCCAAGGTGAAAGTACCCAGGATTCAGCTGAGACCTGGTATAATTTTACTGACTTCTGAGGAGTGACTCCAGATTTATACCTCTGGAAACAACAAACTTCATTAGGCCTGTTGTGTTGTCTGCTTAAATTGCTATAAGTTTGGATTTAAAAACTGCTTCTTAGGGTTTTGGTCAAGCTCAGACAGGGTGGTGTTTAAATCAAATGGTTAGTGTTGGTGTAAGAAAACTTCCTTAGAAATTAAGTGGAAGTTTTGAAATCCCATCAGCGCTGTCTGATTTCTGAAACCAACAGGATTAATTATGCATAAGTACGTTGGCTCACTGGGTATGGTGCCATAAATTTGTGTGAATACAACATAAAGCCAGGAGCCAAGGTTACTTTCTGAACAGAGAAGCAGCTATGTTGGGTTAAGACGTATTGATTAAGAGACACTGCTGAATGAGACAATGACACACTGCTGGAGCAGCGCTGGAGTGACAAGCTCGTGGATGGCTTGTTTACTCTGTGGAAAGCTTCTCTTCAAGGGAAAAGCACACCTCTAGAGATAAAAAGATAAGAAATTGCAGTTTAGGATTGTGCAAGGCTATTATATATATTATGTATTATATGGTGTGATAGCCTACAGGGAACGAGAGGCCCTATGGAATAACTGTAATCTTCCCTCCAGGTATGAGCAACTGAAATTCACCTTCCACACATGTCCTCTCAGGCACTCCCATTTATGATTTGTGCTCTGGGGGTAATTATTTTGGATGTGATCTGAAATGCAGCCAGCCTGCAAAGTGCTGGCCTGCTAGCAGCTCACGCATTTTTATCATAGACTTCTGGAGTTTGATTTTGTGCTGCTTTACTAAGAACTATGCAACAAACTTCAGATCCTTGAAATTAAAGGATGTTGCCAAATAGCTGTAAAATACTTTCATTTACCATTTTTCTTTTACCATTTTGAAAGAGACTGCTTTTTCCTCTAGAACTACACAAGTTGTCATGCTCAGACAATGCAAGAAGAAATAAATCTGTGATTTTAAAATTATTATTATTTTTTAAGAAAAGCTGTTAGAAAATGAAACGGTGACTAGAAGATGAAGGGCCATTCTGCTTACTGGAGGAGCTGTGTTGTTTGCCCTGAACCCTTTTGTCCTTGAACAGAGCAATCGAGGCCATGAGCTAAATGGATGGGGTGGGGGGAGAGTAGGGGGCAAGTGTGTGACTGTCTCTTTCCTGTGGGCAGCGCATTGGCCAGGTCTCTCCATCCTGCACATGGGAGATGCTGGGGCTGGACCACTGCCTTGAGAAGCTCACAGAAGAGGAACAAGCGTGGGATGGCAGTGCCAGGAGACAGGAATACAGGGGAGGCAGCGCTTACCACGGTTACTGACTATAGCAAAAAACTGTGAAAGAGGCAGCAATGTATGATTTAGACCAAGACACAAAACTAGCCCCAAACACCCCTTTTTCTGTGTAAAATCCTAAAGGAGTAGTAAACTGTGTTTTCCATGATGCCATCGGTAGAGAGAAAAATGCAGTAAGTTTTCCTGGTGTTTTTTTCTTTCTCTGTGTACAAAGGTATGTTTTCTCTCACAAGAACAATCTAAATATCCCATTAATGCCTTATGTGTAATATTAGCAAAACCCCTTTCAAGATAGATTACAGTATTTTGATTTGTTACTCATCAGTATGTGTAATTATTGTTTAACAGTGTTATGAAGGACTGATGAAGGGAAGCAGGTGTTTAAACATGCAGTACCAGTAGTTTGACACAGCATTTAATTCTCTTTATTTGCACTTTTTAAAGACATCTATTCAAAGAGGGAAAACAATGAGGCTCTATACAGTCCTGAATGTTTGCAAGAGAAATAAAAAAGATGTTTAGTCAATTTTTGGAGCAAGTATTCTTTAATTAATAAGAGTGAGCTTTTTAGTGGTAGTATATCACTACATGAAGATAGTGATGGTAATGAGGCGTGTTACAATTTTAAATAGTGAAAACCTGATATCCTCAGATGGACTTTAGACTTGTAAAATATTTCTGGGTATTAGGGTAATGAAAATTACAGCTTGGTCCTGAAAAACAAAGTATGATTTTTGAAGCCCACAGACAGTAGGGTGCCTCTGCCAGGAGGTGGCTACCAGGGCCATGAGGAGAGCCAGCACAGTCCTACAGGTGATGCCTGCCCTGCCTGCCCTTCACCAGTCTTAGCTGTGTCCATTGCTTCCAAGGTGGTCAGCATCCTTACTGGAAAACTGGTAGAAAAGAGGCATTTCTTCAGAGGTTTATAAGTGGGGATCTTCAGGACCAAAGAGTGCTGTTAACTTCTGCCCAACCATGCCTTAAAGGAGAAAACTCCTATTTACCTCCAGGTAATGCTGTCTGGGAAGAGGTGCTTGAAAACCTCTGTGGATGTGGGCTTTAACAGTAGCAGTGGTTTTCCTGGACACTGCAGATTGACTTGTCATAATTATTACCGTTTAGCTATCAAGTGTTAATTAACATAGGTTAATAGAGCCTATTAAAACAATCTGTATTTGGGTTAAAAATATGTATTTTTTTCCTCTCAGCAGATTTTTTTCTGGTGTCCACAATAAGCCAAAACAATTTTGCCTTCTGAAGTATCAGCTTTTGGATGAAGGTCTAGCAGGCACTTGCACAGCCAGAGAAGGCTATTGGAAACAGTTCTGGAAATCAGCAATACCAGCGCTGAACTTCCTTTGAACAGCTGGCTGTTTCTTCTTTGTCTGTGTCTGACAGGCTAAAATCTTATGAGGTGATTCAGTACAACTATATTTAGGTTTTTTTGCTCTTCTTTGTTGTGGAAGGCCAGTTTCAACAGTCTGAATCAGACTGGGTGAGTATGGAGTTAATGCTGCAGCCTGACAGTTCTTCCAGGGGAGATTTGCCTGACTGTTGATGGAGGTTCCACCAGAGACAGGACAGTTCAACCTTGTCTCCAAGTTCTGTTGCTTCCCTGGTGACTTCCCATGTAATTTTTTATCCCCAGCTAATATTAATCTGATTCTATAGTGCTTCACTTGCTCTGTTTCCAAAGAACCATCCTGTCTGTGAAAGAAAACTATGGTTACAAACCCAGTAATTGCTCTTCTGAAAGACAAAAGGATTTTTGCATTAGCAATTGTACTATTGTCATTGTAACTGCATTAAAGGTGCCAAATCTATGCCCTGCCTTCTGGCGAAAGTCATCATAAGTGATCCTAATGATCCGTGTAGGCTGTAAAATGCACACATAAAAAATGAGCATAAGATGATGTTTCATTATTACACCTGTATTTCTCTTTGTCTGATAATTTTGTTTTCCCTGCATGATATTCTGTTATTAATGAAAATGGTGCCTTAAAGAAGTGACTTACTTGATGGGCAACATTAGTATTTCTTCTGTTTACTTTGTCTCCTGACTCCTGTTACATGTCACTAACAGGGAGGCTGGAATTATTGCACATGCTGGGCCAAAGAAGCTGACTTTTATTTCTCGTTGTTCACCTTGTTCAAATTAGTTCTCAGTGTGCTTGACAGGTTTAGAAATCCTCCATCTTGCCTGTGCTTTGCTGTCTTTGGGCACATTTATGTATTATTTCAAGGGTGAAGCTTACGGTGATCCAAATTGCAACTTGGAGCAGCTGCGACTGTATTTAATGAATCAGACCCTGGGCAGAGACAGTTCAGAGACTCTGTGTCAGCTCTTAGTTTTTGTCTTGGAGGTGCATCTCTCCTACCATTTAGCAAGAGAGACAGGCTGAGCAAGGTGTTATTCTGCTCAGCAATCAGTCTCTTCCGCTATTAACCAGTTTGGTATAAATCACCTGAGGATGAGGCCCTGAGGCTGTAGTTTTCTTTGGGACAGGGTTTCCCTCCAGTCTGCCCCTGCGAGAAGTGAGAGGAAATAAATGTAATAGTGTTGGCTCTCTTTGTTTTATAAATGTTCTCTGGCTGCTAAGGACTTTTCCTCTTTAACATGGGTGTCAAATGTTTTTATCATGAAGCTTCTTTGCAGTTGGCTCACTTTTCAGCTCTAGCATACATTGTGCCTAAGCCTTACAGCTACTGTATGGCATGATACAGAATTTGCATGTGGCGGTGGCTGTGCAAATTCTAACCCCTTTAAAAGCTGTATATGAGGTAAGGAAGGGGCTTGGGGATAAACACAGGTGGCCAGCATTGATTTTGTCTAAGAGACCTATCCCCTGGCTCACCTGGTGGCTGGTGCTTGGGGCTTGGCAGGTCTGTGCTCATGTCTTGCTGAATTGCCTTCTATTTTTAATGGCAAATTAAAGACTTACAGAGTGTATTCCTAAACACCTCAGAATTGGTATCCATTCTCTTATTTCCCAGTGGGGTAGGTAGGGCCTTGCTGCTGCTTGGGCCCAGGGATCACCCCTGAAGCTCCTGGGCATTGTGCTGAGGAGGTGCTCAGCAGAGGGGCATTTTGGGGCAGCAGATGCTGCAATTTTGAGTGTACAGTTCAGATGTCTGGTTTGAATCCTTTGCCAGAGATGTCTTTCTTATAATGTAGGGATTTTAGGAAGCTGAGCCCCCTTATTTAGGCAGCTAAATATGTACTCTGTTGCTTAATTTCCCGAGGTTCCCCTCATGGACCTTGCAGGATCCCAGCAGTGACAGGGTGACTTCCACCTCCCTCCCAAGTGCAGTGCTGACGCTGCCTGTGCCTGCTGTGCTGCCTGCCTCTCCTGGCTGAGGGGCTTTTCCTTCTCCATGGTATCTTCCAGCCTGTTGAAGCCAGTGAGAATAAGTTCAGCTCCTTCCTTCAGGTGACGTCCACTACGTTGTACAATCAGAAGTTACCAGGGTGCAGACCTTGTTTGACACACAATGTTAGTGATGCAATACCCAGGAGAGCATCAGCTTTTGTGATGAAATATTACAATTTTTTTAGAGGGCTCCAAAACTTATAAGTTACCAGGGCTGACTTCAGTAGGAGCAGAGGGCTTTGGGCACCCTGTGGACAGTCTAAAGAGCAGATCAGGCAGCAGTGGACTTGATGTCATTTTAATGTGGCTTTTGTGTCTTCATAAAAAAATGTAACTTCTGGTGTCTGTTGCATGAGAGTTGATATTTAACTTTTTGGCCTTTAAGAAATTATAATTTGACATTAAGTTTAACTTTCCTGGCTAATGAAATTATCATGATGGAACAGCCCAAGTAAATAATAAATACAATAACTCTTCTTTGCCTGTTGTGTGCTTTTACTATTCATAATTTTTAGGACCATAGATATTAGATACACTTACGTAAGACTTAACGAACAGTAATTATCTTTTGGCTAAAGAAAAAGCCCAAACGAATGCTAAGCTGCATTATCGCTTGGCTTCTGACATGAGCTGATAATCAGATTTTCTTGCTTAAATCCATGGTGCTTGAACAATGCTACCCACTGTCTGTCCTTCCCGATATTACCCTTAATTAGAAAGAACAGAAACACAAATCTGAATTATTTCAAAATCTGGTTTCCATGGTCAGTGGTTGGAGGGCTTAACTTTATTACAAATAAACCTGGCTTTATTTACTAATGAAATCTGAAATGCTAGGCCTGTAATAGTAGATAGTCTAATAGCATGGTGTTTACATGCTGAAAAATCTTGTGTGGGCAAAGTATTTTGTAATAAATTGTTAAGTAATTCAATTATGATTCTTTTATCCAATTAATAAAACAGAAAAGGAGACCCATAGGAAGCTCTATGCCATAGTTTAGGGCAAGCAATGGCACATTTTTCTGTAGCCTTGCTCTTTGTATGTAAGACTTCTTTAAGATGCCTGTTTCTCTCTTCCCATACATTTGAGATTTTGATTTGTCTCTTTTCCTAATCCTTTCTATTTCCTGGCTCCTTGTTTCTGAACACTTGACACAGTAAAAACCTTTTCATTTTATATTTTTTTACATATATGGCTGGGGAAATAATTGTATTTGATTCTTTTAATTAGTTTAGAGGATTGGGAGCCCCTTTTTTGCCATTAAATACAATCTTTTGATTTGCAATGATAACTTGTATTCTCCATAAAACACCAGAAAGGTTACTTTATGCTACCTGATCTCATTTACTCCACTCTGATAGAATTGCAGATCTGCTTCCATAGTTACTGTTACAATAAAATATAAGTTTAGCAAAGTGTAACTTTAAATCTACCACAAAACCAGAAGAGTAAGAGTACATACATAATTTATTTAGTCCATGCCTTTTGTTTCATAGCACATTTATATATGTGACACTTGTTAATGTACCAACATAGATAAAAAGCTCGTATCAATAGCTTAAGTTTTCTGCAGCATTTTCAAACTAGCTTGTTTATCTAGGAAAATACTGTACATCTTAAGTAGGTATTTTGTGCATAATAAATAGTTATATAAGAGAAAAGCCAGGAAGAAAACTGCAGTGCTCTTGGCAAGCCAACAATAGAAAAGTACAGGTGCTAGGAGTGGGTATAGACCTAAAGTAAATAGTTATGTTCCTTTTTTTTTTTTTTTAAATAAAAATAAGGTACCTTTCATTCTGATAAATTGATTTATTTTAAATATTTGCAATCCACAACCGATAGCACGTAACACCACTTTTCTTTCTTCCTCGACAAAGGGAATAGCTTGTGGTAACAAGCAGATGCTTGAGTGGGCTGTCTGGTGTGAGGTGTACCATCAGCCAAGAAAATCAATATTTACTGTTCTAGTATCTTTGTAGTGTGGGAGTTTGCCTTGTTTAAAAAGAGGATTGTGTATAATATATAAGGCCTCGCTTTCAGTTAATCAGAAGAGGGGTATTATTGAAAAGGGCACATTCTCTACAATGAGTCACGCTTAGCCCTCCATGTCCTATAGTCCTGGTTGGTACATTTATTATGCAAAAAAAAAATAATGAAACCAAAGCCAGCTGAATGGTTAGACCTCAGAGGTGTTTTCAGTCATTGTCTTCTCCAAAATTATTTGTTGCGACATCATAAATATGCTTAATAATAACAACAGTAGAAAGGGTACTTGATCACTGTCAGGAAAGGTGAGTCCCCAGCGTCAGTGGAGACCCTCGGCATGCTGCCCCATCAGGGTTGGTGAGGGAGCAGCTCTGCTGACTGTGAGTGCAGCAGGGGACAGGGGGGGCTGCATCAAACCAGAGGTGTGGAGAAGCACTGGCATACAGGTCTATGCACTATCTGGGGAAATGAACTTTTGCAATGAATAATATAGTTAAGAAATCCCAGAAACAGTTTCCCAGTAATAATGGTTTGCTTTTCAAGGTTACATTTTACTGGAAAGACTCAGATCTCTGTCTTGCATTGATTTTTCTTCCCCTCACTCTTTTCACTCTACATTATGAAAAGGGAGTTTAAGCCATTGTGATAAATACTTATGCTACCTTTTCCTGCACTGAGCCTTTCATCCGTAATTTTTTAATTTGTAGAGGGGGCTATAACCAAAGAAAACAGATGCTAGAGATGGCAATAGGGAAGCTATGAAGTTTGCATGCCAATTGGGTGAAGCGGAAAGGTACCTAGTCAGGGAACGGAAATTATTGTTCATTTCACTGTTCAGCTTCACTTTTCTCTCTCTTCTTTCATGGTTTATTGGGCAGATGCTGTTTACGATGCCACAGTTTAATTTCTGTTTATGGGTTTCAGTTGGGCAGAAGCATAATGCCTCTACTTTGTAGAACTCTTGATCCTGTGGAAGGCTCTCAAATGTGTCAGAATCTATGAGTGCTGCTTATAGTTTAATGAAAACAACAGAGTGGAGGAGAGCAGTAAGAGTTCCTAAGTCAACACTTCTGCTGCTTTACCCTGCACTTACTTCTCTTTCTTCTTTTCTAGGATTGCAGGATTTGGGAATCTGGAGGGGGAGAGTGAGTTAGCATGCAACTAAAGGCTGTAAATGTTTTTGAAGGTGTTATGTGCAGAGAATGAGAGCCTGTGGAGAAGGGTGCTAAAGGAGTGTGCTGTCTCCCAGGAGCTCAGGGGCTGTGATACCCCATGTCCCAAGATGGGCTAAAAGACCAGGGCTTGGCTTTGGGGGCTGTTGGAGGGAAGCCTCCCACAAAGCTCCTTCCTCCCACTAACTCCCCATGAGCCTCACACCTTGATGCTGCCCAAACCTCCTCTCTTGGCTTTTCAGAGTGTTTGTTGGCTTATCCAGGAGATTTGGGTTAAATGAATACTTTAGAGCTGCTGTACATAATATAGGCAAGACATTTATTTCAGTCATCGATGCCTCTCTTGACAGCCAGTGGGCTGAGCAGCACCGAGGGATGCGAGGCGAGGTGGAGGGCCAGGCTGGCGTGCACAGGGGACTGGCTGAGGTGACAAATGCTCACCTGCATCCTGAAGCTGTGGGGGCAGGACTGGGTGACAGCTGTGGTGGCACGAGAAGGCACAGTTAATATGTATCCGCACAAGTTCATGCACAGTTACTGTGTATTTGATAAACATTAGTTTTGCATAAACCAAAACAGATTCTCCAGTAGTCATCACGCTATGGTGTTTAATTGGTCTCTGTGTAGTTCCTGGGAGTCTTATCCTTATCTTGCCCAGCTTTTGCTGCTTAACCTTAAAAAGCCTGACTTAAAAACAAAAAATAAAAAATTATTTATTTGAAAATTAATGGGAGAAAACAAGAAGTGCAGAAGTATGGAAATGCCTATCTAAATTTCAAGCTTTATTGAAGCAATATATATATTTCTTCCTTTTATTTTTAAACTCTTCATCTGTAATTTGTCTTAACATACCCATACATTTTTTTCATGCTAAGAAGAACTATTTCACTTACCTGGTTTAATCTTGTATGTAGTCCAGAACAGGTCACCTAATGGATGGCAGTAGCATTGGAGTGGAACAGTCCAATCTCTCTTTAAAGAGTTCTCAAGAGTGAGGAGGCTCCTGTATTCCCCTCAGGCCAACAGTCCTGACAGCTACGTCATCCTCAGCACCTTATAATTTCCTATGTCCACCTTCCCACTTTTGAATAACACTGTGCATTAATTGATTCATCTCCAAAATAATTTTTGCAGGTAGAAATTTTGGCCTTTCTCTCCTGACATGTTGCAGTCCACAGGTGAGGAAGCTTTCAATGTGATTTCTCTTTTCTGTGTTTCTGTATCACTCTGACACAAAATCCCACTTTTTTTTCAAGATGAGCTGGAAGTGCAGCAGAAACATGTCATACTGATTTCCATGAATACCATATTCTGTGTCTTGGAAAGAGCCATGACGACACCTCGGCATGAAGAACCTACTTAAGAATATTGCCTTGGGTTGTTAGGACTCAGCAGGAGGGACTGTGTAACCTTTTAGCTTACCCTGAAAAGCAGAAGGTCCAGTTTGTTCCTTCCCAGTAGTCTAGGGTCAAATGTTTGCTCAGTGGGGAGCAAGATATTTTCTGTATAGTCTCTAGCTTCAAAGGAGAATTGGTGTGAGGCCAAATGGCAAGTTCTTTGGAAATTTCTCCCAAAAGACTAAAGGTGACAGTTTATCTTGAATTAATACTAACATAGGGCAGAGATTCATCATGGGGAGTCTTGATAGGAATTGCCTCAGATCCTTAGCAATGAGCGTTTGGAAAGATATGTTGAGAATAGAGGGAGGGAATTTATCTGGATTTTTGTCTTCTAGACTTAGAGATGAGAGAATTTTTTGAAATGTATTTCGAAAGTGACAGAGCAAGTGTGACCTAGGCATTTCATTTTCAGCAGTATATGGGGCAAAAACAAAAATATATTATGTGTTTTAGGTTGCAAGTCTGTATACAAGTTGCAAGTTGAATGCCTGACAAATATATGAACAATAGTTGGCTAACACGCATAAAAAGAATATTAGGAAAATAGGCAAGTTGGTGCCTTCTGAGAGTTTTTAAAAGTTTTACATGGACTAACTTCACCCTATAGGAGAGTGTAATTAAGTCAGAGTTCCTAGAATAAGAGGAAAAATATTTTATTGATATATTGATTATCCAATATTACTACTGCGACTTTAAATATGTATCACTATAAAGTATGGACATCCTATTCTTAAAGTTGCATGCAGTTATCAGTGATTGAAAGCAACAAGGACACATTTCTAAATTTTACGTATTCGGGTTTTATTTTTCCATATTTGCTGTCAGCCTCAGGAGGAATCTTTTATTTTTAACAGTTTCAGCTGCAATAGTGATGCTGCTTCTGAGAAGAGTGTCAAGGAAAACTTTGCTAATCTGGGAAGATTTAGACTTTTTTTGGGGAAACAGTGATGCTCTCTGGGAGCAGAGACTAGATCTCAAGCAGGAGTTATGTCTCTATCCAGGATTTTCCTTTTGCTGGAGCCCCGAATTTTGCCAAGTGTATGATTTATACAAACATAAAAGTAAGGAAAAAACAAATGTGCTTAGAGAATGATTAGGCATCTAAAGTCTTGGAAAAGACCACAGAACCTGAGAACTACTTCCTTTCCTGCTGCCTGTACTGTGCCCTTGCACCTCTCTGAGCCTGCCCAGGCAGAGCTGCAGTGGTGTGAGGCTGGCAGCCCAGGGACTGGGAATGTGTTCAGGTAGTCTTTTAATAAGCTGTAAAGCACAGAGGAGACTGAAGATGCTGCAGAACCACAATGGCAATGTAGGAAGTTGCAGAGCTTCAGATCAGTTGCTGCTGCTCTCAACCAGCTGAGACCTGGTCCACGCCTGTCTAAGTTGCCTTCCTTCCAGTGAAATTAGCCTCTGTATTTGATATCATGTGTTTCTTTTCTTGTTCTAAGAATAGGATGGATGAAATTCAGCTGATTTTCCAAGAAAAGGTTGGCTTTGATTAAACTCATCAAGATTAGGGGGTAGTAGGAAAAGCTAGAGCCAAGAGTTGGGAAAGAAGCAAATCACAAGTGAAAGAAGAGTATATGGAAACCTGTAGGTAAAAATTCAGACATAAAGGTAGAGACTACGGATAGCTTTTGAGCATGGCAAGGCAAAATTTAGACACTGGTGTAAGAAATGAGCTGCTACACTACTGGATAAAGTTCATAAACACTTGCATATTTCTGCTTAGATGCTTAGCAAAAAAAGTGGTCCTCTGGCCTTCCTCACCGGAAGTCAGATCTTGAATTTTTTGTCAGTAAGGCTGTAAAGTTGTCATCTGGCTTGTAAATCTGGTTTAGTTACAGAGAATCTTGCTGTTGCAGTCACTATCAGTTCAAACATGGGGAAATTTAGCCTCTGTACAACAAAGCATTTGAGCACATAAAAAGTTAAATGCAAAGCAGTTAGGCCTGAGTTTGGCTTTAACCCTAAGCAGAGACTGAGATATTTAGTTGGGTCCCATGGACAATGTCTGGGACCTTTGCATTGTCAAAAAGGAGTCTGCTGAACTTTGTTGTGGCTCTTTTCCTCCCCTCCAACATAGATTTTGAAAGTAGCCAGTGTTCCTACTTATTGTCTGCTTACTTTACACAGGTATGTGCCTGATTTATAGAAAGCCCACTCAGCAGCATGACTGTCATTCAGGATTTAGCAGAAACAGCCCTCTATTATTTGGTGGCAGTTTGGTTTCTGGAGGGCAGGCTGTAGACACAAACAAGCGACATGGCCCTCAGAAACATTCACGCAGCATCCTTCAGGAAGGGAGGGGAGGTTATCCACGTCCCCATGCTTCTGTACTCATATAAATGCTCTCTCTTTTGTTGCTGCTGGACTCCAAAGAATAAAACCAAAACACAAAGCAGAGGCGGCACCACTGAGCGAATGCCACAGTGTTCCCTTAATCCATGTGGATCAAAAACACGAACGTTTTGATTCTGTAAAGAATCTTCCTCAGCATGCTGGATTAATCACATGGATTAATAAAACACTGTTGCACTCACACAGTGGTGCCTACTCCGCTTTGTATTTTCTTTTATTATTCTTTGGAGCCCTGCAGGAACAAAAGACAGAGCATTTATAAGAGTACCATAGCACTGGGAATTCTATAAACCTCTCCCTCTGTAAGGTATGTTTCTTGAATTTTTCCCCATAGATCATGCACTGCAGGTTTGTCTGCATATACTAAGCCCCTTGCTAGTGTTCCTATCTGCCTGAAATACACTGGGTTTAAGCCGGTGCTTTTTTTATCTTTTGGTGTGTTTCTGTTTAGTTCTGTGAGGAGTGAGGCAGGCAGCACATGTGGAATGCTCTCAGTGAGCTGCTTTTGTGGAGCAAAGACTTTTGTGTATCATTTCAGTCGCTGGCTGGAGAGTGGAACTGGTGGACAAGGTCTGACTTCAGAGAAACCCATAACTCTAACAACTTTCATACACAGGAGTGACTTGGGAGGTACAGAGTTGCACTTTTCATTAAAATATATTCACACATAAAGTTGTATGCTAATGTTAGTCTTTGTGAAGCCGTGTGATAAGCTGCCAGTGTCCAGCATCTGACTGTTCAAACTCCCTCTCTGTTCACTGATTCCAGATCTCTGTATTTTTTCCAACATCTGCTTTCCAAAAAGCATCCTTTTCTGCCTCACAAATGTGAGGCTGACCCTCTCCTCTGTTCTAGACCCCTACTTCTCTTCATTGGTTCAGTACATAGGATGGGCAGTAATCAGTCTTACGTTATAGATAGGTCAAAGGTCTGAAATCGCAGGGTTTAGCAGAGCTAATATTGAAGCTTTAAACCTTGCAAATAGGATCTGCTAGGGTCAACAGATGACTCTAATGGAGTTAGTATCAAAAACACAAACCCAATTTTTTTTCTTTAGTAGAATGCACTTGAAGGTTTTCTGATGCATTTATGTTTATTTTTACTACTCATAGGGCTGGGTATACAGTAATAAAAAAGAGTCCTAATCAAAGACAACTTCAAGGCTTTCTAGAATATTATTGTTGTGACTTTGAGTGCCCAGGTTTTATACTCAAGGAGACACTGTATGTGTTCCTGTTTTTTTGTTTGTTGTTTTTTTTTTTTTTTTTTAATTTGTTCAATGTAATTAGAAATTCTGACCTTTATCTGTTAGTTCATTCCCTCAACTTTTCCCCTTTCAGGACATTGGGGTTACATTGAACCTACCAAGTTAGTGTGTCATGCTCATTTATAATAACATGCCTATGAACTGATATCCTCTGTTGTAGGTCTTCTGAGCAGTTACCTACTCTGTGGATGAAGATCTGTTATAAAGGATGTAGGTTTCATAACAAATCAGTCCAACATAGTAGTTTTCTCAAACAGTGAGTTTCTATATCCATACGGAGATAGACATTTTCTAACATGACCAGGGGGAAATATTTCACATTATATGGCTCATTGTCTCTCAGGCTTCCTACTTCTTTACTTTCCTTCCTTCCTACCCATGCCTCTGTCCTGGCATGATAATGCACTGTCCCATTTACACATGCTTTGCTACAGTGCAGGGTGACCACTTTGTTGCATCCTCTGCTTACAGGATGCTCCAGGGTCCACCCCCACTGATTTCAGTCATCCAGTGTCCCCTAACCTTCATGGGATACAGTTCTTCAGACTCCTCTCTCTGCCTCCATTTACTTCTCCTAAGACCAACTTACCTCCCCTCTGCCAGAAACCAATGGCCTGACTTTTTCTTTCAAATGCTGCTCTGAAAATGAGTCACTTTGAGGCTGATAAAGCCAATTTCAAGCAGCAGGATGTCCTGCAGTGAGCTCCTCCTTTACTTTCCATAGTATATCTGCTTTTGCTAGGATTCCATGTTTTATAACATGTTTATTCTTTAAATTTTAGAAATTCCCCAATGAATCATGTAGTAAAATTGATTCATACTATATAATAATTTTCCTAGCACATATTGCATAAATTCTGGCACTTTGTTCTGTGGTTTTATTGTGCTGAGCACCTTCTTTTGTGATTGTGTTTTGTAGCCAATACTGTTAAAATATTATTTGAACTATTCTCTATTGGTGATAATTGATTCCAGAGTTGTGCAGCATAATTTTCCATATGAGTGTTTAAATTCTTAAAACAAGAAGGGCAATGACAAGAAAAGAATTGCTCGGTAAATGGAATTTTAAACACATGGGCTATAAGCTCTTTCACTCAATGATAAGTGCCATTCGTATGTTCAGTGTATTCAGTCATTAAGAACAATACGGAAACAGTTTCCCCTAGACTGGTGTCATGTGAGTGTCTAATAAAGCTTCCTCATCTTCCTCTCATCTCTTAGGTGCTGAGCAAAGTCCTGTGGTGAAAGGAGGAGCCAGGTGAACAGCTACAGTTTGCAGTGGCTGAGATGATGATTTAAGAAATGCAGCATGCCCCAGCAGACACAGGGCAGAGCCTGTTCTGCCCCCCCTGATCACTGGTGTGTTTTGTTGGCTTTGGTAACAGACAGCAGGGAATATGTGGTACTCACTTTGGAGCAGGAGGCATGACAAGAGTCTTGGCAAATCAGTCTTCAAGAATATGAAAGGCTGCTGCAAAGAAGAAGAGAGTAATTTTTTCTCCCTGTCCATGACTGATAGGGCAAGACATAATACTTTTAAACTACAGCCTCAGAACTTAGTTTGGAGGGGGGGGGTTATTTTTTTTTGTGTGTGTTTTTTTTTGTGTTGTTGTTTGTTTTGTTTTGTTTTCATTTGTTTTGTGATGTTTTTTGTTATTTATTTATTTATTTGTTTATTTTAATGGCAAGAAGGTACACTTTGAGTGCTTATCATTTCTCTGGAGAGATTTGACAGAAATGTGTCAGGACTAGGACCCGTAAAGCTGACCCTGCTTTGGAGGACGGGATGGAATAAATGATGTCTGACCTTCTGTGATACTGTACGGATGCATTCAGAAGTGTTTCTCTTGACACTGTTGTAACATTTCCCGCTAGTAATGGAGTAGGCATTCTGCCTCTTGTCAGGCAAAGCCTCATAAACCCAAGGTTTAATGTTTTGGAGAACTAGGGCTTCTTTTAAGACCCAGAGTCTAAATAAAGTTATTTTCTTAACTGGCTGCCTTGGGTTAGGTTTTAAATCCATATTTCAACATCTCACTAGAGACATGTTTCACAATTGCTGAGTGTTTACAATTTAGTAAGTTTATTCATATAAAGAAGATATAAGGCTTTATTATACAATATCAAAGACATTTCTGGGTGGGCTGGCAAGAGGTTGGTGGGATACTTTTTTTTTTTTTAATTTTGAAATATTAATTTGCTGAATCACTGTAACTGAAAGGGACAATAGCAAAGTCATTGCTTCAGTGGATTCTTGCAGTGTTTTTCTTTGTTCTTTTTGCCTGAAGTTTAACGTTAATGTGCTCAAGCACAGAAGGGAAATATAAGCCACCATTAGGTCAGTCTCATCTCCCAGAATTGAATGGACAGTCAGTTTAAGTTGGCTGCAGACTTCCAAATTATTCCCTAGGTCTCGGTCATATTTTCTGAATTTTAGATATTTTTTTTTGTATGTACTGCAGGGATTTTGTCTGCTGGTCCAGAGCACTGAACCTGAGGGTTATATTTGCATTTTTAGTGTATGAATGCTGTACAGTCCACAGATTTTGTAGGTAATGATAAGCATCAAGATTTGCTCAACCTTCCTGATCACTTGTAAATGAAAGGATAAAATAATATGTGTTTTTCACTGAGTTTAAAAGAACTATGGGCAAATTAATGGAGAGGAGCAGATGCACCTTGCAAGGCTGTTCCAATCATTCAACCAAAGGGCTGGTATGTGGTGATTTTGGGCCTGCCAGCAGAAGTTTTTGGAAGGACTGCTGGATCCTATGTCTTCAGCTAATCAGGTAATATTTGGGGTGAAGCACAAATCTCTACTAACAAGAAGGAGGGAACAGAGTGACAGGTAGCCCATTGACCATGAGATGGGTCTCGAGAGATCCCAAGTGTCCTGGTTATGAAGAAAAGCTTGGTTAAAAGCCCCCTAAGGAGCCCTCCATGGTGGAATGAAGGGGGTTAAGGTGACAGGAAAGGACAGAGATAAATCTGCTGAGAGTGAAGGGCTGTGGGGCTTTGTGCAGTGTTTTGTGGCAGAGAAGAAGCTGCTACAGAGCAAGGGGCACTTGGTGAGTCAGCAGAGGAAGAGCCCCTGTGTATGCTGCAGCAGTCCTGCCATGCAGCTCCACTTGGCAGAAGAGACACCAGAAACACAAGTTCAGCAAGGGGAGAAAAAAACAAGAAGCTGCACATCTGTAGAGATACATCCAACAGTTGCAGGACACCAGTGTGTCTTCTCCTAGAGGTGTGCCTGGATGTCCCTTCTCCAGACATACCCTCTGTCTGGGAGCATCTGAGTCCTGTGTTCTCTGGAGAGCACACAAACACAGGAGCCCTCCTCACTGCATCACCTAAGGGTGCAGGTTTATCTGAAAAATATGTGCACTTGGGGAGAAAGATGAGTCCCAAAACAAAACAGGATGGCAGAAATCAGTAGTTGCTGTGTCTTGTCCCATTAGTTGCTCTAGAATAATTGTTTATTTTTAGTGTTTTTATTTTTTTTTTATTATTTATCTTTTTTTTTTTTTTTTTTCTCACCGACTCTATCTAGAAGTTAAACAACTAATCTTGACTAACCTTTTTGTCTTAACTCTTTTTATAGACAGGAAAGAAAGGTAAGCACCTTCTCAGGTGATCCCTGCTCTCTGCATTAGATATCTACATTAGAAGCAGGATAACCTGCCTCTGCCCAGTGACCCTGCTTGGCTGCCTTGTCTTTCATCAGTGGAGGAGTCCAAAATTACAGAAGGGCTGCAATGACTCTTGGAATGTAAAGCAAATTTTTTATATCTTGAGTGTTCCTTAATAAAGGAGAGTCCTCACACCCTCTGTAATGCATGCCAAAAAGTGAACAATTGACTGTTCTGTAAATGGCCTCTTACTGGGGCAATGATTATAGTTCAATGCCCAAGTGGAGATCAGTGATAAGTGGTGTTCCTCAGGGGTTGGTACTGGGAGCAGTGCTGTTTAATATTTTTGCAGGTGATATGGACAGTGGAATTGAGTTCACTGTCAGCAAGTCTGCCAATGACATCAAGCTGTGTGGTGTGGTTGACCCGCTGGAGGGAAGGGATGCCATCCACAAGGACTTTGGCAGGTTTGAGAGGTGGGCCCATGCCAACCGTATGAAGTTCAACAAGGCCAAGTGCAAGGCCCTGCACATGTATTAGGGCAATCCCTAGCACAGAAACAGGCTGTGCAGAGAATGGATTGAGAACAGCCTTGAGGAGAAGGACCTGGGGATGCTGGTCAATTAAAAACTCAACATGAGCCAGCAATGTGCAACTGCACCCCAGAAAGCCAATTGTGTCCTGGGCTGCATCAAAAGAAGTGTATCCAGCATGTTGAGGGAGATGATTCTCCCTCTCTCCTCCACTCTTGTGAGACCCCACCTGGAGTACTGTGTCCAGTTTTGGAGCTCCCAACACAGCAAGGATATAAAGCTCTTGGAGCAAGTCCAGAGGAGGGCCACAGAGATGAACCAAGGGCTGGAGCACCCCTCCTATGAAGATAAGCTGAGAGAGTTGGGATTGTTCAGCCTGGAAAAGAGAAGGCTCTGAGGAGACCTTATAGCCTTCTAGTACCCAAAGGAGGCCTACAGGAAAGCCGAGGGGGGATTTTTTACATCCCCTGAGGGGGGATGTAGCAATAAGACAAAGAAGAAATTATTTAAAACTGGAAGAGGGTAAATTTAGGCTAGATATTAGGAAGAAGTTATTTTCTGTAAGGGTGGTGAGACACTGGAACAGGTTGCCCAGGGATGTTGTGGATGCCCCCCCCTCCAGTATTCCAGGCCAGGGTGGCTGGGACTTGGAGCTACCTAGTCTCATAGGATGTGTCCATGGCCAGGGCAGGGAGGTTGGAACTAGATGATCTTTAAGGTCCCTTACAACCCAAACCATTCTATGTTTCTATCATTATATTCACATTAGTGACTCCTTGAGATGCTAATTGCTACATCCAGGAAAGAAAAGGAAGAGTGCTATTTCTCTGGTACTGCTCTGAGACAATGTGTGTTACAGGAGTAAGGAAACAACCCATCTTTTTGTCAGAATGCAGCAAGATCAAACTGACAATAAATGGAGTGGGCTGATAATGCTGGTTCTAGTTACTGAGAATTGCAGCCTGTGTCCTGCTCAGCATTTGAGATCATGCATTTAACTTCTTGTGATGCACTTGTCTCTGCATGTCTTCCAGCATCAGTCAGTGAGCAATTTTTTTGCATTTCTCAGAGTGAAATGGACAGTCTGCAGGATGTGGAGTATGATGAAAACCTAATGTAGTATGTCTTTCCTCCATTACAAGTCATAACAGTAACACTTATGTCATTAAATTGAGAAATTAACCAACATTAACATGTTCCTTGTAGAAATCTTGCAAGTAGCATTGAGAGGTTATGTTGTATGAAGAGCATGAAAGACTGTCAGTGTGATCAAATTAATAATAACCTGTTGCAATTTTGAAAGAGTTATTCAGAGCAGACATGCAAGCATCCTGTATCCATCTTCAGTGATTCACATGGTCCAGAGCCTTATAACCACATGTTGATGGTGACAACAAGGAACAACTAGGAGGAGATTTTTGAGGTCCCGATTAGGGAATTTTTAAGTGCTTTTAAGGACGTGTTGAGTTGAATTCTTTTCCAGGAGAGTATTTGAATGGGATTTAATCCTATGCCCAAGCACTTTTCTGAAAGTGGTTGTCTTCTGGAATCAGCTTTCATTTCCATTCGTAGTCTAGTGACAGCCCCCACCTGGATTTGAAGTGAGGTCATTGGACCTGAAAGGTGGGGGTAAAGGTATCTAAGTAGCTTTCATGGAGACTTACTCAGTGCCTATAGCTACTTTCATCTTAAATAAGGAAGTGTGGCATGTTTGTATTCACAAATCCCGTTGTGCAATGCTCTGTCTCAATTGAGGCTGTCTGTGTCTCCATATTAATTCTGAGGGCAGCTGCAATTTCCTCCATTTCATGCAAATTAGCTTCAGCCTTAAAGCTCTTGGCAGGTTGCCAGCATAGGCCTCTTTGGCAAAAATTTGGATTCATCTGGGCAAAGGTATTAGCACTTTTGCTTCAAAGGCCTTTATTTTGGCAACTATGTCAGTATTTTAAAGACAAATACCTACGAAAATCGGTATCTTTTAGGCAGATGCAGTCTTTAACTACTGGAATAGTCCTAAAGATAGATAAGCAAGCAAAAAATAATTAAAATAATGGTATATATTCTTGCTGCATATATTGAACATTGCTATAAATGCCACTGCACCAGTGCCATTAAAATGCATGTCAGGAATTTTCCTTGGCTGCCTCGATGTGGCCTTTTAAGATCATTCAACTACATAATGACTTTTAAAGATATTCTTTTTGAAATGGAAGGACTCTTTTTTTTTTTTTTTCATAGCCTAGCTGAAAAAGATATTCCATAGATTTTCAATGCAGGTTTTAAAGATATCTTAATTCCATCCCACTGATTTTTGGAAAACAGTTAAACTTTTTAAATTGCCCAATGATTTTGTGGTCTTGTGTTTCCTACAATTAGTCTGAGAATGCTTTTAACTTTTACATCACTATAAATATTCTATCCATTGTTTGTTTTATTCTAGATATATACAATTCTTTTAAAAAGTCAGATTTAATTTTTTCTGTAAAGATAATAAAGGTACTTAATTCTTCCTTCTTTTATTCTTTTCACAAGGATCATGTTCATGAATATCCCAGGCACACATTATTTAAGTTCTTGTTCTACCTGAAAAGTGACAATAAAAAAGCATGAAAGGTTCAGCTTTCATGATGTCACACTGATTTTGAATTTCATTAGTTAGCAAATAAGATTTATCTTTTCCAGATGTTGCTGCCATATAGTTTACTGGGTGCTTAGAATCAAGATGTGTTGGTCCTGTATAGATTATCATCCATAGAAGTAGAAACTCTGCAGGAGAAAAATGGAGCTGTGGTTCCACTTGCACAAATGTGTTATTTTTATCTGATACCTTCAAGTCTACAAACTCTCTAAAGTACAGTGGAGTTCCACAGGTGCTAGTTACCAAAGCCACCATCTCAAGACACTGCTTGCCATTGAAATGGCTAACTTTTCACTTTCCTTCATGCAAGGTGATAATATCCCAGGCTGTTTGCAGCATCTAAAGTGTTTTCTGAGGCTGGTATTTAGAAAAATGTCACTCTATTTGCAGTATAGAAACTGGAGGCACTTTGCAACTGACTGTCCCCTTGTTCCTGTGGTCATTCATAAAAGCTCACAATTTTTTAGGCTGTCTGTTTATGCACTTATATCTGCTGTTGTTTTCTCTCTAAGATAAACCATGCCAATAATTTCAGTTTCTATTTAAGACCAATGTTGTGGCCTTCTCTGGGCCTCTGTAATTTTGTGAAGTATCTAGTCAGTCATGGAGGACCCTTTCCTCACATAGAGGTGAAGGCACCTGGTCTGCCTTCCAATATTCCAGGGTGATAAAAAACGTATATAACTATTCATTGTTCAGGAATGAATTGAAAATTTGAGACTGATACAGGGAAACATACTTTACTGTTCAGTAATACATGATTAATTTTTGTAGTTTCTGTAGCTAGTCTCCTGGCTTTATTCTTGAGGTGGTTAGATTTTTAGAAACATTTATATGATAGTGGGCAGATAATATAGTCTACTGGTTTACTTGTGCTGAAAAACTGGTTGTGTCAAAAATTGAAGATACAGACTTGTTAGGGACACTGAAACATCCATTGTGACCAGTTACAGACTGTGGATGTGATGTCTACAAGGTGATGGATGTCTGTTCTTATAGGATTTTTTATGTGTTATTTAAAATCTTGAACTCTGAGAAACATACTTTTGCCTGAAGAAGGGAAGAATTTGATTTGGAATTCTATGGCAACCACAATCAAAGCTGGTAGATAATAAACTTCTTGAAGGTTCACCTTCTTTTAATCATAATCTGTTTTTTTAAATGGGTATTTTTTTATAGGGCAAGTAATTTTACAGGTAAAATTAGATGGTGGCTTGGGTGCAAATGATATTGATTTAATCACAAAGAATCAGAATTTCATTTAAATAAAATACAGAAGCTTTCAGACCTTGGAATACTGAAAGACAGACAACTGTTGAAGTATTTTCTCAATGTAGTTTGTATACACAAAAATCCTGCTAATGTAAATAGCTGAATAACTGCCTAATGTTTTGGCCAGATATACTGGTGTCTGACATGCCTATTGGCAGAGCTCACCTTTACTTTGAGTGCTGGTAATTTTCATAAGACAACTCATGTCCCAGCTAATTACTGATCAAAGTGGAATTCCTAGTTTTTTGGTTGTTTTTTTTTTTAAGTTATTTTTTTAACACAGTACATTTCCCTCATTGTGCACAGCTGGGAGTGTGCAGTTTGAAGGCAGTGGCACAGGTAAAGACAGAGAACAGGAATTTCTCAAACTAACTTTGTCTGCAAGTTTGTGAGTCATGAAACTTTATCTTGGAGTTTCCAACCTTGATCTCAAGCTTGGGCAGGAAACTGGACCAGAGCTTCATACCTGAGAACTGGCATTTTACCTTTTGCTGTGTGGAGATAATTCTACTCTGTGTTCTTTGTATGTCATTACTACC
Organism: Apus apus; assembly: GCF_020740795.1. Taxonomy (NCBI): domain Eukaryota; kingdom Metazoa; phylum Chordata; class Aves; order Apodiformes; family Apodidae; genus Apus; species Apus apus. The sequence goes on along the minus strand of NC_067282.1, from coordinate 148,039,784 downwards.
TGTTCACCAGAATTAAAATACTGTGTCCAGAAGATCCAGACCATTCAGGAAAGCCCACAGAAAGGAGCTGACCATCTCCAAAATATGTGAACATTCAATATACTGAGGTGCTACCAAGGAACTTACAGCATTAGGTAAATCACCTTATAGTTCTATGGTCCTGCTCTCCTGAAAACTTCAAACTCCTGCAATAAAGAGAAGAGAATAAAAAGAATAATAGAAAAGGAATGAGTGCAGATGAAATCCATTTTTCCATAGACAATACCACTATTTGAACTAAACAGGATGAACTCTTAGTTGTGGTAACAACTGTTATCAACAAGATTTAATGGAGCATTCAGTTGTCAGGTGATAATTTCTACATTTGGTACTCTCACACAAATTAAATGGAACAATCAGAGCCTGGTACTGCAGCAGAAGGACCTAAACCTACAACTACTTTCTGTTAAAAAACGTGTAAGAAAAACCAAAAAACATCGGGACTGCCCATGCATGTTAGCTGTGTCCAAAATTTGGCACAGTCTTGGGAAAGAACTACCTGCCTAATAGGCAGGCTTAACACATGATGAAATAGCAAGTGCAGATACTTGCTGGTCAGATCTGGAAAGTGAGTTCAGGTCTGTGTCCAGCTGGGCTTTGTGATCCAGTTGACTTCTCTTTGTTTCTGGTTGCTCCTATGGCCAAGAAGATGCTTTGGGGAGGGAGGTGGGCACCACCAGGACCATGGTCTATCTGGGCCCTGCGATGTAGAGAGATTGAATGATTTGCCTGAGGTTTGACAGTGGCAGTGACAGGATCTGAATGGGGATCAGGCTATGCACCTGGCTGTGCTCAGTGCCTTTCACCACTGCATCTGCATGGAGGAAACTGAGGTGACTTGACTGCCTGTTCTGTCCTCTGTCTTCTGAAGAGTAGCTTTTGCCTAAGATGTTATAATTAGGATGCATATTAAAATGTGCACGTCTGTACTACACAAAATGTATATGCCAGGGTTGTAGTTGTTCTTATCAGAAGTAGTTGATTTGTTACAGGTCTGTTTGTAAATTATTGCTTTTATTTAAAAATGGCTTTAGGGTGCATTTGGATCTTTATTAATGACAAACAATAGGCAGAAGCATCAGCTTTCCTGAATGCTGCCATCAGTTCATGATGTTTGCACAATATGGGGATATTTCATCTTTTACAGGAATGTAAGTAAGATCTCTTTTTAATTAGAGAGCTAGAAAAAAAAAATACTTTAGGGAGCGAAATGTGCTTAGAGGTCTTAGCTGAGCTTTTAAGTCCATTTGATGGAACCATCAGACATATTTACCAGCCTCAGTCCTTGGAGCTGAGTGTTTGCTTAGAGGTCTGGGACTGACTTTTTGAGGGGGTTGCACACTGCAGGTATTCAGTATAAATTCATATGCATCAAGCTTTCAGACAAAGAGAAGTGTGGAGGAACCTGCGCCCCGACTGTTTACACAATGCACCTCAATTGCCTGGGAACAGAAGACGTCTGTTTGAAAGCTCTACATTGCCAATCCTTTACGTGGTTTGAATTCATCATCTTAAGAAAGGGAGAGGCAAGATGAGAGGAGCAGAAGCAGGATGGTTTATTGCAAAGTTGCTTTAGTGTTTCAGAGATGGAGGAATATGGTTGAATTGCACCTTTCAGCCATGACTTGCCATCATCTATCACTTGGTGCCTTACGAGTCACTGGGATTCTTGTAGTGAGCACAGCTTGCTGCCAGAAAAATCTCAACTTTTGTTAATGTATAGGCATTCATCATCTGCTGTTCATTAACACACATATTGCTAATGCCTGGCAATGGACTGAACATTTTTCTAGAGTGGGGTCGAAAAACTAATTATTCACCATATGGTGGCCGGCTCAGCAACAATTGCTGAAGCCATGGAAGCAAAAGGAAGTTGGCTGCTTGATTTCTTTGGGCAGTTTGCACAGTGATGACTCTCTTGACACATGCCATTCATGTGGCCGCTGCATAACAGATGGGCTAAGGCTGGGAACTGTGGAAAAATCATGGCAGAGATCTGGTGGCAGCCTCTGTCTTTTTATCCTTCAGAATGACTTTGGGTCACGTGGGCTGTGAAAATAACAAGTAGGGGATTGTGCTCTGAGGATTTCCCTGCTTCTTTCATAAAGCCAGAGCGTAATTTTGACTGCCTTTTCGTATTTTGTTTATTAAAGGGATCAGGGCTTTAGATGAAAGAGATTACTTGGTTTGTGGTAGGGGGCTGTGCTGTGCCCATGACACTCAGCTCATTGTTAGCAGGAAAAATGCTGGCAGTTTGATAAGGGATAAGAAAATTGAGAGGTTTTAAATTAAAATTCAAATTACTCCTTATTTGTTCTTTTCTCATTTGTAAATCTCACATAGGCAAGTTAAGATAAGAGCTTCTTTTAGATTCAGCATACTCAAACCTGAAATGAGTTAGTGTTTTTTCCAGAGTAGCTTAGTAAGGGAGAGTAAGATTAATTTGAGCATGCTGCCTTTGCAACTTGTATGCTTTCTGGATTTCATATCATCCTGACAGTGCCTGAATGGGGAAGGCACTGGAAGTTTCCAAGCAGAGGTTTGTTGAGCTTTAGTGCCATTCAAAATTAAATTTGGTGTGTTTGAACTATCTGCAAATTAAATTTGAATTGATTATAGCAAATTGTGGCAGTTGAGAATTTTCTCATGTCTCCTTTCACAAGAGCTGGGAGGAAAAGTTGATGAGCAGCAAAGGTATTACCAGACCCCTTCTGAGGCTGCGCAGCCTGCCCAGATGAATGCTGGTCAGACCAGTCGTAGCAGACAGGGAAGCTGAAGTGAAAGAAGGACTGTGTGTGATTGCCTGCATCAGGGAAAGTTTGCAGGTGAATCAGTCATGGTAATTTGGGATTTGGGTCCATCTTGTCAGGAACAAAAGATATAATTTATTAGATGAAACATGGCATGTGAGGTCTTGATTCAGGAGTCAGTAAATATTTTTTAATGCTGTGTTTTCTCCAAACATACAGACGACCACCCCCAAGAAACCCCTCAAAAATACAAAAGTCGGAAGGAAATTAAAAGCTCTTACATGGCAAACTTAAGCAATATTTTGCAATTCACTGTTTTTGAGATTTCTCTTTATAAGAAAATGGGCACATGTAGTATATCATTGTGGCATTACAGTGTTGGCTGTTCACAGCCAACACCGTCACTTCTGTAGCTGTGTGGCAGAGATGGCAGAGTGACACTGAGCAGGCTGACAGGTGAACACCACATGGCTTTCAGAGTCCTCAGATCAGTCCTCATGCAAACCCCATTTGCCATTCTTCACTATCAGATCCTGGCCTGTTGGTTTTAGAAGCAGGATCTGCTGCTCTTGTGGTGGTTGAACAGGGGGAGCTTCTTTGCAGGCTGGAATTTGCTGCATCAGTGCAAGTACATTGGAAAGACTGAGCAAAATAAAGTAATGTGTTTTTATCTTGGATTCTCCTGTCACAATTTACAACAGGCCAGGGCTAAGCAGCAGAAGTTTTCACTAGGGCATGGTAATTCCCCATAAGTGATCAGGGGAACACATTTTACCAGCTCTATCGTCTCTATGAGAATGAAGTTCACCTGCCCTTCTGGAGAAGAAGTAAACCAGTGTACTTTATTTGATGAACTTCCTCATCAGCTTTTTTTCCCCTACATTGTCCTGAGCAAACACAATGTGAGGCTATGCTGCATTCCCCTTGACCCTGATGTGCATCACCTGCATTTCTGGGCTCTTGTGACCTCCTCCATCTGTTATGGCTCTATTTGCTGAGCCACTGCTTGCTGCTCTTCCCTTTAGTCATTTTTCTTATCTGTGTTAGAGAAAGAGATGCTCCTGTTTTCAGAAAGAACTGGGTCAAGGAGAAGATTAGGACCATTATCTTCTAACAGTTGCTGGAGAAAATTTCCATGTTCTGGTGCCCTGCTAGGCTTGCTGGAAGGCTGGATTTTCAGATCACTGCTTCTCTTTAGCTTTTGGAGGTAACTCCAAGCCCCTGGTGCCTAATCAGTTATTCTTCCACATGCACTCCACCTGCTCACCTGAGCTTGCAGAGCTCTCTGCTTGTATGGCTGGAAAAGGTCCCTCAGATTTTGCATAAAGATTTGCAATGAATTCTGATGGTTGCAATTTATGAATTTGAATGCCTGCCAAATGTGATGGCTAATAGTCTCTTTTCCCATGAGAAAAATCCAGAAGACGATAAATATTTATTAGGAAAATTCACCACAATTCCTAAGGCCTTAGGTGAAGTATAAAGACATCTGGCACATTTGAAGAGAGGATAAGACAGCATGAAAGTGTGTCTATGTGCACATTTACGCATAAATGTGCAATGTACACACATACACACTTCCATGCCTTTTTCCAAACATGCACATATATGTATACAAGCATATGTTTAATAGCAAAATAGTTTATTTTTTAAATAGAAGGTGCAACAATACTGAGTTGCAAAGATTGAAGCCAAAGAACCTGAGTGTAGGAGTGGTCCTTTTATAGAATGTGAGATGGATGCTGCCCTGGAACAGTCATGGAAAAACATTGCAAACAAGTTTCTTCATAAAGTGCTTCTAATCCAAAAGATGATTTTTTAGTGATTTCACCATACATAGCTACTAATCTCTTTGACTATTACATGAGTATTTTACTAAAAGCGTGTTGGTTTTTTTTTTTATAGGGTTTTTTTGTTTGTTTGTGGTTTTTTTTGTGTGTGTGTGTTTTGTTTTGTTGTTTGTTTGGGGTTTTTTTCCATGCAATTAGGGATGTGTAATCTGTGTTCCTTGCCTGCTTTTGAAATGCATTACACATACAGGGCAAACTTAGGCTTTAAAAATTTAAAAAAACCAGTTTGCTATGAAGGAGGAGAACAGCCCCATGTAACTGTGTCAGGGTAAATATCCCAGCTTATGTTTCAGTTGTAGAACACGTAAGTTAATTCACCTTTGTGTTAATAGCTAATGAGACTTCAAATGATAGTTTTTCTTTTGTAGTCAGCTGGAATACCACACAGCATGGGAAACATAGGATTTATTGTGTTGACCGGTTTGCTTGAAGTGCTTTGGAAGACTAACATTTGGCAGAAATACTTCTCAAATCAAAATGCCATGTTGGTTGCTCAGGTTCCTACATGAACTGGAGATAGGGATGGGTTGTCCAATGATTCCTTGTGTTAAAATGAATCTGTTGCTGTGCTTTGGTATTTCTCCTGTTCACTGCAGCCTCACAAGAACCTCATCAGAGTCTTCAGGCTTCTAAAACAGACAAATGACAATTTATGAATGAAGATACATTGTACAATGAGGTCTTTTTGGTTTTATTTTTTTGACTGAACTAAATACCAGACATTGAGACACTGAGGTGTAGGGTTTACTTTAGTTTGTGTTTAACCCTCTCTGTTGCAACCAGCAAGAGGAGAGCTTTGAAGCCCAGATATAACAAAAATATTTATTTTTTTGGTTGAGGCATAAGATCTGCATGACCTTCTTCTAGGGAAATGGGGAATGATTGCCTAGCAAAAAAATCTCTATAAACTACTGTAAATTATGGGCACACAGTAATGCAGCCATTTCTGGCTAAGACCTGGAGCTCAGAATTTGCTACTTTATCCAGTCCTCTTAAATTATAGCACAATCCTTTGCTGAGCTGAAAGACCCACCCATTTGGATAGAATATGCTGTTTATTCTGTTGCTAGGCTAAAATGCCTCTTACTTTAGAACAGCTGAATTGTGTTGCTCTCATCCTTGTTTAATTCACACCTTACATACATTATATGAACCAGATTGTTTTAAATGGGAGATTAAGAGGGAGATGTGTGGTCATTATGTCTGCCTCTCAGTGTTAGACTGGGTATTTAAAACTTCAATGTGTATTTGTTCTATAAATCTATTCACATAGGGAGTAATAAAAATCCCAATCAGAGTATAGGGTTTTTCGCAGGAAGAGCACATTAAATACTTCTTAAATTAGCTTTGTTTCAGCTTTGTCAGCTTTATTTGCTGCATCATCACAAATTTTTACTGGATGTTTTGACTTTGCTATCATCTCTTCCATGCTGAAGCAGGCCATGAGCTCCCTACAATTTGGGAAACACTCTACTGTTATTCTCCTGTCACACGTTAGAAGTTTGAAGGCCATAAACAATGAAAAAAACAAAAAGAGTCAGGATATTTTTTCTGTTTTTCCCTTGTGTTTTACTTATGCTTTATGTTTTCATCCTCAAGCAGTTGAGTTTAAGCAGATGGTTTAAATGGGAGATTAAACAAGGATTGTACAACTCATTTTTGTTGGAATCTCAGCCAGAACTTTAGTGTCCATTTCCCAGGAAGCAATTAAATCTGAATTTGATTTTAATTAGATTAGGGTGGAGAGTAAACCTCCCTGCTGTTAGTCACAATTCTTTTCAGAAAAAAAAAAAAAGAGAAAATAGCACTAACCACTGAACTTGGTGTGTCACAGGTGACATCAAGGTGTCTGAAAGCCCTCAAAGAAGCACAGATCTGCTGTATTTGTTCTGCTCCTGACTAATTTGTCTCATGGGCTTGTGAAGGCCTATGGAGGTGGGGTCTCTGAAAGCCCCTCAGGCAATGTAACTCAGTTGCATGTACCTTTACACCTTGCACTGGACTAGGTTACAAGGGGTTTGTCTCTGCATTCAAAAGCAATTTAGCTTGGAGCCCTTCAATACTTCTGGGTTGTGTCTGGTGGCTGGAGTTTAAAGCAGGTTGCTTCAGATTAGCTGCAAGTGGTTTGGCACATAGGGATGGGTTTTTTTACAAAACTAAGGTTAATCCCATTACCGTGCTGTCAATACTTCTGTGGCTTTATAAACCTGTCCTCATCCTAATGCCACAAAATGCCTTGCTTGTTATTTGATCTGGCCACCTTTACACATAACTCCATTTGATGTCTGCGTCAGTGTCAGCTTCTTGTATTGCCTGTCAAATGTACCTAAGAAAGATCAACGGTAAACAGGTCTTGTGGTTTTCTTCTATTTGCCAGAAAGTGTGTAATGTTATTCCATTTACTAGAATGTTCTCATCATTTTACAAAGACTGCATGATGAGTTATCTATGGATATGAGACCAACTTAGTCTGTATGACTCTTTTTGGCAGCATGTTTCAATGTTTCTGAAAGCTGGCAAAAACACAAGCAGTGACTGGTGAGCAGAATGCTTTACGAGAAGAGTAAGGAATGTCAGAAAAGATGTCAGACATTTGTATATGCTGTGGGAGTCTAAGTTTATATATATCCTCACAATTAAATAGAATAAATGTTTGTAGAAGGTTGGTTTTATTTATTGTGTTGATAAACTTGCCAAACCCATGGTACGGTGGACACTGGGATTGACAAAAGTTACAAAAGTGATTGCAATGACAAAACAGAGAATGTACGAAGGGGTGATAGTTTCCTAGTGGCTTAAGTGACAGTGGTACCTTTATGGCACAGCAGAATGAGACTACAGGTATTTGTGGTCTGCAGGTTTCGTATATAAAAATACACAGTTTTGGTCCATCACAGTTTAGCCAAGAAGTGTTATTTTTTTTTTTCCATGTAGCTTTGGTCTCATGCAAATTTATAACAGTCCTGTAAACACAAGGGAACATATAAGCACTCTTAGAGTCAATAAACTCTGAGCTTATTGATATAGCTGTGTTATACAGCTGTAGTTGTAAGACAAGAATCTTATTTTCCCTGGTTGCTTAGTGCAGATGACAGTTTTCCATAATCCAAAATTGGTTTCTGGCACCTACCATCTGCTAAGGAAATCCTCATGAACTCTGTTGTGCAAAAAAAAGCAGAAGCTTAAAGACAAACAGTGTTTTGGAAGGAGGAAATATTTTTCCCCATCCTAATAATGAAAACTTTACTAAGCCCATGTTTTTTATTGTCTTTTGTTTTTGTTTGTTTGTTTGGTTTTTGTTTTTCAAAATACAGGATTTGGTGGGAGGGGAAGAAGTTGATGTCTCTGAAAAAATTAAAAAACAGAGATAAGTGTGTTGACAGCTGGGATGTGTTAATGTGGTGGTTCTTCTCTATAGCTGTCTAATTTCTGTTCTGAGAACATTACACAAACTCAGACACTCACTAATTCAGCAAATAAGGACCCACTGCCAAAGCAAATTCCAGCTGTGAACATGCAGTCAGTTCTGTGGCTCACATAGGAAAGTAGCCTATGCTTAAATGTAATTTCCATGCACATTTGGCTGCTGCCTCAGTCTTTGAACAAGCGCAGTTTTGCAGTCAATGCAGAAGCTGACCCCATCATTATAATATTAATAGTGAAAATATTTGTTGTGTGGGATGTTTGGGTTTTGATCTGGGTTTTCATTAGTATTACTTGAGTGAAAGCTAAATCCTCCTGTATGACTGTGGGGGGGGTGTGTGTAATGTGACTGGCAGGTGGGTGTCTACCTGAAGTGCAGGCGGGAGGTGTATGCAGCCTTGGTAAGGGTGACAGGGACTGACTGCTCTCTGGCAGGTTGTCCCCATCTGATGTCCCCTGGGTGTGAAGATGCACTTCAGAGCAGGGAACAGGACCCAACTGGAGAGAAAACCATAATATCTGCTAATGTCACCTCCTGCTTTGCTGTGAACTCACACTTCTGTAGATTCCTAGTTTTTCCCCCAAAAAATGCCTGGAGCATTGACCGCCTCTCTAGAAAGCCTGTTCCAGGCTTGAGCTGATTCTTTGCTGTAATGAGGAGAGAAGCATTTTCCACCTTACTGTTAAGTAAACAGTCTTTCTAAATTAAAAAAAAAAAAAAAGAGGAGAGTTTACAAAAATGTGTCATATTCATATTTTCATTTTGAATATGTATCTGTGCAATTCTGCTGTACATTGAACAGCTGTTAGAACCAAAGTACCCAATAAATAATATTATCTTTCTGGCTTCTAACAGTTTAGTGGGGCAGAAAATGATTGGGAAGCCAGTGTTTGTTCAGTGAACAAAGGAGTCTAACTATTTAATTTAACTAAATGAATGAACATTGATAATGGAATTTTCCTGTCACGTATTAGTTTTACTAAAGAGACCTCCAAAGCAACTGTAGCAGTTTTGTCCCTCCGTGCCATCTAAAGGCCAGACTGTGAATGTTATATATTGAGAAACAGTTGCTGATGGAAATAGTAAAACTGGCATTGAATTGGTGTCACCTCATTGGCATTATTTTGACGACTACTGGAGGAGTGGTCAAAGATTTTAGCTTGCTGCCCTATATCCTTCTTATTTCAATTTTCAGATGCTTTTACAAGTGAACAAGTGAACAGAGTCTCAAAACCAGAGCATCGTTGCTGACTATCCATTATTAGTTAGCCAAAACAAGAGCTATTGTGGGAGCTCTACCTTATAGGAAGAACTGCTGTTCAGCCTAATTATTACAGATTATTAGATTAATTTTTTAATTGAGTAGCCTAATTAAAGTAGCCCCCCTACTAGCAGTTAGGAAGAATGTATCTATTATCTTGTGTTCTCTTTCTGCACTGGCTCTGTGCATCCAGCCCCTCGCAGAATTGCTGCTGAGGAGGAGGAGGACCATTCAAAGTGGTCACTGCGTTTGCATCAGTGGCCAACTTTCAGACATATTCTGACAATAACAGGGTTTGACAGAATTTTTAAAGCATTTTTCCCCCCTGATTTGGGGCGATGATGAATGTGCCATACAGATGACCTTTACTCAAGGCCGCATGCTAATATTCAGAACCGTGCTTTTGTTTGTCTGGAACAATGGCTGTCATTAAGAAAGCTGAGGTTGCCAATATGCCCCCCTGTTTCAGTGCTGGACCCTTCCTGATTGGGCACTGGGAAGCATCGTGTGCCTTTGACTGAAATGACATGGAAGATGTATGGTCCGAGTGCCGTCCGCAGCACCACTGCTGTGATGGGAAGAAAACCACGCTGACCCAAACAGACCTGTGCTCAAACAATGTCGCACCAAACGAAGACAACATATTGGGAAGAAAAATGCTTGTAAACTGTGTGTGCTGGAAGATGTATTGGCCAGACGGCCATAGGGCAATCTTTGAACTATTGAAATCTTTAGAAATATTGTTTAGTTCTTGAACAATACTTACAAACCTAATTAATCAAGCATAGATGGTTATTTTCAGTCTTTACATACTGCATCATTTTGGGACAAGAATAGGGCTGTCACATTTATTTTGCTGACCACTTCCCAGGTGCTTGTTGGCAAAAGCAGGGCTTGAACATGCATTTCCAAAGCAATCCTCAAATAACAGCCATAAACTAGCCCCTGGCCTTCTCCTAACCCTTAATATGCTTCAAAGCTTCCTGTATGTTTCCATGTTTGCATTTGAACATTTCTTTGGCTGTGACACTTAATTTTCTCTTTAGTTCAGTTAATTTTATATTTAAGTATTGCTAGGAAGAAATTTGGCATCTCATCCAGAGTGTATTTTAAACATGACATGAACATAATGAGTGATGGAGCAGCTAACAACACCGTTTTAATGTCAAATCAGTTCTATATTTACATGTATTCTCAAGACATGTATGGATAAGAAGTTCAGTATAAGACCTTTAATTACTGTTATTTTTTTCTCCTAGTGCTATTACTACAGTCTTCTCTGTAGAAGCTCTTGGGAACTACTCAGGCCATGAATTCCTCTTGAATTGGACATAAGCTAAGGGCTAGAATCTCTTAAAAAACTCAGACTCTTTGAATCCACAGTCCTACTGCTTTCCAAATTCTGGTATCTCTACATTGAGATTGCTATTATTATAATAAATATTTACTAATTTCAAAATTTTTGACATGTACTTTGTGGTCAAGGCTTTCTGGACTACTGAAAATAAATAACTTGACATTTGGAATTACTTTCAAAAGCTATCACCATATTTAGTAGGCCTTAAAACTAATTTGTACAGACAGGAAAGAATTTATGAAAATGTTAAAAACTTTGGAATTCACCTCAAAGAGCAAGAGCCGTAAAATATTGTCTCATTCTAATAAAATCACTGGAATTATATTTTAATAGTTAAAATACCAGTTATCATTTAAAAATATTTATTATAGTAGTCACACTAATATGTTCAAGTGACTTACTAAGTAAGCTACTATTCAGAAAAATGTGTATTTTAAATCACATCTGATCTTGGGCTTGGCTGTAAATCAACAGTCAGGGTTAAAAGCATGTGTGTGAACTGCCCTTGGAAGCAACACTTTCCCAATTCAAGGCTTACTTAGTATAGGAATAGACATCCTTAAACAAATACATGCTTCATTCTATTTGAATGCAAGGCAGTGAGGTGCCCATAAAATAAGGAGCTATTGAATGCACCCAAGAACTTTTTTTGCAATTCTAAGTATACCTACTAATTAACATGGATTGCATGTTTGTTACTCCCTTTTTTTGAAAGTACTGCCTTTAGCCTGCCCCCTGAGTAATCTCATGTATGCATATTTAATATCATAAACAGTCCATGCCCTTCCCATAAGCATGTCCTTCCCAACCAGGCTTGAGGTGGTGTGGGAAAATGTTCAGCTGTTTCTTGTCAAGGTCTGCTGCACAGAGAACATGGGTATCCAATGCTAAAAATCTTCCTATTTGCAGAAATGAATGGAAAGAAGCCAGATAAAATGCTGTTTTAATCAGGCTAGAAACACTGAATTAATGTGTAAAATTAAAAGCAATCCAATGTATATGGGTCTTCAGGGTTTGTGCACACATCCTGATTATGAAGTAAGGGTAGATATGTGGATCTATGGGGTAATTTTAAAGATGCTGAGCTGCTAGATCTAAGAAGAGAGCATTTCTGTCTCCCAGCGGAGAGTTAATAACTTGTGGTTGCTTCTCCACTGTATAGAATTTTAACTTCTTTCTTCATCTGTTTCAGTCAATTTTAGAGGAGAGGACAAACAGACTGTGCCATCATGGTGTTTCCTAGTCATCCTCTCCAGGAGTGCTTCACTGCCAGGCTGAGGGCGAGAGGAGGTAAACCTCCTCAGGTTCTGTGGGCCAACACAAGTGCAGCTAAAAATGCTGCATTAGCTGTGCTACTGCAGCTTCTGCTCCTTGATGAGAGCAGAGGTGAAGTGCTGCCTGGGGCTGCAGTGGGGGCAATGCCCAGGCTAATGCTCTAGAGAGAGCAGCTTCTGGGCCAGGTAGGTGGTACCTCCATTTTACTTCCTCCTTCCCCTTATGGCCTCATTTGCCCTGTTTCAATCTTGTCTTCAGCAGCACCAATCGAAGTCCAACTGAGATTTCTTTAGCTAATATTCTGTAGCATATATCAGAAATGAGTTGCACCATTCATCACATTTTAAACTCAAAAAAACTAGAGTGTATTGTCCATAGGCTGGAGCTCCTCTCCTTTTCCTTCAAGAACAATTTAAATACCGATTATACTGGAAAATGGATTATTTCTTTCATAAGGGAGCTTATGTCAAGGTCAATGCAAAAGAAGAGGAACTGAGCTGTAAACCTGAACAGTCAAGTTGTGAGGCCTCTCTGGCAATTCAATGCTGTAACATGTTTGAGTCCCCAGTGACCATGTGAGTCAAATATTTTGTTTACTGTCTCAGTATATCCATCCTCAGATGAGGGTGGAGATGACTTTCTGGCCCTCCTATGGTAGGAAGATAGTCAGACTGTGTGTTGGGTGGTCTGCAGGCACCTCTTCATCCTCCTGCATCATTCACAGACCTTCTGCCTGCACCAGTTACACAAGTTTTATGCATCTTTTTATGCATGGAGTGAGAATAACATGCTAGTATTTCTGGGTCTTCTTGTGTGTATGTCTATATGTCAGCTCAGCTGCTGAACAAATTCCTCACTTGGGTTGTTTTTTGCAGAAATCTGCTCAGCTTTTTCCACCTCTGCCAGGGTTCCCTCAGCCAAGGGCATGGGAGGAGGCAGGAACAGTATCCAAACCTGCCAACCTGCACTGCGTATAGGCTGTGTCTGGGTGGCGGATGGATGGCAACAGCAGCCCCAGCACCCCCAGTTACCATGGCACTGGAGACATTCTCCAGGCTTCTTCATATTCTGTAAAAAAATGCTTGTGGCAAACACCTTCTTTCGCAGAAATTTGGCATGACCTTCTCCAGTGCTGCTGGCCCGTTCTTTCCACCCATCTCCCCACAAAGAAGTTAATAAATGTTTACTTTTTTTCCTCTTTCCATATGGTTTGTTCACAGGCTTTTGCTTGTGTGTGTATGAATGCTCACTTGCATTGACTGCTGTGAGGGAATTGTTCTACTAATGCTGGCCATCTTCAAATCAATGCCGGCACGTAACAACAGAAAGTGCCTCAGATGTAGTGGTTTCCACAGGACTATTGTTAGGCCTTTGTTAAGCATTTTTGAACCTAATAAATAATGTCAAAAGTCTCTATCCTAGCCAAAAATGTTCCTTTTGAAACAGTTCTAATAGTATTTTTGTTCTGCAGTGTCTCCCAGTGTTGTGAAGAATTTGTGCCTCACAATAGGAATCTGGTATATCGCGTGCCACTTTGCCTTTTTTTTGTTGTTGTTGTTTTGTTTCTTAGGACTTGTTTATTTTGAGAGGAGAACCCTTCTTTTCTGGGAAGATATTCCCATTTCTTTATATAAACGTTAGTTTTTCTTGAATAACCGTATCACTTGGAACTTCAGTGCTGTAAATGCTACTGAATTTCATGAACTACAGGAGGATCGAATCTTAATAATGATGGAGTGAAGGAAGGGGAAATAAATAGCTGAACTTAATTATAGGCTGTTTTAGTGAACCTCCTTTGTGTGTTGTTGCATAACTCATAATTAAATTAAGTCTAAAGTAAGGTTTTAACAATTGCTTTATGCACTGAAAAACAATGATAACAATGGTTAAAGATGATCACAGTAGTCCCCTCCAGCTGTAATACCTATTAATCTAGACTTTAATAACTAGTTATTCTGGAAAAAACTCTAATTGGAGACTCACTGCGATTCATTATCTTTTATATAGTACCTATTAACAACAAACTTGAGCTGTTCTTAATCTGTAATTTAATTTGTGGGTAATATTCCCATTCCTGTGGTTCAACAGGGTGAGGCAAATCAAGGTAGGATGAGAAATATTTGGTAGACATATTTTATTTTTTGTATTTTACTATTCTTCTTCTAATTGGGCTCTGGGGGAAAATGGCAGAATTCACATTTTGGTGCCTTCAGATTCTCTATGGCACCAAAGCTGTTGGATGTGATCTGTATTAAACGACTGTTTATACTGTGAGGCTTTTTGTAATCTTATTTCAGCTTCGTGCTAAAAGAGACATTTTAGCTTGTTTTCTGGCTACAGTAGAAATAAATATTAGAAGACCTACAGTAGGAGCTGCTTACTTGTGGTGTTAAGTAGGATGGTGTGAAACAAATTTCAGCTCACTGCAGTTGCAGTGGAGAATGAAAATCCATTTGGGGCTTGATAAATCCAGCTTCTGATACTCCTGATGACAGTTCAGTGGACTTGCATCTGTGTTTGTTTTCTTTTAAAGTTGATGCTTGAGGAAAAAAAAAAAAAAAGAGAAGTGTCCTTGCACAGGGATGCATCAGTCTTGGCCCCCAAGATGTGGCAAAGCTGCAGCAGTGTGAGGCAGAAGTGGGGCCAGTCAGCTGCTGTGCCTTCCCCAGGGAACTGCAGATGCCATTGGCTCTGGCTAATGGAACATTAGGTGCAGGACAGCACATGATATCCCTTTGGAGTGGGGCAAAAATGAGTGCTATCAGATCATTTTTTAAAATGCTGAAATATCCTAATATATTTTCAGTGATTTAGGAAAAGGGGATGAATTTGAAGTGTGGAAAAAAACATGTGAAGAAGCCCCTCTGCAAACAAAGATGCATGTTACCTATGCAGAGCATAATCAATTTCAGCAGAAATTTTAGCAATAGAATCTTTGTATATTTTATTTGAACAGCTGTCTTCAAAGTTAACTTGTGATCTCAAAGCAAAATAAAAGATCTCTCTAGAGGTTTTAGCCAGTAATAATGGTTTGCTGTCCGAATTTAAGTAACAATATTATCAAAGTGTCTGCCAGAAAAGAAAAGAAAAAATGCACACCTTAAAAGCTCTGTTAAAGTTTAAAAAGAAGTATTAAGAATTTAGTTTTGCTGATGAAACTGTGAAGAGGAACACTGGATAAACCAGATCTATTGGACAGGATCAATACAATAATAGTTTTTGAGTATAGTTGTGTTTTTCTATTACATTACAACATAAGGGAAAGTTATGTTGAACTTTTTCTTAGTATTTGGAAACTCAATGTAATTATAAGTAGCCAAAACCACTCCTTCTGACAGATATTCTACTTATCTTTTTAACTTAGGTGGATCCAAATGAGTTTTAAAGTGAGGTTAGTGTTAGCTTAGAATTGTTTTATGGTGCATTAAAAGTCATTCTGATACCTGTAAGTTTTCATTGTACGTTCTGTTGAAAACTCTGGAATGCTGCTGCAAGGCAGGACTGACTAAGTCACCAAAACCATCATACAAATGCTGCCACTGGTCTACTGGAATAAACAGAAAAAATAATTTTGTTATAACTGAGCAGAAAAAAATACTAGAGCCAAATAAAAGAGGCTGTAAACAGCACCGATCTCAACACCTTTATCTATGTCTACAGTTGTGTAAACCTTTCAAAACAGTACTACAAAAACAGTGGAATAGCAGTCAACTTCTTAAAATACACCAATTATTAATGACTGTGCCAGAGTATAAGGCCACTGCAAAATGCAGATGTCTGTCTTCTGAGGGTGGGGTTTGCTGCTTCTCTTGCCATTGTCTTTTTTCCTTAAGAACTTTCTTTCTCAGGAACCACTTCCCAGGACTGTCCTGGGAAGTAGTTGTTTCAGAGGCTTTGGAGGCTGGTAGCAGAGGCTGTCAAGCTTTGATGTGTAGTAGCTTCTCTGTCTCCAAACGTGTGTGCCAGGCAGAGGCTGTGTTGCAGTAAGTGGGTAAATTGCTGTCTGGGCATGGGGGTCCTGGCTGTGTCCCCAAGAAGCAGGTTGGCGTGGACTTGTGTGGTGGTCCTCAGCAAGGCTTTGAGAGAACTTTCTTCTCCTCCAGTGTCCTTGTGGCTTGTGCTTCAGGGTAGATGAATTCCTATCATTAGAAAAGTACTAAGGCAACATGGCTCCCATCCTAGCTAGTGCCAGGGGATGCTGCAGTTACTGAAAAATTGAATAATACCAGTAATAATAATCTAATGGCATTGTCTTTTTTTTCCCTTCAAACTACCTGTAGCCATGAAAGGCTGAGATGCTTTCTGGCCATTGCCTTTGCCAGAGCTTTGGGTGGGGGGAGAGGGTTGATCCCCAGCCTCCTGATGTTAAATTCTCCTGACCCAGCATCTCTGCCTTCCCCACAGAGCACAATGGGAACTGCAAGCTCTCAAGGAGAGGAAAACATGTGACTACAAAACACCCAGGGGTGAAGACAACAGTGGGTATGAGCTTGCTTTAATGTCGTTAGCTGCAGAAATGCACCATCTGTGATGCAAATGATTGATAGAATTGTTATATTACTGGAAACCCAAAGGACTTATCTTACCCATGAAACATCTTTCCTTTAACTTGAGAGATCTGTAGATTTCTACCTCTCTACACCACACACAGTGTGCCTAACCATATTAATTGTGTTCAAATAAAAGCTCCTCTAGCACAGATGGTACTTCTGCAATAGGCAGAGATCCTACAAGTTTGGTTTAACTCAGTAACTAAAAACATGAAGGTCATCTGGTGGGCTGGAAAAGTGAGAGGACGCAGAGAGGGCAGGGAAAAATTCTGTTCATCGCTGTCAAGCTTTGGTAACAAACAGAAAAGAGCAACAGATCTGAGCAACCTGATTAACTTCCAGCATGGTGAGTGAGGCAGCACCAGGTGTGCTAAGCAGTAGCCATGAGCGTCACTGAGCTACTGACAGTGAGGTGAGTACCCTGAGTGTCATATGCCAAAAACCCAGCTGTGACTACTGTTACAACTCTGTGTCTGAACAGTCTGGAAATATATTAATTTGATCTGAACTGAGACCCACTGCCTTTCAGATGCAAACATGATATTACATTTCCAAGGGCAAGATCATACAATTCACAGTAGTTTTCTTTTATATGAAATACAGTTCCCGTGAGGAATCTTCATTGGATCTGGTGAGCTATTTTTTCTTTCAGACGATGTTTCATTTGTGGATAAAACCCAGAGGAAAAAAAAAAAAGGAGATGATGGGAGGAAGATGAAAACCTTAATATTATATTGGCTGTGAGAGAGAATCTAAAGATTTTTGGAGACGGGAGTTCTCGGTGATCAATATCTGCTGTTTCATTTGCTATACGTGTTCCTGCAATTTGTAATTTCTCTTTTTCTGGAGACTGCAGAACTTCTCAGAGGAATTAAAGAGTTCAGCTCTTCTTGTTTTGCTTCTCCCCTCATCCCTGTAGAATGAATACCTTTGAACATTGCGCTAAGCAGTATGACTGTCATCTGTTGTTCATGGCTGCTCTTTTCCCTGCTGGCACTGCCTTACCAGTGACCTCTTCAGTTCTGGTTTTGAGAGCCTTTGCCTTGCTGTGATGGCTGTTTGCATTGCTTGCCAGCAGAGCCCTGAGGAGGTGCAGGCCATGCTGTCAGGGCTTGTGCTTCAGCTCTCTGGTCCTGGACTGGCCAGGCAGGCAGCCAGAGCTCCCCTCAGGCAGTGGGACTGGAGATGCATGAAACTCAGCCAGGAGTGTGGCTGGTGTTACACATCAGCTCTTGGCTGTGTGCCTTTCATAATCCCACTGCTGTGGGTCAGCTTAAAAAACTTTGCAGTGTGCATCTGGTCTTGCTGCCTTTTGGACCTTGCTTTTGAGGGAAATTATTTGGAAAGACGAGGAGAAGACTGTGATTCCTTGTTCTCATTAGAGGACAGAAGCTACTTTTTTTGTGAGCATAGTGAGGGAATTCCCTAGTAAATTGAATGGTTTGCTATAGGATTGAATGAAATAACTGGGATTCCCCACAATAATGTATTTTAATGATAGATCTTTTCCACCTGGAGTCTCCTGTCCTCCACCAAGCTTTTCCAAGAAGAAGTACAGCTTCAGGTAAAACTGCAAATATTTATGGGCTTCTTGGAGTCTCAAATCAGAGTAGGAGTTTCCTTCTGCTCCTTGAAACGGTATCATCCACTCAGCTGTTTCATATTTAAGTAAATACTTCAAAGCATCCTCAACCACACAGCTTTTCCAATAGGGGCCAAGATGAATGAGAATATGTGATCCTCCAAATCCAGTTTGCTTGGACCCTTTCTTATAAAAGGCAATACTTGCTATAAAGGACAAGACACCCATGAAATGTTACAAAAGCTAGAATTGTCACAGCATAATTTAAATATATATATATATATAAAAAAGAAAGGTTTTCCTCATCACCACTAGTACCATGTTTGATGGAAATTTGAAAATCAAGGCACAGTCTTTTTGCAGTAAGAACTTCACCTTTGGTTTTTTTCTACGTGAAATAATTTTAAGGTTTCTCTCAGAAAACTTCCACCTGTGTTTTATGTGAACTGTTCCTTCTGATCCACAGCTAGTTGTTATTCATGGAGCATAATTTTTTTTTTAAAGTAATATATGATTGTTTTCACCCCCTGATTTGAGGACTGGGTCTTTCTAAAAAGAAGAGTAATGAGCTGTGATTAAAGATTATTCTTGGACACATGTTCATACATGAATACAGGAGAGCAGAAGATACTGGAGAATTTGTTTGCCTTAAAGCACATTATTAGGGCCAAGTAAAAAAAAATAAACAAAAACCAAACAAGTAAAAATTTGCTGCTTGTGCAACTCTGCTTTTTACAGAGACACACCCACCAGCAGAAGATTTGACCCAACGTTTTGTGGTATCTAGAGTGCTATCAAACACAGGGAAATTTAAATCCTAATTATACTCTAATTAGAAAAAAAAACCCCAAAATCAAACCCACACTGGTCATGAAAAGACTTTGTACTTTATACTGCATTTTCAGTGTATTCAATTGGTGGTGCTGTTAGTGATGTCTATACCCGTTTATCATCACAAACCTTTTTTTCATGCATGTCACTTTGCCAAAGTGATGACAAAGCAGAATTTATTCTGCCAGTTGTCAATGCTAAGGTAATATATTAAAAAAATAATTGGCAGATATTATTTACTAATTATGGACAATAGAAATAGATGTATGCAGGATACTGTTTTTCTGACAGTGAAAAAAATTGACATGACCATCATAATAAAGAGAGCAAAGGAAAAATGTTTTGAGTCTGTATTTTCAAGGTGGAATATAGTGAGGAGGAAGACATGGCATCTTATACAGAATATGAATTTAGATTCAATCTTAGGTCCTGAGAACTGGAATTTGCACATGTGCACTGTAGCTGTGTTAAGTTTGCCACCTCAGTTCTCCTGGGATGCTCTTGACCCTGGGCACACATGGGTTTCACATCTCCTGAGAAGACAACTGTGTGTGTAGTATCCCCAAGGCTGAACGTACCTCTCCTTCTCTTTTGCCTCTGTCTATGGCACTCTGCTCTCATCCTTAACAACACAAGGGGACAATAGTTCTCTTATTCTCCATCTACCAAGACTCATGAGCCATGGAGAGAAAGAAGTTGCCTGAAGGAAATGCAGAGAGTGCCAAACATGGTGTTGAGGGATAGAGGAAGAATATGAGAGGGACTGGAGGAGGAAAACCACAGTAATGACACAGCCTGGGTTGCCTCACACTGCTGGGGGGAGAGGGAGTTCTGCACTTTGACTTCAGACAAGGCATTTCTTGTGAAGCTGGGTTAGTCATATGTGTCTCAATTGCACAGGAGGCCAGTAACTGTCTAATGACCATTTTCATCCCTATTTTGAATGGTCAAGTTTGAGACTGCTTTTGCTGCAGGCTTAAAAATCACAAGTACTGCTGAAAATAGTGAATTCTGTAAGAGGCACAGATAATACAACTGTGGCTTCCACTGCTTTGTGGTACCAAGTAATTGCTCATGTATGTCCATAAAAACTCATGAAAGAACTACTTCCGAATCCAGAGGCAATGGATGTGCAGTGGCAAGGATTAGTCCACAGGGCTTTCAACTCAACTTAGATTCATAGACATTTTTCGTGTCAGATGACCATTGAGACTTCAAAAATTTTGAGTATTTAATTTTTTTTTGTTGTTGGAATACAGTATATGTCTGTGAAGTAAAGAAACCGAGCAGATGAAATACGAATCGTGTCGTAACTATAATAACAGACCAGAGCTTGCTAGAGGCAAGTTTCCAGCACTATCTAAGGTAAAATAGTTTGTCAAATAGATGGTTAAAAGATTCTATACCTGAGAAATTACTTTGCAAACTCTTGAAAATGGTGAGGTTCAATTGATGCTTTAGGAATAGCTGTCTTTGATTTAAGAAAATAAAAGGGGGAAAGAAGAAACTTTATAGAATTGCTCAGTGATTGAAGTTGCTTTTTTAATGGGAGAGAAGATAATGATTAATAGCATTTGTACCATTTGGTTATTTCTTACTCTTGTAGAAAAGGGGTTACCAATACTAACCTTCATTTTGAAATTAGCTGTGAATTTGTACTTCTTGAAGTTTCAAATAATTTAATTTTTCATGGCCTTCATGCATTTAGTGTCCAAAACTGTGGGGCAGTAAAAGAGAACACTTCAGACCACATGCTCAGCAGCTGAACTCTGGGGAGATAAACAGTTGCAGCATATCAGAGCCCAGTTCTGCATCTTAAAAGATCTAGGAACATGTAAGAGATTTCAGCCTCAGGTTCAAGGATTTTCCAAAATTTGAGGACCCATTCAGTTTGCTTACACTGTTTCAAGAACAATTTTTGGCTGTTGTTGTCTTGCCTGAAGGATTGACGCAGTGCAAAGGGAGAAGTTGTCTAATAAACAACGTATGCGTGACCGTCACTGACCTAGTTCAGAAGTACAAGCGTGTGAAAACAGAGCTGACTTTTTGCCCCCAGTGAAGTTACTGGAAGTTTTGCCATTGACTTCATCTGAGTGGAAATTTCAAGCATTTTTTCTGTCTGAAGTCTCTTGGAATGGAATGTCTCTTTGCTGCAAATGCAGATGCAGATGCAAACAAATACACTTCATTACTTGTTCTGCTGAACTAGGGCTTTCTCAGGCTTGGTGCCTACATCCCTGTGCAATGCTCCATTTAAGGATCAAAAACAAGCCAAAATGTCAGTAATAGAGAAATCAGACTTCTAATAATAATAAAAAGAATTTGTTTTAGAAATATGAATGGCTTTAGATAAATTTTTATTTTGCTGAATATTTACTTTAAGAATTAAATTTGTGTAAGTTAAGTCTAGAAACTTTTTTAAAATGGCAGTGTCTATTTCATGTAAGTGTGAAGAGAAGGTTCACGCACAAAGAGGTTTCAGTAGGCTGTATAAGTATTGACTTAGATAATTTCATTTAAGTAAAAATTCATTTAGTAATTTCCCATTTTTTAAATTCTAATGGAGTTGGTACTGACAGAGTAGTAAATCCCTTTCAGTACCTAAGATGCATCAATTCCACCTAGCTGTGCAACACACAGTGATTCCCAGGAACCAAGGTGAAAGTTGGAAGCAGACAAATGAAATGTCATGGGAAGATTACATTTATTCCTCTCAGGACTGCTGTTGTTTTCCCTTTTGTTTATCATCCTGTATGTCTCTTGTCTTTTCTGTGCTTTGGATACATTTTGCTAAGGACTGCCATATCTAGACTGAAATTTACAATTTATCCTCTTGTGCTGCTAGGTTTTTAATCTCCATTTCAACATGAGATTACATCAGTATTTTGCATTGCTCCCCCCATACTTCCCCAGTTTAAAGATGTGCTCTTTTAGATATTTTTTTATGTGTGTGTGACTTTAACAATGTTCTGTTCACATTTCCTTGGATAGACCCAACAATTGCTTGTTGACCCATTTTAACCCCTTTTGAGCATCATCTTCAAAGTGTAACTGTCCTTGACAATGAAAGAGACCTTCCTATTGTCTGGTCCTTCCAGGCAATCTTTAGCATTGAGTTAAATGGCTTTCAGATGGAGGAGGTAGCTGGAAGGAGGGAGACAAAGTGGTCTGTTGTTTCTGAGTGACTTTGCTAGAGTTTCCCTTTTTTCTTTTCGAATGGTGCATTTCTATAGAAGATGACAGACGTTTTGACAGGTGCAATATGCTTTGAACTGTTGTGTCAGATAATTCTTTTGTCTTGGTTTTTCCCAGCAGAGTGGTATGTCTCCTTAGGATGCTGATATGCATATTGTTTGCTTTTCATTTAGTGTGGTGAAGCCTTCCATCCTCCTTTTCTCTTTCCCTCTCTCACTTTTTAATGTCCTTTGCATATATGTAGCTAACCCAGATGGGAAGGCGGAATGACCATGACTTAAACATCTCTCTTCAACCTTTTGATCATGCTAACTGACAGTTATAACTCAGAAAATGATAATAGTAACAGATATTTTATTTATTTATTAACACTCTTAAAGTTACCACAGAGTATTTCTCAGTCAGGTAGCTTCACTTTTTTGGGGGGTGTATAGAGCATGTTCTACATTTGTTGTCAATGTTTTTGCAGTGTCAGCTATGGAGATTTTTAGTCCTGCTATAAATTACTGTATTTTATAACAGCACTGTTGAAATGGTCATGCAGAGAAGATGTAGGGATTTGTGCCTGGTATTATTTTTTTATATGTGTGTGCTTCTGCCTGCCTGACTGTTTTGGGCTTAAACAGACTTTCCTACTATTACCTTTGATGTTTTCTTTTTATTTTCAGAGTTAACATCTCTTGTTTTGGTTGCCTGGGTATGACTTTCATTCATTGTGTCATGAATGACATCCGTGTTACTGAAAGACAACCTGACCCTGAAAAATTGAAAACAAGATCTTCTTTTGCAGTTGCTTCACATGGCATAAACTCAATGGGGAAGAGGGACTTAAGGGCTGCCAATCAAACAGAGGAATGAACAACATAATTTACTGTAACAGGGAGAGGTTTGCTTTATGAATCCTTCCAGAACATCTGAGAACTTTGTTTAATAGCTCATAGCATACTTGTTTAAATTATATGTACCAAGTTTTTAAAAAATCAGGGACTAGCAGCTAAATCTCTGTAAACTGTAGTTGGGTAACCTGGTGACATGATTTAAAAAACAGGCATGAACCCATCAACTTCTGTGGTTTCCACAGACATCTGCTCAGTTCTGAGGAAAATTTTAGAGTATTTTACTCTACTGTTTTAGCATACATGACACTTCAAAAATTTTATGTATTATTAGGATATATAGTGGATAATCTTGCATTTAAAAAACAACAACAACAACAAAAAACAACACCCCCCCCCCCTCCCCCCGAGTCCCCACAGAACCCCAAAAATGCTGCTTCTAAAATGATAACATTTATGAGAAGCTTTTGACTGGTCCTTATGGTACCCCAAACAGTGAATGGCTATATTTGTTTCTTTGCTAGTAGATGCCTCAGTGCTGCAGTGTTCTGTGTCAGTGCTTAAGCATGCGAGATCAATTGGTCTGAAACACCTGGCTAAAGCATTGTATGAAATGCTGTCTGCTGCTATAAAAGAGTCCTAATAATTGTTACACTTGGTGTGAAAAGTGCTTCTTTGGAATCACTGAAATTTTCCATCTCTTTAATTACTTTTTTTCCCAAGTAATTCCTAGTTATCTTGTAACTCTTTCTTTTGTAATTCAGTTCTGCAAACAAGGCACGAACCCTCTCCATTTTAGTAGCTATTCTTCTGAGCTGAAAACAGAGTATTTTTGTCATCCATGTTCTATGCCCACTTGTTACCACTGGTCTCTAGTTGCAGATTTATTCATGTATTGACTGATAACTCGCTGGAACTCCTGATGTCGCAACAGTAAATATACATTTGCAACACTGGAAAATCAAAAGACATTTTTGTAGTTGTGTGTGGTAGGCAGCTGAGAACAGGTTCTTATGAAGATTGTTGGATGGTCTTAACAAGAGACCTATTTACTAACACCACATCTAATTAGCATATGTCATGGAAATTTCTCATCTTAAGAGCTCTTACATCATTCGGGGAAGAACCGAATGGCACCAATGTTAAATTGCTTCAGGCTCTTTTCCAAAGTACAGTATTTCTGAAGCTGGAAAAATTCTGCCAAAGGATTCACAAGGCATGAATCTCTTGGGATGATGTGCATCACATTTGGTTTTATGGTTTTCCTTTCACTGTTTGAGGATGTGGAATAGCTGAATAGGCTGAAGGGGGACAGACGCCTTTTTCACAGGAGTTCAGTGTAAGCATGGCAGAGTCCTTGTTATGGTCATCAGTGAGGTGGTTATTTATTACTCGATCAGTATCTGAAATTTCTATAGGGCTCTCAAATTAAGAGTGGTTACTCTTTTGATCAGGCCTAGTAGGAAAATGTACAGAGTTCTCACAGGCTGCTGATGTCTCAAAATATGCCCACTGTAACAATTCACAGGCTATACAAACGTCATGGTTGTCAAGTATTCTGCTTGCCCTTGCCGCATAGACGTCATGGTTGTCACTGGAGATAGAGCGCTGTACCTTCTGCTCCAAAAGCACAGGCTCCTACTGTCAGGGTTGGTATCATGTTGTGAGCATGGGGCGACTATGCAAATGGGATAACATAATGCTGCTCATGTGGGAGCTGACTGTGCTAATTCCCATGTTAATCCTGTGAGTGAATGCAGTATGAATGAGACACTCACCCCAAGGCAGGTTGAGGCCAAGCCTTGTTCCTGCCATCGAGAAGAGCTGTGCCTGTGTGCCTGCTTTCCAGGTAACTGATCTGGCTCCTGAGTGCTCATTTAAAGATGCACCTGCCACCTGATAGCATTTCCTACTCCTGTCAAAATGTCAAGTGTGGAGCAGCCTGTAAGGCGTCTGCTGATAAAAAGCCAATTAAAAGCAACTGGGAGTATTTCCACCATTTTGGTAAAATCTGAATCACACTAAGGCACAGGAATCATTTCACCTGTCTGGCAGAATGACACTGGATTGGTGCAGGCGATAAAACATTAAAATTAAGTTTTAAGTCCACATTTACTTGTTCAATTTTCTACTGTGTTTCAAGGCCAGTTACCATGCTACAAAATTAATGGTGATAATGAAATTCCCATTAAAAGGCATAAAAAGCAATGAGTCCATTTTGTAGAGCTTCCTGTCAATGAAGTACACTTCTGTGTGACTAGACTCAAATAATTATGGGATAGACCCATAATTTTTCATCTTCATTTTTATGTAGGTCAATATATAATTCTCTTATCAACCATCTCAGTTCAGTACTGATTTGATGCTACTGACATATGGTCATAGTTTTAAGATGTCCTTTTAGCCTTGTATCCAAACATACTAGTCAAAAGTAAATCCCTTTTCCTAGGTAAGGTTAGTCTCAGATGTTGTAGTCTACAATGTTTTATTTGTTGTATTGGACATATTTAATAAAATTGAATGTGGCAATTAATAGCTACAATAAATAACTACAATCTAACATTCCATAGCTGTTAAAAAGTTAATCCATGAACCGACTTCACCAGGAGGGTAGTAAAGTGCTGGAATAGGTTGCCTAGGGAGGTTGTGGAATCCCCCTCCCTGGAGGTGTTTAAGGCCAGGTTGGATGAGGCTTTGTGCAGCCTGGTCTAGTGGGAGGTGTCTCTGCTCACAGCAGGGTTGTTGGAACCTGATGATTTTAAGGTCTCTTCCAACCTTAACCATTCTATGATTTTATGATTTTATGTAGGAGCTAGATGATTTCTAAAATTATTGTGAAAGACTGCACTTTTTTATTAGGGCTGATTGAAAAATTCCTGTCTTAATTTTAGAAAAACAACAGGTTCCCCAAAATCAGATTGATTTTATTGCTATTTCAACTAAAAATTCCCAAGTGATTTTTTCCTTCTAAGTTCAGATTACTTCGTTCCAGGTTTTGTTGTTAATAATTTTTTAATAATTTTTGTTAATATACAAGACAGAAAATAAAAAGGAGTAAATATCACTATGAAGCATTTGATGTCAAAACAAAATCCATCACTGTATGGATGTCTGCAAGAAAATGTTGTAATTCTGGTGGCATGGGAAATATCAGCGTAACATATTTTAAGTATACTAGAAGCTGCTCAACACTTTTCCTATATATTTTTATTTTTAGGTTTCTCAGACTTGAACATGATATAGAAAATCAAAAAACAATCAATAAACTATTTCTGATTCTTTGTTTCAGAGTTTAGTTTAGGTTGGTGGTCCAGGATTTCTTGGTCTTCTTGCTTGACTGAGAATTGAAATCAATCTCGTGGCTTGGGTTTAATCTTTCTGTAGTCTTAATAGTGACCACTAGTATTAGTAGGGTGGTTGATGAGTAAATTGAAGGAATTAAGTTCCTACTACTTAACTGAAAATTCTATTCATAATGTCCTTCATGTTGATGGGTGCTAGTCCAGATCACTTGGTCCTGGAGCATAACTTTAGCTGAAATACCCTTGTTGATGACTGTAGAAAAAAGGATAACAAAAGGCATCTCCATTTTCCTAAAAAATAAAGGTGAAATTATATGAAAATCCCTTTTTCTTTCTCTTTGTATAAAAAACCTACCTGTGAAATGTACAGTGATATGTGAACAATTCTTTGATACTGCCTCTTCCCTGTTACCTACATTGAGTCAACACTTAGAAGCTCTAGAAGTCAAGGACAACCAAGGCACTTAGCAGAGACTACATGCGGAAAGACATTGGAGAATCTGGAAGCTATGTGCATTATTTAATTCTTTTTTTTTTTCTGGAATTTAATTCTGTGGCATGTTTTCCTTCCTTCTCTCTTAAGAAGTCAGGACACAAGTAATATTTCTTAGGAATTCTCTTAAGTATGCAAATTCAGCAAATCTCTGCAGATGCCTTGCTTTGGAAAATGTAAGTGTAATTAACAGCATTTTTTTACCTGTTTGAACTGGGATTTGAGGATTGGTTATATACACAACAATGAATGAGTGTCTGGTATCAGACTTTCTCTGCTGGAGAAACAGGAAAAGATGCATCATGAATGTATAATTAGAATTATTTGGGAACAAAGCAAAGTTTCAGAAGATCTTTTGGTACATAAGATGCAAATGATTGTTGGAGCTACCACCACCAGCATAAACAATAGGAAGACATTTACATGGACAGGACTTTTATTCAGAGTGATCTTCACCTGGACAGCAATTAATATAATTGCCTAAAAATATACTACAAGGTAGTTTTTTTAAGGATTTTTGTTCAGCCAAAGCAAAGGGTGAGGAGTGGAACAAGAACAAGAGAGAATCCCAGAGTGACAGTGCTCTGGGTCTGAAACTGGTTCCAGTATGTCAGAAACAAACACATAGAAAGTGGAGCTGAATAGAAAGTGAAAGGATGCAGCGGCCAGGCTACAGAGGTGGGAGAGGAGAGGGCACATTGACAGGACAGTGGAGCACAAGCCTTTGCCTATGAGGGTATGTGTATCAGCTGTTCCAATCTGCAGAGGCCAAGGATGTTTTTTACTGAGCTCAGATACCTCTTCCTTTTAGTGAAGATGTTACAGGCCAACCTTGAAGGCTGCCTAGCTATTCCCATGTATAGTCCCTGTGATCAAGGATAACACCTCAGTAGTGGAGGCTGAGGATGTGAAATCCTTAATGCTATTGAGGAATACATATTTATGTTTATTCTAGCTACCAGGAGATACAATTTCTGAGCCTAGGAACTCCTCATTCCCTCAGAAATGCTGAAATGCAAACCCATAATTTGGGTTCTCAAGGCCCAGTGCTTTCCTTGATTATGTGTATGCTAATGGCATCATGAAGATGTTTGAGTGTTACTGAGAAGGGACTTTGATTATTAACTATCACCTATTCCTCTCCTATGTGGATGAGTTACATCCTTTATGGTAGCATTACATTCGGTTCCCAGACATCAACTCACTAGAGTAACTTCAGGTATAGGCATGTTTTCCCTCAGATTTTGTCACAGCATTACGCTCCCTTCTCCAAAATGTGTTGTAATGACTTGACACATATCTGCAATTTTTTGTTGTCATTGGCTTCCTATTGAAACAAAACTATGTGAGAAACTGAACTAATCATGACATTGTCACATCTGGAAATAGGAAATCTGCCTTTAGTAAGATAAACTGAGACACTGATAGACACACTACACATGTAACATGTAAAACAAGGATGTAATCATTTGCTAATGAATTGTTTCAGAAGGATGTACAACATGAAAAACCTACACCTAAGTGGTGAGATATCTTTCTCTGTCCTGGTATTACTTTGTTCTTGGTGGTATGATTTCCTCTGGAGGAAATGCAGATGAGATTAAATAGCACACAGCTTTTTATTCTAAACAACATGCACTTTTCTGGACGTAATATAGATGAGAATATAGATCTTGTGCAAGCTTAAATGGTTTTCAGCTTGATAGCTTTAAGGTAGCTTTCCCATATAAGTTGAAGATTTCCAAAGATTAAGTGTTTGACTTATGGCCAAATTTCAAGATATAAAGATTACTGTAAATTATTGTGGTGCAAGAAGAGAAACGACATTGATCACTAGTTGTTCAATTTAGTTTTAATTTTACTGATGGATGAATGTTGAAAACAGCTCTAGTTAATTTGTGTGTGTGTCAGCATTCCAGTAAAATGCTGATGTGCATCTCCTTAGTATCTACTCATTTGGATGAAATCAGAGCTGGGTGCCCCAAAGTGCTATCTGTATTTATATTTTAATTATATGAAGTGGGGGAAGGGAATCCCAGATCTATATTTTCCATAGTTGGCAAAATCCTGAATATTTTTAAAACAGATGGTTTGAACAGGGCTTCTTCTTGAACCGGTTCTATATGAGCAGAACTATTTTGTTATTTTTTCTTCCTGAATGGTGGGGGACAATGTAACATAGCATGTTTACAGTGAGCTGAAGCCTGTTTCACTATCAGAAGAGAATCTCAGGTTATATAGATAGACCTGATCCTGCACCACTGCCCAGACCAAATAAACCAGGGATCATTGCAAGGCCAGGTCTTCCAGTTATCTTCCAGAATACTTGTGACTTGGCTATCAAGGAATGAACAGGCCAAAACACATGGACTTCTTTAGCGTGCAAGAAGCACATTTGTTCTTTGCAGAGTTTCTTTCCTGGGAAGCAAAATGCCAGCAGAATATCTCTGCCTGTCTCTTTGGCTATAGCTTAGACTTAGCTGCCTTAAAAGTAGCAGTTTTTAATATCTGTAGTGTTTGAAAACTTATGTTTTCCCCACATATTTTGTTGTATGCACAAAGAAGAAATAAGTTATGTATACGTTTTCTTTTCATTTTCTGGTTTATGAGAGTGGAAAGTGTGTGTGGGTAATGAGGCCTTACACTGATATTGATATGATGGCTGGATAATCTCATTTATTATGTCAAAGTATTAAGAATCCATTTTTAATGAAAATTTTTCTCTATTTTCAGTCAACATGAATGACAAACTTCTCCCTCAATTGATATTTTGTGCAGTATTAACTCACATGTAGGTACCGAGTTGCATATTTGCTACAAGGCTTATCTTTGTTTCTCATATAAACTGACATAAATCACATAGAATTATTCTCAAAGTTAGCTCATATTATTCCAAATTCAGTAGGGGATAAACAGTAGACAAGGAAACTTGGGGCATTAGGAGCCCTCTGTTAATTCCGACTACACCGTGATCTAGTTACTGAATAACCAGTTCACCCGGAGTAACACCTGGCAAAGTGGGAGAGGATTTAAAAATCTGGGACATACTTCTTTGCCATTATTTTTCTGTATAATTTTATTTGAACTTGTTAGCTTCAAGATTACTCACTCCCCTAGCAGAAAAGCAACTCGTATCATTATAGTTTGGTTCCGTGGCTTGTAAGTCATAGGATGCTTTTCGAACCTATTTCACTTTGTAATGGGACAATGACAATGTTTTGTTTTGGATATACCAAAAACTATAATGGATAAAGTAAAGTCAATCTGTTTAATGGGGGATGAGAAGTTATTTTCTTTCTAGTTTCTTATTACTCTACTGCTTTAGTTTCTGGCAGCATAGCATTAATGTTAAGCACTGGATCCCAGCACCGAGTGGCAATTTATCATCTTTCTTGGCAGGCTTCCTGCTTCATCCTGCACCTGCCTCCTTGAAAGAAAACAAGACATCAGATACTTATTCAAATAATGCAATAGCTGATCAGCAGAGTATCTACACAATGGTAAGTTATCCATGATAAAAGAACAACTTTTTCATGCATTATATGTGACATATGTGTCCTTTCTCTTAAGATTTATGACATTCATGACGGTTAGTATTGTTACTATAATCAAATCTTTTACAGCCTAGCTGCAAAGGTCCAACTTATTGTCAATAGATTTCTATATAAGAGTCAATCAAGCAATTTCAGAAATGCTGTGAAACACCTGCACTCTTCTTGAAAGTGTAGAAATAGCAATATTGTGGTCTTATCTTTCAAGTCATGAAGCTGTGATGTCTTAACAATTCTCTGTAGGCAAACAAAGTGGAAGAGGAGTCAAAACTACATGTTCATTTGCATTTGTTCCATATAAAGCATATATGAATGACATATGTGTGTGTGTGTGTGTATTTATAGATGTATTTACACCCACATGTATATGTGTGTATATATAAACTTTATGAATAAATTATAGCCTTAACATGCAAATAGAGAAGAAATCAAAGGAAAACTGAACCTATGAGCAAGGATGTGCAGAGACTGGTAGAAACTATTAATAAAAACAATACATAAAATCTTATTCACAAATATGAAAGGAAAGGTTGTGTTTACCAGGAGTTTGTATTTTACAAGCCTCACTGGAAGCAAAATGCATAGCTGCTAGGAAGTAGGATGTCATGTTCCTGCTGGCATGGGAGGTGGCTCCTTTGGTTAAGACTGCAATGTGGAAACCAGCTCTTTGTGATGCCACCCATCCCCTGGGACTGGCTTCTAGGTTCTTTGAGCCCCACTTCCCATTTGTAAAACAGCTAATCCTAGCCCTTCCCTTTGCACTGTCCATATGTACAGTTATCAAAGACACATGCAGGCACCAATCAGCTTCTTGTATTTGTCCCAAAACATTTAAGATATTAGAATGTTACAGCTGCATATGGTGGCATGGTGATTGATAAAGCCAAATTACGTTGCACTAAGGAATATTGTAGTATATACAACCATTAAGAAATGATATCAACAACCCGCTGTGTTAGGATATGTAACTAAGGATAATTCCTGTTTGAGAGCTCTCAGTCTAATGAGAAAAACAAAGAGGGGGCAGAAACACTCAGCAAGAAAGGAGCAATTAAGAGAAAGGTGATGAGTGTGAGCATATGTAGACAAATAATGCATAGAAGTTCCTGAGTTTTAAAAAATATATATGCTAAGAAGGAAATTAAATAAAAATATGACCTCAGAGAATTCTCTCTTTGCCATGAATTTGCCAGAAGGAGAGGAACACATGGATCCTAATGGAAAAAAATGTCTTAACTGTATGGAGGTGTACGTGGGGAGAGGTTTGGTGTAGAGGTACCTCGCACAACGAAGAGGTCATGTATAGGACAGCTCAAGTCATTAAAAGACAAAATTCTTCTTTCAGGTACCCACCTCAAGGCAGGAACTTGAACTCTGGAATCCCTATGCGAGGCAACCACCTCCCTCTTTCTTGTCAGAGCTGTCTCAGCCATGCATAAAGCTTTTCCATGTGGCTACAGAGAAGGGCCATCACAGTGACAGCAAAGCATCCTAAGGCAAGCTGTTTATTTAAAGTTCATGTTGTGAAAGATTTAAGATCAGAATGTAGTATTTGCCTTCTGAAATAATAATCTGCAAGGGCTTTTTGATCCAGAGGCTAAATTGGGTCTGTGTCTCCTCGGAAATAATTATTCATATTGATATTCTGATTAGGAATTTTCATTTTTTCATAGCCCGAACTTCAGCTGAGGTCCTGTTTTATTTTCTAGTTTTCTGTAAAACTAATTCTACAGCTATCATACAAAAGGGTTTCTGATTCATCATGATATGCTGAACATTAGAAATATTTGCTACCTCCTGAAGACCTGCAAACCAAGTTCTGCATTTATCCCCAGGGTTAGGGGAGGGTGCCTGTGTATTTGGCAGTCTTCTTGGAAGACTTTCCCCTGTTGTAATGCTTGCAGTGGTGCAAATACCTGTGCCAAAAGGCCAGTGAAGGGCTGTCTTGCAGTTGCAGTATGAGAGCTTTTCTGGTATGTTGAATATGAGCATTTTTATTGCTACTCAGTTTTGACTAGCAAATTGGTTTTTGTTTACCCAGACTGGAAAAATGAATTTTGCTACCTTCATGTGACCTTAATGTTTTACTGAGGCCACCCTTCCTGCCAGGAGTGCAGGAAAGAGAGTGAAAGTTAAAGCATGCTGGTCAGGCTGGTAGTGCTCTTATCTTATGAAACTATCCTTTAAAAAGATCCAGGGCCAACTATTGTGGAGTTCTGAAAGCTGACAGACAGTACTGATATAATACTTAGACAAACAGCACTACCAAAGCTTATAGGTCTTCTGGGTGGTAATGGTTGGTTGGGGTTTTTTAAAATTTTCTCCTCTTACTACAGCACTGGTGCAGCTCAGTAGCCAT
Source organism: Apus apus (assembly GCF_020740795.1). Classification (NCBI taxonomy): domain Eukaryota; kingdom Metazoa; phylum Chordata; class Aves; order Apodiformes; family Apodidae; genus Apus; species Apus apus. Next base: position 148,007,129 of record NC_067282.1, on the reverse strand, counting down.
GGACAGGTTTGGTAGCAAAGACTTTCTGTAGCATATCATCCCCACACAAACCAGAGTCTTCCACTCCTCATAGTGTGACCTAGGTCTGTGCTGCTGTTTCATCAGCACCATACAGCTGGGAGTGTCCTGGGGCATTGGTCCAAGCTGATGGACCTCATAACTTAGAGGAGAAAAAGTAATGGAAATGCTCATGGATTTTCGTTTGGGTTTTGGGTTTTGGGGTTTTTTTTATCATAAGCTATATGTGGCTATTTGATTTCTCAGTTTTCCTTACGTGTTTGGATACCCTAATTTTCCTAATGAGCCTTCGTGTGCAACTGCTTAGTAAATACCAGCCTTAATGCTTGTGACTTAGAAGCTTTGTTCAGTAGCAACAAAGGCAGAATAAATGCATAAGGCTTTGTGTATCTGGTTGCTTGGGCAAGTTGCCTTACTTAGCAAATGCAAAGATATTAAATTTCTATTCAGATGATTAAAAAAGAGCTTCTTCATGTTTTACTGCATGACTGGCTCTGTTTACGGTGCATTAGGTGTTTACTATAGTGATAGAAAAATGGCACTTTCTCCATCTCCCTCTCTTCTCCTTTGTAACAGATGTTTCTTCAGAAGGATTTGCCGATTACCTGTGTCTCCAACAGCATCTAACAAGAATTCATTCAAAAAAGAAAAATGTAATACGTACGCTTGCCTTTATTTTGTTAAGTTTTGATTTCTAAAGGTAACAGCGAGTGTGGAGTTTCTCAAACTGCTCCTTCTATTTCTTGTTTTCAATTGAAACAGTGTGCTGTGTCAGCAAAACCCACAGCTCACTGCCACGCTCTCTTTTGTGTGTCAGTCGTTTGACACATAAAACTAGCAGCTGCTCTTAAAACACCCTGCAAATTAACCGTATTGAAGATACAAAACATGAAGGGGTTCTTTTTCATGATGGTGGGAAGCTTTCTTAACTACATTTAATTCAGGGCTAAACCTTTCCTGCCATAATTAAAAAGAGGAGTGAAATAGGAGCGTGTTTCACATACAGCAGGATTGCTAACACCGAGAAGATGGGATGAGATGGGATCAGAAGAGCCTGTGGAGGGGTTATAGGCTCAGTTCTTCCAACAATTATCCTGATACCTGAGCCATAGCTGAGTGTATTTTTTTTTGAGCCTAAGAGACAGTGTCCTCTGCCTACTGTCACTGCAGATGTTTGTGCTGTGTTCAGCACATATGCATGAGTGTCACCAGTGTGAGAGCTTTTGGGAAGAGTTTATTGATGCTGAGAACAGCCTTGCATCCCTCCGGGCACTCCTGTTTTTCAGTGAAGTTACATAGGACCTGTGGGTCTGCATGGTCTATAAGCACAATCTGTGCAATGCACTAGACATGAAAAACTGAAATAGAGCCCAGGATTCAGCACTTGGAAAACCACTTTGTTATTTGGTGGGTTTTCTTGGCCAAATTCAGCCAAAACTGGAAGAAGTAACTTTCAGTGATTTTGCTGATTTTGGGGTGGGAATTATATTTATCTGAGGAGAAAGAAAAGCCCCCAGAAGATGAACCATGTAGGATCTGCCTATTTGGATTATTTTTTTAAACATAAAATGCAGCATTTTACACTCAAGTTTCTGAGAAGAAACCTCACTGTGGTATAAATCAGTGCCATCCAGTCTGTGCTTCAAAGACAGTTATACCCCACAGAGGAGATTACAACAATCTGTGGGCAGTGAGTCAAGAAAGCACAGCCAGAGGAGGTGAAGCAACCTGGAGATAATTTTTCAGATGAGAGAAAGCAAACCCAGAGCATGAGTACCAGGAAGGCAAATTACCACTAAGAAAAGCATCCCACTGTGACAGCACCCAGTCTTCTCCTCTGTGCTTAGATCTGAACCAAAGTATCACAGATGGTGAGAAGAACTTCCTGTACTCCAAAAGGAAAAGAGCCACAGGCTTCTCAAAATTTACTAATGACTTGACTGTTGCCAGTCTGTTTTATCCCGCAGATACTCGGGTTTCATTGCTTTGGTGGGCAGTGGGGCAAAGCTTCAAAGCAGATCAGCTGTGTCATGTTGCTAGAACCTCAGATGTGTTCACTTACAAGTGGTAAATGGGCTTAAGGTAAGAATCTTTCCGTGATTAATTAATTGCAAATCAATGTAAAAGTTTTTAAAAATATTGCAGATTTAGGGTGAAAATGGAAAAATGCAGACAATTCATTACTATAGTGTGCATTTTTCTTATAAAGTTCCCCTCCCCGGTATTAAAGCCTCAGAAGGTTGAGAGCCTTGTCCTGTATTTCTTCAGAATGTTTAAAAACGTTAAAGATGTAAATGTTAAAATGTAAATTTAAAAAAAATATGTATGAAGATTAGCTTATCCCTGTGATAATGCTGTTGTCCTGGAGAAGATATTATGTTGTTTTCATTACTTTGTGAGCTGGACCTGTCATTTTGATAAATATTTACTGATCCAGTGTTTTATCGAAATCAGAGAACTTAAGGGGTTTAGTTCCTCATACTCCCAGCAACCTCTCATTTTAATGCATATGAAACATTCATCTTTCGTCGGAAGTGCACAAAATAGTTTGTTAATTTGTGGTAGGAGACTTCTGTTAACCTGGCATGTTTAATTTGGCTCTGTCATATCAATGATGTCAACCATACAGCATTCAATTGGACATGACTACCAAAGCTCTGTTTCATAAGTAGAGCTTGCAAGCAGTGGGAAAAACCAATATGATCTTCTAAAATAAGTTACATTTGCAAGGGAAAGAGGAAAGATGGTAATGTCCTCTTGAGATCCCAACAAAACTTCTCTGCTGTTAGCACAAACAGCACCAGACCTGGTAAGACAGGAAGTGTAAGTATGTCTGGGCACACCCTTAAGGACTGACAACCTGAACTGGAAAGTAGTGGGACTTAGGGCTACACTAACTTCCATGCAAAGGTCCAAGTGTAGCCTAAAAATACCCTGTGAAATGTGTCAGGGAGTGTTAACAGGCCCCATTGGCCTGTAAGGCACTGGAGGTCTGAAACAAGAAAAAACTTGATTAAACTGTAAATAGGGCCAGATCCTCTAAATCAGCAGAGCTCCATCAAATGTATTGACTGACCTGTTGCGGTTAAGCAGGCTGAGGAGAGCTTGTTATTTAGTCTGAGTGTGATGTGCATAACAGGTGAGGGTCAGTGACATGAGAAAACATGTTTGATCTGGATCCTGAAAATAACTACTTGTTTGTTTTCCACAAAGATCTGAGAGAATCCTGCCTTTCCATGCCAAACAGGCCTGCAAATCAGTTTTTAAAGCTCAAGCAGTCCCTGAAAACATCAATTCGGTTGTGTGCTTGGTATATAAAAGTTGCAAATCCTGGCTGCTTTGTTCGGTTAAGAACAGTGTAGTGATGTTTTTTCTGTTTCTCACTGATGGAATTGCAGAAGGAAGGAGCAGTATGCAGGCTTAGCCTCATCCAGAAGCTATGCAAATCTGCAGCTTTTCCTTTGTCTTCAGTGGCCTTTGATCTGGCCATTTGTACTACTTGGCAAATGACATACAAATTAAAAGATTAATGCAAATGAACACACAATTAAAAGTTCAGATTGGCTTTGATGCGTCAATATATGAAGTTGTCATGCAAATTGTGAACCAGATACTCAACTGCATGTCAACATATGAACAATTTGCAAATCAGAAAATATTTGGTGAAAGCATTTGTGACTAGATTTGTATAATTTATACGTTCAATACTTTCAGAGCCTGTCCACAGTGGTCCAAGTAGAAATACAAGTGAAATTATTCAAATAATTACTAGCACTAGATTATCATTTCAGTAACTATAAACGAGACCAGATACTGTTTAGTGCTTTTATTTAGTAATGGAAAAAATGTAGGAGCCCTCCGGTGGTCAAAATACACCTTTTCAGCTAACTCCTATTCCCTTTAATGCTAAGCAATGTAGCTGATAGAAAGCTTTATTCTAGTTAGTATATTATTTGCAAGCTATTTTAAAGGTAGTTTAAAAATTATTAACTCTTCTGTCATCCTGGAACTATGGTTAAGCTAAGTCAATTGTTTTGAAAATTCCCACATCAAGAAAATCAAGCTATCAGCACCAAAACCAAATAAATTAAACAAAGGTTTCCAATGAATTTCCCATATTGTGTGCTACATGTCCTACCCGAGGACAGAGTCTAAAACAAGCAGAACAAGCTCCAGGTTGCATTCTCCTTCAGCATATACATCCCAGTGCAGTGAGGTCCTCATCCATGCCTGGAGACCTTACCTATTGCAAAATGCAAATAACTACTGATAACAGTTCTTTGACAAATATTTGACACTGAAGGGAATGACTATCCCTGGGGCAGAGTGACTGTGAACTGGGACTCTGATGGGTCTCTGGGAATAAGGGCAGTTTCTTGCTAAGTACTCAAGAATATATTTTTACACTTCTCCATTACTGAAGTGTTCTAAGAGCCATAAAGAGAGGAAGGAAGATACTGCAGCAAATTGTGCGTATCATGGTTATATATATAAAAAATATTTCTTACTCATGTTAACAAAACTTTAGCAGCTTGATTTTTTAATTCAGAGCTCCCTCAGTGAGGATTTATGGCAACATCATGTTAGGGTTAGCACTTCTACTCTCACTAACGCACTCCAGTAGTGAACACACATGAGGTAACTATCTGGCACAGACATCACAGCCCAGAATTAGTATAAACGATTGTTTTGCTTAGCAGTTCTGGGAAGGAGGGAAGAGAATAAACTCTTGGTGTCTTTCCTCTCCTGCTTATATGTGGCTGTGGGTGCAGAGCGGATCCCCAAGGTGTGCTAGTGCAGTCTTTTCTGGCCCTCACTGGCACTGCACAGGCACCTGTCACCCCCAGTTTTGAAGTGATTCTCCTTACTTCCTGCCTTGGACCATGGCTGGTCTGTTTGATGACCATCCCTTATTTGGATGTTCCTGGAGCTGACTCCTGAGGTGCACTTGCACCCTTGTCTTCCTCTTGCTGTCAGCAGAGTGTCAAAGATCTTTTTTTTTTACATTAGGGTGGGTATCTCTTCATTACCAGGATATAATTGCAAGATGTAGTGTACTTCTGAAGGTAAATTACTTCTCATTGTGCTTTTGTTTGCAGTCTCCTGGAATAAAATCACCAAGCATACTGAGAGATGCTTTGTCTACTGCTGAAATGCATTGCAGTGGAATTTAGAATGAAAATTTGGAATGAAAATATGTAAATCTTCTTTGGTTAAAGATTGCTACTCATCCTAACAGTTACCAGGTAGGTAGGAAGCAGAAGCAGATAAACTGTAGTATTCAGAGCGCAACGTGATGCCTACTTTTCTTCCTCTGTAGGGAAAGACTTACAAAAATTAAATGAGTTTGTTAGATACAGCAATTCTCAAAATGATAAGATAGCTATTTAAAAGCCTGACTTGAAAAGGCATATTTTCCTTTCACCAAATGTTCTGTCTTCATGTTGAGTAGATCAGCTTCCCAGGGAAGTTCACCTGAGCTATATGAACTGAATGAACTAACTATAGCAGTCAGTTAAAACCAGCTCTACAAGGTTGTGAGACAAAAGGAATTTGATAGTATAGCTAATACAGCAATCTGAAATATCATTATCTTCCCAGTATTACATTCTTGCCTAATAGAGGCAGGAGGTTACCATGGTTTGTCCTAATGAAGTGCTACTCACATTGCTAAACGTGCATTTTGTCTTACTGGTGTCTGGTATTAAAGAGAACAGAAAACCTACATGCTCACACTGTTGCTGTTTTCCCAAGCCAGTCTACAGTCTGGGCTTATGTTGCTGCCAGTGTTGACTCCTCCTCTTCTGGACAAGAGCACAGAGTCTGTCACTTTGTAGGATTGAGCTCTCTGGAGGAACAGAAGATGTCTCCATCTTTTGATGGAGACAATTCCTCAGCCCTCAAGAGGGCAGGCAGGGAGGTGTCACATGCTGTCCTTAGTTATGAAGGCACTTCAGCTCCCTGGGTGAGATTTCCACTCATACTGCTTTCACTCTAGGAGCTAAGAGGGAAAATGGAGATAAAAAGGAAGATGAGATGATGTTTTAAATTCTTACCATTTTTGTAAGTGCTGCTAAAAATTTACAGGCTTCCTTATTGATCTGTATATATTAAGTTACTTTTGCTTCTTTACAATTAAGGTTAGTCTGTATTGTAAAAAAGACTAATCTGCCACCACTGGACACAAATGCGGTGAATGCTGTCTAACCTGGTAGCAGCAGAAAGTCAGCTGTAATCCAGACAGTCTTCAGTGATAAACCATTGAACAACGAAAGAAAAAAAGTCATGACTAGACTTATCAGAAAGAAAATTATGAGCATGTCATTGTTTTGAAACACAACCAACAAATGTATCGACTGTTCTAAAAAAAACCACTTTTTGGGTGATAGCAGTAGTTCTCTACCTCCTGCATTACAGGCCAGCTCAGATCAAGCTCTCAGAAACTCACAGAGAGGAGCACTGAATTGTGCTCAGTTCTCCTGCTGGTGTGCTGGGTAAGCATGCGTAAATCTTTTCACTGTGTTTTGGATCCCTCCAAGTCTCTTTGGTTTTGACCCTAAGCCTTCAGAGCAAAGGACCTCTCTCTGGAATGTGCTCACCACTACCAGGTTCTCAGACCAATTTGCTCTTAATACTTTCAAGTAGATAAATACTGTTGATGCCTCAAGAGTTAGAAGTCCTCGGCTAGCTTTTCCCCACCTGGGAAAGTTGCTGTCACTGCTTCCCTACTGATGTTTACTGATGGTAAGTCCAGAACTGCAGTTCTTCTGGACTTCTGCCACCATTCAGCCAATGCCGAGCTACTCCATCCCTTCTTTCCCCTGATCCCAAAGGACAATAGGGAGATCCAGCTTTCCCCATGTCACCCCTCTGTAGGGTTTGACCCGGCAAACATCCTCAAAGCTTGCCCAACACAACCTTCAGGACTGAACTGAAATGCAGTTCTGCTTGTATTTCCTAAAAAAGCCATCAGCAATAAGGGCAGAGAGAACTGTGTCATGGAGGGAGCAGGACTCTTGGGGTCAGTTTCTGCCTTTGCCTGAGGGGATTCAATCCCACATCCTCCATGACTGGGTCCTCTGTTGCAGCCACTGACCCTTATAACCCACCTACTGTAGCTGTACCTCTGTGTAACACAGAAAACAAAACAGACTGAGCAAAAAAGAGCAAAGGAAGCATGTGACTGTGTGGTCCAACACTGAGGAGGAAAGAGATGTAAGTCTGATTGTTGCTGTCAGTTCTTTTATCGAAAATTGATACAGGTACTTCATACTGAATAAGAGCTGAATTTTTCAATTGCGTGGGAAAAGGCATCAGAACCAGCTTGGCTTTGGGACTGCATTGCTTTTTTCTTTCCAAAATAAAAATATAATGTTTACATGATCCTTTCAGAGTCTGCCTCTGACATGTTTGCAGTATTTTAACTTCAGACAATATACATTGGATGTATTCCTTCAACAAGGGCTGTACTATTCCACATAATATTGAATTATTATACATTCAAAGTAAGTTTCATTGTCTCATAATTAGTAGAAGTATGGCAGTGTCATTTTTCCTCTCTGAGGAAATATTGGAATGTGTAAAATAAGATTTGGATTAAGAATTGGCAAAAAAGGCTAGCAGCTGTGGCCTCACAGGCTAATAATTGCATGTCCTGAATTCACTATTAAGGATGTATATACCAAAAAAAAGCAATATTTGAAGGCTTGGTCTTTCAGTAACCATGCAGGTGTACCCGTAAACAGAGCATGTCTGGGACCAGCCCTGCAAGGTCAGCAGTGAGGGCAGAATCACTAGAGTTGTGAAACTTTGGTCATTAGTTAAAGTGGTGAAGGAACAAGGGAAGCAAGGACAGCCTTGGGGCAGGATGGCTCTATGCAGGACCTGGGCTGTGCTCAGCAGGCACCTGTGAGTGACATCTTCTCCTCAGCACCATCAAGCCTGTCTACTCAAGGTGAGTTTTATGGTTTCTTACAAAGGGGTGGAGCAGTTCCTGCCCCTCAGCTGAAATGAAAGACCCTGAAAACTTTACAAAGATCCACCAGTCAAATCTTTTTGTATCTGTTCAGCTGCTCTTGAACATTTATGCCTTAGTCAAGAAAATATAATCTACGTGCTTTTCCTATTGCTAGTATGTGCTGGAGTGAGTCCAGAGGAGGGCCATGAAGATGACCAGAGGGCTGGAGCAGGTCTCCTATGAACACAGGCTGAGAGAATTTGGGTTGTTCAGCCTGGAGAAGAGAAGTCTCAGGGGAGAACTTTAGCAGCCTTCCAGTACCTGAAGGTGCTACAGGAAAGCTGGGGAGGGACTTCTAACAAGGGCATGGAGTGATAAGACAAAGGGGAATGATTTCAAACTGGAAGAGGATAAATTTAGATGAGATATTGGGAAGGATTTTTTTTACTGTGAGGGATACACTGGCACAGGTTGCCCAGGGAGGCTGTGGATGCCTCCTCCCTGGAAGCGTTCAGGGCTAGGCAGGATGGGGCTTGGAGCAACCTGCTCTAGTGGGAGGTGTCCCTGCCCATGCGGGGGGTTGGAGCTAGGTGAACATTAAGGTCCCTTCCAACCTAAACCATTCTATGATTCTGTGATTCTGTGATCTCCTACTGCACATTAAGCTACTTTGCTGTGCATTTGGATGCAGCAGGGCTGAGTGCTTCTCAGCTTTGCTTCAGTCCGTTGCCAAACCCAGGCTGCAGAGCGAGCTAGACTTGTACTGCTTTGGCAGGCAATACAAGAGAGGAAGTAAAGGAGATGGGCAATCCAGTGCCTGTATCTCATGATTTGCAAAATTTCACTGAAAATAACATTTAATAACCAAATATTAGCACTATAGCTGGAAGTAGTCTTCAGTCTTCACCCTGTTCTGCAGAGCTGCCCAACCCTGCCTGAGCTTTTTTTCATTATACCATTTCTACTGAACTACATTTAAAATCCTCTGATAAAAAGTCCTCAAATTCAGATATAGTTGTGCGGAGTAGGGGGAATAAATTGTATTGACCCTCTTGAAGTGTATTAAAATTAACTGCAGAAAGGAATAAAAATGTTTAATTTTTTTGTATAAATAAATTGATAATCCTTGAATAAGCACTGCTCTGGTATGTTAGACATACAAAGCTGACTTACTAAAGAAAGAACCCTGCATAATACCTGTGATATATATTGGATGATTGCTCTTTCCTTGGAGAGAAGCAGAAGGCTGAGTAGTGGATAAAAGGAAACTGATGTTAAAGAAATAATAATAAAAAAAACCAGTCAGAATCTAGAGGACTTGGGTAAGAACAGACACTCCCTATCCCCGTCACTACCCAATGCCTGTCCTGCCTGGGGCAACATGCTTCATGTGCAGCCAGAGATGCTCTGATGACAGCTCAGATAGGCTCCTGGATGGAGATTGCCTCTGCAGACCCTGGAGATGCACTGAGACCTGCTAGCATTTAAAGTACTCTCTTAAGAAATAGTATAGGCACTATTTTTTGTTAATTGCCCACTGTTTTCCTTGTTTCGCTGAAATTTTAAAATTAATTTTGGCACAAAAAGAACATTTAGCTGTGTAACAGAATAAGTCATTGTCGTAAGGATGAGGACAGAAATAAAAGCATGAGTTTTCTCTATGTAGTATCATGTATTGTTACATGTGAACCTGTTCAAATTACACTTTTCAAACTGAGTGCTTAGCAGGGACTGTCTAGGTAGGAAATGTGATCCTGTTTGTCACAGGGTCTGTCAATGTGTGAATGGAACTGCTAAATTGATTTACAATGTTTTAGCAAAGCTACTCCTGGGCATACGAGTCTTGAGTTACTGAACAATTAGTGAAGACATCAGTGGTATTTTATTTATGAAAGATCTGTTCATGTTCTATAATTAGGCTGATCTAACCACATTAATTTATGAGCTATATAGGCAAAAAATATTTTCAAAAAGTTAATTACACTTGACAGTGACCAAGGAAATCCTGATCAGTAAATGTTTTTGCAGCTAAAACCACTATTGTTACTTATATAGATACTTTCAGTAAGAAGTTTTTATATCCTCCCTACATCTTGCAAAGGACATGGTCAGATAGCACATACAGAGGAGATGATGCTCTTCAGACCAGATGCAGGAGTGGAACACGTGCATGGTTTTAGGTCCAAACAAGCCTAAAGCCTCTCTTAAGATTATTTAAATTAACCCTTTTCCCTCTATTTAGTCATGGAGCAAGGGGGTGCACCTGTACTTCTAGCAAACATGCTGCTTGTGTTATCTCAGTCTTTATTACAGTTAAAGCCTTTCACCTTCTTCCTGATTCTTTGGGAAGTTTTGCCTGACTGAAGACCAAGCCAAAAAACTGTGACCTGAACATGAGCTTTTTTAATGTATACCAGCAGCAGACCAAGATGTAGATTATAGTTTGTTCCCCTCAGATCCCTTGAGAGTTTTCATGTTCAGAAGCAGAGTGCTTTAATTCCTTGTATGTTCACCTGTATAAAGTGAATTGAATATACAGCTTATTTTATAGATGATGGTACCTGCTGTTTTTTATCAATATGGTAATTATTTTTTAGATTTTTCAGTCACCAAATGAGCATACCTATCTGTCCTCAGAGGCTTGCACTGTGAGGAGGTAAATACCCTTGCTCTCAGTCTCAGGTTTTTTAAAGGCAAAAAGATCCTATGTAGATGCCAAGATGCTTAACTCTAATATTTTAATAATCTCTGGCAGCAGGGAAGGAAAACATACAGTGAAAACAGATCAAACTTGGTGAAGAGAGCTAATTGGAAGCGAGGTGACTGAAGTGATGCTGCCCACAGGCTTGTGTTTTGGTTTGAGGGATGTCGTCCTCACATGCTTGATTCAGGTCTAAACCTGAATATATGCTGTAGTTCGTGGTCCATCCATCCAGCTAACCCCCTGCAGCCAGGAAGTCCTGTCCCTATAGCTTTGTTTTGAGGGTTTTCTGGGAGAGAGAGGCTGAAGCAAACCTTTTTGAGCAGCCAGACCTCCAACACCGGGGATGAAGCCACAGTGAGTCACACACAGATTTATACCAAATGATGGCAACTGAATAGCTTCTAAAATCAACTTTTTATCATGTGAGTGGAAGTGGTGGACCTTACTGCAAATTCTGGCAGGTTGTCTCAAAGTGGCTTTCATAGCCCTGTTTGCCTTTGCAGTGGATGGGGAGAGAAGTTCTCATGAACCCATGCAGTCAACATGCACTGCTTTGCTTGGGAGACTTCTAGAGGGCAGCCTGCAGTAAACTTGCACCAAGTCCATCACCTTTGTTAGAGAAACTCTTGCTAACATGTGAAAAACTGGCAGAGAAAGCATGCAGTTGAAAGTTATTTTTTTGGTACACTTCCTTTTTCTTTCTCAGGTATATGAAAAAGAAAACAAAAGAAGAAATAAGACTCTTAGAAGCCTTTTAAATGTTAGAAATGTTTTTAAAAACATAATTTATCGCACTGATCTTCAAACCTTCTAATGCTGATAATGTCAAGTATTTCTTCAGTTATCTTTGGTTGGAATAATATGGGAAAAAAAGGCCATATTAGTAAAATAGGGGGAAGGTGACTTGTGCTGATAAACTTGTTAATGTTTAGATTACAATGAAAACCTCTTGGCCCTTGTTTAGTCTCATTTATTGTAACACTTTCTGACAGGTTTGTGTGAAACTGAATCCACAATGAAGAACTGAGACACTTTTTACTGGGCAATTGTGTATGACTTTGGATGCTACAGGTAAGCTGAGGATTGCTTCCTTAAAGCCTTCTTAACGTTTATATATTGTGTTTTCATTCTCATTAAAGTACACCAGCCTGTATGCCTCATAATAAACACTACTGATTCCCTTGATAAACTGCTGGTTTATCCCCTGGTTTCTAGTCCCTTTTCTTATCTGATCTCTGTTCATGCACGATGTTTTTTTTTTTCCTCTGATCTCTCAGTTTGCCTTTATTACACACCTCAGAGTTTGCTGAATGAAGGCTGGTCTCAAATAACACTTGGTTTTGAAGGTTTGATTGCTTGATTTAGGGACCTGAAAGCTGTTGGCTGGTTTATTATTCAATGATTGTTTTTTTTCCTCCAATATTACATGTGTATGTTCCTTCTCTGGCCTTAAGTATAGTGACATGTTTATACAGTTAGACAGTATAAACACTAAAAGTGGCAAATTTGGTTTAATCTTATAAGAGAATATAAATGGCTTTGTGTATTTGTGTGTATTATCACAGCTTCCAAAGCACTCCAGTGTTTCTAGAAGTTTTCTGTCTCAGAGTTTTATTTTTCTGTCAGTGAAAAGAAACATATGAATAGCTACTGACATATAAGCCTTTTTATCACTACATTATCACTACTCGTGAAAACCCCAAAATAAAGATCTAAAATAAAAAGCAACTGGAAACTTTACTAAGCTGATGGGTATATCAGATACTGCAACAACTTCTCATCCTAGCAGTTTTTTCTGGGCAATTTCCCACAGACATTTTAATCAGTATGGTTTATACATGGCCATAGCAGGTAGGAGTGGTTTGGTGCAGAGGGTAGTGATTTGATAATTTAGGTTGAGATTGGCGCTTCCTACATTAAGTAAATGTGGGGAGCCAATGGCAATATTTGTCAAGAGATATGGACAAATAGGATCCAGGTCAAGTATTGCTGGTGTTGCTTGGAGGATGGGAAGCAATGGTAGGTAAGAGAAAAAAAAAAACAGTGAAGTCTAGTAAAGTCACTTTGAAATAGATGACACAAACCTTGAACTTGATGTGGAAAGATAAGATGGAGCAACAGGGTAAAAAGATGACCTTACCTGCTGTTGTGATCGTACAAAAACTTCCTGGTGGTGACCCTGATAATGTATAAGGAGATGTAAGTTGTTGCCATTTCAATATTAAGGGACTTCAAACAAAATTCCTTTCCTGTTCATTTTTAGTTTCTTATGGCCTATTACATGTAAATGGCATCAATATACCATCCACTGTGCATGGTCTGGGCAGATGCCCAGGGGTTTAAGAAACCCTACCTGAGTTTAGAGAAATCTACCTTGCTTTAAGAGGTCTGATCCGTATACATGCCTTTGAAATCAGTCTAGTGTCCAATAATTCATCTCTTTAATTCTGATCCATACAATTGCATATTAAGTGTTCAACTTTATGTAATTTATCTACTGAAAAAATTTCACGACTGTTAAGCTGCAGAAACTGTTTCTGAATCCGGTGCAACCGGAGCAGAATTCAGACTCTTGGGCAAGTATCTGATGTTTAATTATTATCCTGATCTAATGAAAGCTACTGTGAATCTGACTTAAAATAATACTGAATTATTGGAATAGTACTTCTGAAAACACGTTAACAATGCAGGTCCACGGTCACTGTCTCCTATTGTATCCCAGTTATTTTATGCTGGGGCTGACAATACAATTCTAAGACTATGTGGGTATAGTTTTTGTTGTGATTAAACAAACTCTTGCTGGATCTTTTTGACATTCAGCTGTTGCTGAAGATGTTAAAGCAAAAGTAAATGTACTAATCATTGGTAACAAAGCAGCCTAATCCATGCTGACCCACAATTTGTTTAGGATCCTTTGGAGCAACAAAGAGATTAAAGTTTATGAAAAAGAAGAGGTAAACAGTGGGTCAGAGATTAGAAGTGAAAAAGGAAAAGGCTGGCTTCCCCCAGACCACACACTGACAGTGGACCTTTGGTCAGTGATTGTTAAAAAATGTTTCATGTTTCATTTTCCCCCAGAACCTTAGAAACAGAAGGTTTGATTGGCACTTGTCATGGCTGATAGAGAAACGAAGATGCTTTGGTAAAAAGGAGAGGGAGGCAGCCGTGTCAAAAGCAAAAGTAGTCAAAGGATGATTCCTCCTTTCTGTGGTTTTGTCTCTTTCTAAATTATTCAAATCTGGGTGGCATCTTAGGATAACTGGCATTTTGACACAGCTTAAAGGATTGTCTCACTAACTCTATTGAACTAAGGCTGCCATCCTTTTAAAAAAAATTATAAAGAGGCAGATCTTCTATAATCTGATATGTATACAAACCAAAGGCAGCTTGATGCAGGCATCTTAAATATTTTGGAGGGGGGCACAGCAATTTCATCCATTTTGTGTCTGATTGTCTTCTGCATCCATCTGCAAGAATGCTACTTATTGGATTTTCTTTAGAATATCCATAGTTGCTTGCAATGCATCTGGTGGTTACAAATCCAAGTCAGGCCAGCTGGATTAGAATCAACAAATGTAGGGAATTTTCTCAGTCGAAAGAAGGTACCTTACCAACGGGGAATCTCCTCTATTGATGGTCCTCCTGATTATGGATTTTTCTTTTAGGGGCAATTTTCTTTCTTTCTTTCTTTTCAGAAAGGAACCGTGTCCCCTCTTAGTGCTTTGTCTGAACCACGCTGGCTGGTGTAAATGGGCTCCCCAGGGTTAGGAGCTCCTCTGTCATTCTAAGCTGCCATTTTATGCTTTGGTATCCTCTTCTCTTATCCATAACCAAAGCCAAATCCTGCTCAATTTATTCACAGGAATAACCCACTGAAATAAACAATTGCATAAATATAGCAGGATTAGGTGTCCAGTGACATTCTGTGCTTAACTTATTAAAATTATTCAGCAAAGCCCGTGCTTCCCACACAGTTAAAACCATCCCAGTTGGCTGCAGTTAGTAGAAAAAATATAATCTTTGTCATTGTATTGATATATTTGCTTTGAGCTCCTAGCCAGCCAACCACGGGCCTTCATTGTCTTACTCATCTTTTCAATTCCTAGTAAAGAAAGTATTTGGTTTTGTGAAAGGCCCAGCTACACTGGACCAACTCCTTGCATGTAGGGTGCCCACGGGGTTTTAGAAGTCCTTCATCTCCTCCCCACAGTGGCCAGCAAGCTAAAAGCTTCCTCATGGATAGATTAAAGTGTCAGGTAAAATCTAACTGCTCAAGCACAGCCTCTAATGAAGAAAGGCTGAACTCCAGACGTATCTGGCTGAGGTTTTTTCCTAGTAACCAACTTAGCCCAGAAGATGAATCTTCCAGACTTTGATGAACAAAGCATGCACATTCGTTAGTCCAGTAACAAAGACTAAGGTAGTTGTGCAAAGTTTCTGAGGACACAGCTGAAGTGAGAGTACTCCCAACATCGGGAATGTGAGGCAAGGACTTTTTTACTTGGCAGCAAAAGTGGGAACACTAGGTGCTTTTAAACTATTCCATCATATTTTTCTTAACTGTTCACCAGGAAGGGCCAAAAGAGATGCACACCTGGTCTCTAATCTTTTGTTTGTTTGTTTGTTTGTTTATTTTATTTGGAACAATTCTTACTACTCATACCTTTATGTGTGGTTTACCTTTTATCATCTAGAGTTATAAGAACCAGTGGAAGATTCACATGAAAAGAAAGATAGCTTTTGCACTGGAGGTGGGATTTCTGAACTCTGCAGAAGGCCTGCATGAGACCCTTCATGTGTGCTTGGGTAGACCTCCCAAATTGAATTATAGAAACCCCCAAGATGCAGAGCAGCAATAGGAAGAAGAGAAGGAGGAAGCACAAGTCTCTCACATTAATTCAAAACTCAAGAAGGCTCAGCTCCCCCTTGCCAAGGAACTGAAAAAATTACCATCTCTGCCTTCCGAGACAGTGAGGTATTATGACTAAGACTGTGATTGATTCCAGAGATCAAATGGGAGGAAGGTATCTGCACCATTAGAGACATACCCCTGCCCCCACTATTTTCTATTATGTTGCTATACTCCAGACATGATTGTGATTATCAAATAACCCTTAATCAGCAGGAATACACTCCTGAAGATTATGTCCTCTGTAAAGTGATATCTTTCATGATAGCAGAAGAGAGACAGTGGGGGGGTTATTTTCAAAACTACATAATACACTCAAAACCCAAGCAAGCCTTCCTTTTGCACAATTGAACCAATTTTCTACCTATGGAATAATTGAATTGTCATGTGCAAGTACCCAGAAGAAATTCTGAATCTGCACCAATGACATGCATGAAAGTTAATTTTTTTTGCGTGTGCAGTTCAAGCTGCTCTGCTATCTAGTCCTGACCCAGAGTTTTCAAATGCTCTGTTTCACCTGATTAGAACTAAAAAAATCCTTGCTGATGTCACCACGTGTTTGGCAAATAAGACTTGCATCCCGTATTTGGCAAATAAGACTTGCATCCCGTAATGTATAAAACTTCACAGGCTCTACTATTAGTTCCCAGATTTGAATCAGACAGCAACAAATATAGCAAAATGTGGACACACCAGAATATCCTAAACTGGAATTATTTGTTCAGATTGCTGAAATCTGTGGCCTCGAAGTGCCGACTGTATGATCCGTATTTCGCTCAAACTGTGAAATTAGATTCTTTTTATGAATCCATCACGGTAGTATTGAGCCATTAGATACATCATATTACACTTGTCAGCCAGCCTTCCCTGTTCATTTGGACTGTAAAGCATATTAAGCAGACAATAATAGTACCCTTCAGGATGATTACATTGTCACGTTTTCCAGTTGAATAACGTACTTTGCTCCTGTATCCCACAGGCAGCAGAGAGCTTCTTTGAAAGCCAGGTCCTCCATGCTCCACTTGCAGAGGGTAGTGCCAGGGACGTTTCTTTCTCCTCATTTGTCAAGTTTCTTTCTGACTTACCCAGTGTGGTACCTATGAAAGTCAGCACAGATGCCCAGTCTTCAGCCAGCCACACTTCATCCCACAGTGCCAGTTCCTGGAACAAGGCTGAAATGTGCTGGCAGGCTGCAGAGTCATAATGCAGAGTGAAAAGGGAGTTGCTCAAACAACATCTAACGGACTTAATCCCCAGTTCCTGCCTTTTCAAGGTAACAGCCGAGTTTCAAAGGCAGTGCAAACTGAAACACAACTCCTAGGAACAGTTTGACAAAGTTAAAACGTCCATCAGACTGAAACTGGTGGCAAATAAAAGTCTCTCAAGAGCCTAGAAAGGTGAAAGACAAAATTTTTTGTGAGGGTTTCAATCTACTCAGCAACCTGCAGTTTGGGTATGGCCAGGCATGAAAAATTTGGCCTGCCCTGAGTAGTCCCTGCCCTCCTGGCCTTGCAGGCCCATATCCTTGCTGTGAATGCCAAGGCCTGGGCAGCTCTGGAGCTGTTTTGGTGCCATGCTGGGAAAACTGCATCCAGGTCTTGCGGATTTTAAATTTGACTTCAGCGGAGACAAACTCGCCTCCAACTGCATTTCTTGTTTAGACTCAAGAGGTATTTAAATGGCCAATTTCAGCTTTATCATCCTCATGTTTACCTCTTCCAGTTGCTACTCCCTTTATTTGGCTGTATCCGTACAAGATAAAAACCACAACCTGAGCCCCACTGACATGTGTTCCCTGTAGCTTTTCTGGAAGCTCCCTCCCAAGGGAATGTGTGAATGATAAGATATCACTTACTTTAGGCCGCCTCCTGCTGTGTCTGAAATATGATGGCTGTGGTGCAAAGTAATGATCTGTTTTAATGGGTGAATTTTGTACTTGCCAAGTTTATGTCATGTAAGGTGAAGGTAATCTGGGCCACTTTGTTTCCTGTAGCAGGTCTCTTTTATCCTCTTTCAGGTGGCATTAAGCCAGCATGGGGACATTAGCATCACACAACTCTAGGTTGTACCTTTCTAGCTGCCTTGACAGAAATACAACTGCTTGTTCACGCCTGGTTTGGATGCCATTTGCAGTGCCGGGACCTGCTACAGCGTGTTCTGCTGTTAATGACCATACTGGTGTCATGTAAGTCTTTTGTGAGTATCAATGTCAATGTGATCTTTTCTAGTACTGCAGGGCTATGTGTGTGTGCAAATGAGCTGCAGGGTTCCTGCCCCGTTGACAGCTGTGTATTTTGTACCAGTGCTCATCTCCTGGGCTGGGGCATCATCCTCCTGGAAGTCACTGCTGACAGCTCCTAGCAGTGCAAGTGGTGGCCCTGCAACCACTTTTTCGAGCCACGCTTGCTGTCGGCAAGGCTCACGTTGAAAATGCCAACAAAGCAAATTATATGCTATTGTACAATCATGCTACAATCATTTCTGTAGAAAATGTGCCTTTAATAAGTGCATTCTAAGAAGTTCCCTTCTCTTTTGTGTTTAGCATAATGAACCCTCAGACAGCATTTTAAAAAAAGCGTAGCAGTCACTGAGCTCCTCTTTCTGTGTTTATTTATCCAGCAATTTACATTAAGCGACAGGTATAATTAGCTTTTCTGGATAAACCCGAAGCAAACTGGCAGTATTTAAAAAACATAATAGGGGATCCTGCAGTGGTTATCTCTTTTTTAAAAATACTTTATTCAGAAAATATATTATCAGATGCCACAGATTCTCCTGTTTGGCAATGTAAGGTGGCTGGTGTTTCACAAGCCTTGTTGAGCCTTGTTTGCAGGCAGGCACCTGGCCTTGATAGTCATTAAGGTGCATCATCTAGCAGAGGATTTAAAGGTGTGCTGCTGGATAGCTGGGCCAAACGAACACTTTACAATAGTTTAATCAAATCAAAACAACTGTGTCTTGGCTCATGAGGAGGCCCAACCAGGTAGAGCAATGGCCAGAGAAGGCTGCAGCCTATGAATGAACCACCTCAGCAAAGGTGAAAATGCCAATGAATGGCTTGATGCTGATGTTCTGAAGTGTGCATAGAGAGCACAGTCCAGCTCCTGGGCCTTTGTGTCAAACTCTGGGGAGTAAGCCTCAGGTGTTGATGCTAGTGTCTGGGACTGTGGCATGCACTGCAGAGTTTTAAAAGACTGATGGGCTTTGTCCCTGCTCAGGTTGTTATAGATAATTTTTATAAAGATGTACCTTTATTTTCACAAAGATGATAATATGAATCCAGAACTTGCTCCTTGTGGTTTTGATGCACTGTTCTGAACTCCTAAATACAAGTCAGAATTGTACCTGTCTTCTCACTCCTGACACATTTCCCTTCTCTTGGTAGAGCCCAGTGATCCCCTGTGATCTTCAGAGCAATCTGCCCAAAAGCATCCATCCCTTGAGACCTTGCATAGCCTCTGCACTGCTGTTCCTGCCCAAGAACATTATGGAGGGGAGTCAGCAGAGTCAGCAGACTTAATTTGCCTGTGAAACTGTAAATTGAAAGTAAGTCTCTATAGTCTGCCTATACACATAATTTCTGCTGCCTGTCAGGAAAAGCCTACTTCTCTCCATTGACTACAGAGGGAGCTTGATGTGTCCTAATTTAAGCTACCTACTATCGTTAGTTGATAAGCAGTGTGTTCCTCCTTCGTTGGACTGCAAAGAAGCTCTTACAAAACTCTCTGGGCCAGCCTCCCAGGAGCTTTTAGCTACTGCTCTGCTCTGGCACGGATGGCCATGGAGCTGTTTGCCCTCTCTGGTAGAGACACAGCACGAACCCCACAGCTTTGCAGGCTATAACGAGACAGCAGTAATTCCTTTCACCAGCAGAACAGCAAGGGCAAGTAGGAGGGAAAAGTTGTGTTTATGCATCAGGCCACCTCCTCCTCCTTTCACACCTCCATAGTGAACAGTTGGGCATTGCTTATTTTTGGAACAAACAAAATTCAGCAAACACCATCTGTTTCTTACAAAATGAACAACACTCACTAAAACAGAAACAACAATGTACATTAAAATACCTCTAAAAGAACACTAGGCTCTACAAAATGATAACAAAATCCAAGTTTATGGTTGATGACTAAAAATATCAATAGAAAGAAGTGTTTGTGTTAAATCTAAAATAGAGGTGTTCCTAACAGAAGCCTAAAATAAACTAAAAGATACCTTGATTTTTGTCTACATGAAGTCAGAAATTTAGCAACTACTTATTAATCTGTCTCATCACAAGGCATCTGGGACACCACAGAAGTTACAAAGCAGTTTGAGTGCAACTTGACTCCTGTGGTGTCATGAGCCTGGTTTTCCCTTTGACAAAACTGAAAGCAATTCAATCTGACAAACTCCAAGTTGTCATCTCAGATGTTGCCACTTGTTCAGCTTTGTCTTTCTGGAAATGGTGCAAGCCAGTGAATGCCCAATCCTAATCCTTGCCCTAGTGAAACTATTTCCTAAGTGAAGACCCTTGGAGCAGCTTTCTAACTTCATGGTGGGAGAGTGCCTGGATGCTTCACTTCTTCTCACAGTATGTCTGATATAATCATCACTCAGTGTCACAAATAGAGAATTTTCAGTTATTATGTAGTTAAGAGCATTGCTCAACTGACATTGCGTGGCACTGCTCTTCTCTGGTCCCCTGTTAAGTGGACGGTGAAGAGAGAATTGGACAGCTTTTCTGTGGTGGGTGTGGGAGCTCCTCTCTGGAGGGAGGGGGGTTAAGATGGTGTGGGTGTGCATCAATATCATATTATGTTTTGTGGACACTGCTTACTTCCAAGGGCTGACTGTGGGCATGTCATCACCTGAACTATTATCCATATAAAAGCCCCTTAATGTGCCCTCAGACTAGTCCAGGCCTCTACCCCTGTTGGACCAGCCAGGTAACAAGCTGCTCATGCAGGTTCTGGTTTTGGAAGACCTTGGCAAATTTGTAATGCTATCTAGAGATGGTGTACTTCATCCACATGGAAAAAAAAAGGGCATGGTCCTCCTCTTAGGAACAGGACACAACCCAGGCCAGGAGCTTCTAGGATCTTAGCAAAGGCGCTGAGCACAGCAGGATTGTGTTAATGGAAAACTGTACAACATGTGGCATCATGTGGGTGGAGGTGACCTGGCCATGTTGCTGGCATTTTAGCCAACTTGAGCAGCTCCAGATGGAAGCAGCACTTGCTTGGTAGGTGTGCTGAATAGCGCAGTAAGAGAGAGATACCATCCTTGTAGCTGTGCCTTCCATATTGCCTGGGTACTGGCAGGAGAGCTGCTTGAGGCTTGAGAGAATTTACAGGGAGTCTGTTTCCAGTGAAAAGTAGTGTGACAAATCTAGGCCTCATTCATATTCCCGTATTTATTCATGTAAATTTGTTTTAGAGCTGTTGGCCATGGTAAATGAGCTGGAAGTTCATGTTCAGCAGACTATTTGTTATGACTCTAGTATCTTTCTTTTGGGAAGTCTTTACATCTGGTCACTTCAAAGCTCATACTGCTTTCCTCTTTTCAGCTAGTTAAACTATCCAGAGTATTCTGAATCAGCAACAATGATGCTTAAAAATTAAAAATTTATCAACCTCCTGAGCAACTGGCCCTCTGTGGTCTTCTTTAGTGACAAGTTTTTCTTGTGCATCATTGACAAAGGTACTAAGTAAGAGTGGGCCAAGATATAGCTCAATAAATGCCTTACCTTTGTAATTACATTTTTAGACCTGTCAGACAGTTTTTAACTCACTGAATAGGTAGCATGACAGTTTTGTGTCATTATGGTGTCTCAATAAAAATTTCCTGTGATACCAAGCGAAATACACAGTAGAAGTCCTAAGTCTATTACCTATATCAACCAAACCAGTAATCTTATCCAAAAAAGATATCAAGTTAGTTTGACAAGATCTGTTTTCATAAACCTGTGTTGACTGGCATTAATTATATTTCCCTCCTTCCATTCTTTATTAATCAGATCCCTTATCAGCTGCTGCACTGTTTTGCCTGGGTTTGATGTCAAGCTGACAGGTCTATAATTACCTGGGTCGTGCCATTTACCCTTTTTAAAACAGTGGCACAATATTAGCTTTCTTCCCAGCTCTGGTGCTTCCTCAGTGTTTGGCTTAATGACAAACCAAATAAATGCTTCAATTTCTCTTTAAACTCTTGGAAACAATTTTCTAGACTGGCTGATGTCTAAATTTTGTGTTTGTTTTTTAATACCCCTGTAAGCTGCTATTGCAATGGATGGCACTTCATGGTCCACTATGATTTCACTACAGCAGTGAGCTCAGTATAACAGTTTGGTGCTTTTTGAATTACCTTAATATTAAGCACTTCTGCTTTTTCTTTATTGTTGTTATTGGCCTTTATATCCCTTTTTCTTATGGTCAGTAGACTAATGCCATTGTTAGGATTCCTTTTGTTTCTGACAAAGTTGAAATCTTCCATTGTGCTAATTTACCTCAAAGCAAATAATGAGCTTTAGGTGAGCCGACTTCCAAAATTACCCACAATTTGAATAAGGAGCTCGGCCCCATGGAAATCAGCAGATTTCCCAGGGTCTGTCACAGCACACCTAGATGTTGCCAGCATACCTAACATGATACTGTGTGACTCTCCCAAAGAGGCTGGGCCATAAGGTCTTTGGAGGCTCAGCCCATGCTGGCTTCATGGTGCATCTTTTCCTAGGGGAAAGAGTGCTGGTGGTGGGGTTGGTGGACAATACTGCTTACTAACTGACCTGAATACCAAAGTGGTCTTTCCATGTAGTCCCTGCAGGATGCCGATTAGAAATGTGTTCATGACCTTCAGGAGAAAAAAAAAAAAAAGATTAAGAAGGCAGTTGTGAATATACAATAAAGGGGTGGAGGAAACCCTCAAATATTAAAAAGTGGCCAAAATAATTCTTCCTTTGTCTCTGTGGTGTGGGTGGGAGATATGGAAAAACACGGCATGAATCTCTGCTCATTTTCCTTCCCCCTTTTGCTGAGGAACACTTTGATTTTGCTGCATTTAAACATTAAAAATGTCTTTCAAGGAAGGAGAGGAGAAGACAATGTTTGTGGGGTTTTTTTGACAGGTTCCTTCTGTAGATTACCATTTCATGCTACACTGCATAGAAGAAAGCAACCTGTGCCCTT
The DNA here is from genome assembly GCF_020740795.1 of Apus apus. Lineage (NCBI taxonomy): Eukaryota > Metazoa > Chordata > Aves > Apodiformes > Apodidae > Apus > Apus apus. The sequence goes on along the minus strand of NC_067282.1, from coordinate 147,984,381 downwards.
CAAAGGAAAGGGGGGTGTGGGGTGTGGGGTGAGGAGAGCATGGGCAGGGTGCTGGTATTGGGAAAGGGAGGCAAGAGCTCAGTATGTAATCAGATAAAGCGGAGCTGCTTGATATGCGTGTGTCAGCTTTGTCCAAGCTCCTCGCATCTTCAATGGGCCGAAGCGCACTCTTCATTTGTCACCCCAGCGCACCTTTTGTGTGAATAATTTCCCATTGGTATTACCCACAGCTTGGAGTCGATAGCTGACCAGCCTCTTTGCTTGTACTATTATTGCCAGCAAGCTTCATACATCTGCAATAAATCCAGGAGGATTTGCAAGAGGGCTGAGGAAGTATGAGTGACAGAATGAGCTGATAAGGCCCAAGTCCCACAGAAACAAAAGGCTTCCCGTTTTGTCCTGACAAGACAGGCGCTGCCTTGGAATTGATTGGATTTGATCAAGTTTTTGCCAGCTGACCCCAGAAGTTCATGCAAGGGAAGAATTAAGGCCCCAGTTTCTCTCGTGCCCACTGAGAAACCTTCACATTGGTGCCAAGGATGAGAGAGAATCCGCTGTGAGTTGGGTTGCCTGTTTGTTGTCATAAAGCAGGTTCACTGAGGCTTTTTCTGCTTGAGCTTTTTTGATGGTAAGAAACTGAAGCGTCCGATGACCCACAGGTCTCCAGACAGAACATCTTGGAAGAAACCTTAGTTGCAAAGCCAGGTATCAAGCTACAATGCTGCTGAACTGTGATCCACTCTGAAAGGCCTAATGAGGTAAAACATAGTAACTTTCTGTAAAGCTTTGTTCTGGTGCTTGTGCCTAGTAAGAAAAGCATGAGACAGAAGCAGCATGAGTCAGAAAGTCTGCCTGATATTATAGTCAGATAATGTTCAACAGTAAGTGAAAAATCTTTAGATTTTTAGGAGGGTGTGGAAAGGTGCAGGTCTCCTTGTGCTTTGGTAAAAATGAAGACAAACTTGGCTTTTTGACTTGTATGGAGGAAATATGACTTGACTGGGCAGCTGGGCTAGCAAAGGAGAAACTGATTTCAGAAAATTAAACCTTTCCAAAAAAACCCAGGATAAATGTTTTCTTTTCTTTTCTTTTCTTTTCTTTTCTTTTCTTTTCTTTTCTTTTCTTTTCTTTTCTTTTCTTTTCTTTTCTTTTCTTTTCTTTTCTTTTCTTTTCTTTTCTTTTCTTTTCTTTTCTTTTCGTGATCGCTGTCATTATTGAAGCTACACAATACAATAGTGTAAAAGTTTTATAAAGGGCTACAAGTGCTGTGAAAAGGATTTTCCTGCTCGTCTACTGGGTGTGTGTGAGTGGTACACATGGGCCTTCTTTAGTTTCATCCCACTTCATTGAGAATCTTCTCTGACCAGCACACTCTTTATCTAATTGATAATTTTTATATATTTATGCCCAGAGTGGCTGAGTTTGGTGATACGCAGGTAAGTTTTTTCCTCTTGGCTTTTCCTATTATACATCTCAGCTTTCAGAATGGCAGACTGGCTGTCCCTTGCTGTTACAATGGCATTCACATCCTTGTTTGCAAAGAATATTTAATATTTGCATACCCATGAGAGATATCTAAAATATAAGGATTTCTGTGTTTATGTGTATGCATGTGAGAGAGAAGAAAGGGGAAGAAAAGAGAAGAAACTCATTTCAGACCAAAGTCTGAATCTTAAATTTATAAGGTGTATTTCTTTTTAAGGGGGAATAAAGTGAGTTATTTACAACACCTCATGGATGCCACACCTGGGAGTTACAGGAGTGTCTGTTGGGGAGGCCTGTAAAAGGAGGTGCCCTTTGGAACTCTTACCCTAGAAAACAGGTCTCCTGTTTCATATGAAATTCTGCTGCTGTGTGCCTCAATTTGCTTTTACTTGTGTAGCATGGGAATCTGTACAGACTGTACAGACTCTTGAAAATATTTAATGTTTTTATCTAGAAGTTAATTGTGTTAAATCCAGCTCTGCACACAGTGCATGACAAACATCAAATACCTATAACAGTGTTGGAAAGCTCCATTAAGGAAGCATTTTTGGTTGACTGAATTGTTGTATTTTTCTTGTAACAGGGTACATAAAAATAATTTATTTTGGTAAAAAATACTAACTCAATATTTTGAAGCCAGTCAAATGCACCTTTTGCATTTGCAAAATATTGATGGACTGTCTTTAAAGTCATCTGTTTTTTGGGAAGAGGTATCTGTGCTTGTGCATATACTTTTGACAACTTACATCTGTGCTTGTGCATATACTTTTGACAACTTACATCTTTACACACTGTTATTCTGTCCCCTGTTTCTGTATGAAATGCTTGGCCCTGAAGAGCAAGTGTGTTAACTGGACAGAAAAATGTGATTAATTGCATAGTGATCTTTCAGAACTATTGCCAGGAAACTGAAGGTTTAGGTTCCTAGCCCTGATGTTTGAATGGTCAAGGACCAACATAAAGCAGTTTTATTCCAGCAAAGCTTCTTCAGCTCCTTGTAAGTAATGTACTGGGTTTAGTATTTAATTGAGCCCCTGATTATTCTTTCCCTTGTATTTTCCTTTCTATCAGTCTCATAAACATCTACGATTGTCCAGTCAACAGCATTACTTAATTGGCTGAAGATCCTAATCCAGCTTTTCTGAAAGGAAAAGCATCGTAGGCACAGTTGCCAATTATTCCATTATCTCTATTGACAGCCTGGTATAGTTTGATGTCCTTCAAAGCTCTGATACAGATATCCCACGGGAGACCCTTGCTTCCAGTTAAAGGATGGTGCTGAAGAGCAGTGATTTTGTGTGTCTACCACCCTTTTTGCTGGCTTCTGAAATGTTACTTAATCTCCCGATTTCCCTATCTGTAAAAGGGGAATAACGTGCTGCTCTGGGAAGGTTAAGAGGGTTAATTCTTTGATGTTCATAAAATGTTACAAGATCTTTATGGTTTTAAGAACATGCAACAAATGTAGTAAAAAAAACTAAGTGGAAGTTGTTGTGCTGGGTGGGAACAGAGGTTGCTGCTAACTTCACATTACAGCTGCCTTGCATTTTCTCTTGTTTTGAAACATTTCGAAATGCTAAAGCTGAAGTTTCCAGTACAGTCTGACTTCGTGCATCACAACATGGCCTTTCAGAAGGTAGCACTGTAGTATATTTTCCATAATGTCCCAGTCTTTAAGTACTTGAGTTTTCAATTTTAATATTCTTTTAACATAAGAATGTCACTGTGAGTATGAGATTTTTAGTTTACAAAAGAAAAGCAAGCCACCTTCCCCTCTTCAGGATTGAGGAGTGCTGCCAAAGTTGACATGGCCCATGAGCTCTTCATGGTGCAAGGTCATCATGCAAGTGTTCCCCAGTCTGGGCACGCCCCCTGGGTGTGTCCTGAATTCTCTTTTATTTTCCTGGCATCTTACATGCTCTTTCCCTAACTACCTTTGTTAACACTCACCTGCTGGGCCCTTTCCTTCTAGAAACTTATGCCTGTTTTCATGAGATATCTCCTGTGTACTCTATGAAGAACACAGGAAGAGTGCAGAAAGCAGTTATGCAATTATATAGGCATGAGAGTATGGAGCAAATGCTGCAGGTGGGGAGCAGCTTGTGAACAAAGGAGTAAAGACTAATTTTCCTGTTCTCCACTCCAGTAATATATCTTTTTTTTTTTTCTTCTAAGTGCCTTCTTGAAGTACGATCTTATAAACACTAGACTAGAAAGGTATTTTAGTCCTGGCTAATTTTTTTTTTTTTAATTATTATTCATTTAAGTGATTACATTTGTTTTCCAGTCCTCTCTGAAATACTTGATTAGATGTATTATTTCAGTAAAAACTGTCTTTTTTACTCCTCAACTAATGTTTTCCTAATGGGAAGCATACATTATTCTACCTGTATGTAAAGAATTAATAGCCTTGCAACTGTGCTGCTGCAAAGCTAGAATACTTCTATGCTTTGGAGTCAAGACTTGACTTGGCACAAGGGTGACAAACTAATTCTGCATAAGGAATGCACTCTCTCACTGTCCCATGAAGCTGGCCAGTTCATGACAATGATTGTTTCAGTACAAACATGCTCAGTACAGGTTTGTTTTGAGTTAGCTATTTTTTCTTAGGCTTTCCTCAGCTCGGTGCAAACTGAATAGGTATGGAGGGAGGGCCTGAGGGTTACTTTAGACGCCATAATTTGTGTCACCAGCTCTGGGCTATCTGATAAAGACAGGGAGTGGAGACAGCAGTCTCCACTGACAGCAGCAGAGGAGAAGAGTGTACCTGGCTGTAAAGTACTGAGCAACAGCAAGACAAATATGGCAGACCCACATTTGGGTCTGCCTGAGCCCAAAGACCTCTAGCAGCCTTTTAGGGGTATGTATTATGAGAGGTACAATGAACATGGGGCCCAGCTTCCCCTGACCTCAGTCTCCATGACTCCTACGGGGGGCACTGCAAGCAAGCTTATATTGAAAGCTATGGAGCTGTTTTTAAACGGTTCTTTACGGCAGAGAATAATTAAACAGGTGGTTCCATGAGCAGTGCTACTAATGATGGCTGCTTTCCAGGGTCTCTCTCTCATGTGGATTTTCAGGCTGTAACAAAGGTTGAGCTCATGCTGAGGTCTTTCCCTCAATGAGGGAATTAATAGGGCCTCCCTCCCTCCCTCTACTCTGCTGTCTATTTTCATGAAACTTGTAGGTACTTAATTCCTGTCAAACCTCTACGCCTCCATTGCACTTGGTCAAAATTGATCAACGATTTCAAAACTTCCTGGGGACATGGGGGAATAAACAAAGAGAGAGAAACAGATGCATGAGGAATATGGCTGGAGAAAACCTGTTCCCTAAAGTTGAAATGATTGCCAAAGGTTGGAATGGCAAATGGCACTCTTTGTTTGCCTCTTTGACCATACTGGGGGGAAATAATAAGAGAAGAGGTGAGGCTGTTCATACAGTTTTGATGTTCATGTTTTAAAAAGATGCCAACCTCTGTGAGAGATACAAGATTCATCAAAAAAATCCTTTAGGGATTGGTAAAAATGTCTGACACAAATACTGGCAGCTTCACTTAATTTCTTTTGAGTGTGCACTTTACTACACCATACAAGTAATTTTAGAGGGAGGATGTACTGGATATTAAAGAATTCTTTAACAGTGTGAAAACTGCTGTTGTTGAGACTAAATGCAAGTTCGAGTGACATGTAATCCAGACATTGATCTGTTATGGAATTCTCCACATTCAACAGCTTCAGATCAGCACAGGACACTCTTCAAGAACACTGTCCACTAGTTGGGAATAAATAGTTGATAAGGTTACACAGTGACATGTGACATCCTTTGGCCTTTGTTATGCACCAAATCAGAGTAGATAATCCAAAAGCTCAATCTGACCTTGAAAATTTATTAAAGAAAAAGCTAAAGCTTTCCTTCATGATCTTCCCATTCTGGGATAAAGGTGGCCTTTCCTCTTTACCCTCTCAAAATTGTTACAGGCCTATTTGGGTAGCAACTGAGTTGAAAGTGAAGCTGCAGTGTTAGGAATTTCTTGGTGAGAAGAAACGTCACGATTTTCTTAAGAGTAAACGTGACACATTTTCTTTTAAGGTTTGATATTGTTCAGAATCACCAGGTGGCGCCAACGCAGATGATCCCGTCATTGGCGCTTCACAGAGGGTTGGAACATCCACAGCTCCCAAGCCCGTGGCAGGTTACAAACAAAAGAGGGCAACTTTTGATATCTTCTTGTGGGGAAAGTAGATGCTAAATCCTAGGAAAGTGCTCAGGACTAAGCGTGGTGCAATTTTTTTTCAGAAGCTATGCCACTAGTGCAGTTGCTGCTCTTTCACGTAAATCTTTCTTAGGTGTCGCCAGTAAGATAGGTACGTGCAGAACCAATTCTGTCAGAAATTAGTTTTCTCAGTCCTTTCAGTATTGTAGTTTATTTTGGAATTCAGAAGCACATCGTGCAACAACAATCTTGGATCATCTGTCAATTTGTGCTTGAAACAGAAACCCGTGTTGCTGTTTTGTTATGGAAAACCAAGATATTTTTTGTTGTTGTTATTGTGCAGATTTGGTTCAACTGGAGTGTATAGGGTAAGAAACAAAGGCCTTTAGGCATATCTATTTGTCCTTTTGTACTGTTTAGGACACAGTTATAAACAAACAATGAGCCTTCCCTCCCAGTAGGAAATTTTCTTGCACATGCCCCAAAACACAACCTGAAGACAAATGTACTCTTTTAAAAAGAAGCTTGTTTCGATTGCCACAATCCTGTGAATCACTCCCTTTCTCTTTACAGTAAAGTCATATTACCAATAATTATTGTTACAATAGCAATAACATTTCCAATTTTTTAATGGCAGCCTTTTGCAAATTATTACTTCTGTTTTCCAGTTCTCACTTTAACAGAACAGGAAATTAGAAGAGCTGAGCCCCAACACTTTTTCCCCATCATGTTGTGAATTTGCTGGCAGTTTCCCTTGAAGTGAAAATAGAGTTTCTCTCATATGAAGGTGATGATGAAGTGATGGAGAAAGAAATTAGAAAGGAACAAATAAGTGTTAGGAGAAGTTTTAATGCAGAGATAATGTAGTCAGTACCATCCACGAAACTCATGAGCTCATCCTGTTTTTGTGGCATGATCTGAAATTTCCCTCAAATTTTCTCAACCCAATTTCATCAGTTTTTCATGCTGTGTTAGGTGTCAGGAAGTAAGGCCAACTTAATACAGCCCAGTAATTCAAAGTCCTTGTCTTCTTGGATGATAGGCATGGAAACCAGCAAAAAAACTTGTGGAGAGGGAATCACATATGATATTTTTAATGGTACAGTGAGTCCTACTTGATCTCAGTCGAGAGAGAGAAGTAAGAAAAAGAGCATAATTTCTGTGATACTGCTACTGAGTACTGGAAGAGAAAAGTTTATGTTGCTATACTTGTCTCTTCTGACTAGAACAAACCAAAGGAATTTGGTTTCTATTGGTGCCTCTGGACTTGGGGGTATATATGGAGGATGCTACTCGTGCAACTCAAGTCTGAATAGGTTCTTTTCTGGGATATTAAAAAAAACCACAAAAACAAGGCCTCGCCACGCTCCCAAACTACTGCCTGACCAGGACGGAGCACTTGTGCATTATACATGCTAAACAACTCCTATTCAGATCTAACTTTGACTTTGTGCCCTGGGCCAGGTGAAAAGACTGTTCCAAGTAAGAAAGAATAAGAAAAAAACCCAAACCAAAATATAAGAAGCAAGCCATAAACTGGAATTTCTACAAAAAGAGGTTTCTGTGACCAGCATTGCCATGCATTTAAAAGAAAATAAATAGTTTTCTTTATGGCAATTTACAAAAATGTGTAAGTAAAAGTGGGGAAAAGAGTTCTTTTATGGGGTATTTTATCCTTTTTTTTGTCTGCTCTTGGAGTCGACTTTTTGGCAAAATACTGCATCTTCAGCCAGGAGAAGTTGGCGAAGCACAAAAGGGCTTTTGAAGCGGTAAGTATAAATTCAGACTTCTTTTCTTTCTTCCTTTTTTCCCCCTCTCCCTCTCCCCTCTCCTCCTGTGTCTGTAGACAGTTAAGCAGAAATAATAAGCACCACTGCTTGCAGTACACGTCCCATGAATTACGCTGACATCAAATGTAACTTTAGAATGGAGGCACGCTTTATTCTTTTCGACGAACTGTTCCCCTATCCATTCTTTATTTACATGTCGTGAGCCTAAGCGCTGCACAGCCAGTCAGAACACACACACAAGAGGGGGGAGAAAAAAGGAGGCCATTAAACAAATTAAAAGGGATGGGGATGACTAATACAGTACTCTTGGAATCTGCAATTTGATTAGTCTGAGTTTAATACACAAAAGCAGCGCCGAAGCAGGAGGGGAGTCGAAGTGCTCTTTAATAACCTTCTACAATTAAATTATGGTGATGAATTTAACTATTCTGTGCTTCTAAAGGGGTCTTATTATCTGATTGACTCTGAAAGAAAGTCAGTATTTAACCAGGGTTCTTGAGTCCAGCTATTGGAAGACATACAGTAGTTTTATGCATTAACAACTATTTTTTTTGTTGTTGCATGCCTCTTCCCATTTAAATTCATCCGTGATTTGAGAAAGATGGCTCTTAGGGTTATTCCCACTTCTTTTGTGGGAGTACATGCTAGCCCTTTTACTGTATTGCCTAGAGAGTTAAAATGAAAATTGCATGCTTGGTTTTGTCTCCTGTTCTGAATTTTTCCTTGTAATTTGTAATTTTAATTTATAACTTTAGACCACTTCCCTCTGCTGACCCTCTCCATTGTCTAACAATGCATCATTCAAATGTAGACAGTGTGTAAAACATGCTGGGATCTTTGAGAAAGACTTTTTCCATTAAATGGCAGTTATATCCTTCCACAGTTTATCCTGACTTTTGGTTTTCTCTCTGTCCTTCCTCTTAAATGCTTTTACATATGCTGAAGAAGTAAGAACTTTCAAGTACAAAATATTAATAGAGAGGGGAATGTAATGCATTCTTAAGATAGTATATTTCTTTTTTTTTTTTTTTTTTAACTAGCAAGTATGTCTCTTTCAGTTCTTTGATCTTTGACAGAGAGAGAAAGGGACAGAGACTTCATGATTAGCCTGACGTTGAAATCAGAGTGCTGATTTTATTCAAAAGAGAGGGGTATGACAGAGGCAGAATCCAAATGTTCCAGCTTTTACTTTTAATGGCCAAAATGCTGGAGCTCCTTTGCAGAGTTTAATCTGAATATTTGGAGAGGATCTAGGCTGAGGGGGTTGAAAAGAGAGAATTATGCAGAGTACTGACTATTCAGCTAGGGTCTTATTCTGATACCTATTTTCATGCTAAGTTGTATCTTTCTCTGCCAGTAGTTTTGCTGAAAAAAAGAAAAAGAAAAAAGATACTATTTCTGGTGCTGAAATACTGTTATCTGAATGAGGCTGCAACATCCAGCTCTCATTTTTTCCCTGTGTATGATGCTCAAGCAGGAGACTGGGTCCCTCTGCTCTGCCATGCCAGCTGTTGGCCCTGGAGCTGGTCCCCTGGCACGGCCAAGGGGCAGTGCTGCCCCTGGCTGCCTGCACAAGACCCAGGCATGGGGCTGGATTCAGAGGTCTTCATTCAGCTTTTGCACAGCTGGCTGACTCCAGTGAATGAAGCCCGAGTGTAATTTAGGTCTCTGTCACTGCCCAGAGGAGGGAAGGGCCTCTCACCACCTCTCACTCCTTCTTTCCCTGTGGTGTCCTCTGCTCTCTGTCAAGTGAGAATGGGTTGGAGGGGCTGCTTGCTCTCCTTCTGTGACATTTTTTCACAAAAATGTCTGGAGGACAAAGTATAGTGGTATGCAGCTATGGGATAGCTCACCATGGGCAGCAAAGGAGCAGCTAATGTAGCTAAGGAGTGTGTAACTGAAGCCACCAGCAAGTTGAAAATGCAGGCTATATCTCTGGCATCTCAACACTGGGCACCCTGAATTGCTTAAAGGGGCCTGAAGATTGCTCTAATGTATGTTGGCTGCCCCCAGAAAACGTGAAAGCACGTGAAGATGGTTGGTACAGCAAAGACAAGGCCGTATCTGTTCCTTCCTGTCAGGGCTGCCTGCACACCCTGCAGGGATGATGTGGATGGCTACTTTGTGCTGCTGGCAGGACAGTTCCCTCCACCCTCTCTGCCAAAACAGTTTTTTCACCCTGAGGGCTCCTCTGGTGCTTGCCAGGTACTAGGATTTCAGCCCGGTGAGGCTGTGTGGGGCCAGTCCCCCCTCCTGCTCATGGGTCTCAGGCTGCTGAACTGCTGTTAGCCAGGTTTCTGAACACTGGCTGTCTATACAACTCTGTTAACCAGGATGGAGCTATGGACAGCCTGTGTGCATTCAGACATTCTGCTCTTTATTTTTTTTGGCCACAGTTTTTACTCATTATGATACATTTTTACCTCTCCGAATGGTCAGTTAAGGCTAAGTACTTTAGACCAAGGTCATTGGAGGAAAATCTGTATTAGTGTTTTGATATTGCAGTTATTGTTTTCTATTAACAGTAAAATCCTTCCTCTTGCTTATTAAATCATGGCAGAAACTTCCTCGTGGGCCAATGATGACAGGCAAATATGATGTCAGTTTTTAACAAGATGCCAACCAGAGGTTTAAAAGAGCAGATCGTTATCAGAAGCTTTTATACTATTTGGGTAGTAAAAAAATACATCCTGAGTAGTTCATGGCTCATGCTTGGTGAAAAGGGCAGCACACTGCATGAAACCTAAGGATGCTGTGATGAGCAATGCTTCCCTTTAAGAAGATTGTGCTCCCAAATTAACTTGTTCCGCTGCTAAGCATAGCAGAAATGGTGCTGCTGCTAAGCAGAACAATTGCTTTCCCTTTGTAGTCAGCCTGCTGGTTTGTTCAGGCCTGCTTTTGTGTTCAGCCTTGGCTAAGTCTGGGACAGTGGTTCAATTCTGTGTTTAGATCCCAGCCAAATCAGTGACACACAAAATCAGGGCAGGCAGTGAATCCCCAATGTGCCAGGTTTGAGAAATCAGCCCTCTGAATAGATGAGCCAATATCCTCTATCTATTTTGTTATTTTCTGTACCGATTTCTCTTGCATCTGGGTATTTAATACATATTTCCAACCAGCACCACATCAGCCTTAAATTAAATTCCCTCCTATGGATAGTGAAAACCAGGCCCTTCATTCCCCATGCTGTTCCAGCACCATAGCAGTCACCAAATACAAGATCACAGTTCCCCCTAGCCCTCTTCCTCTTCTCTCCCTCCCCATAAGCAATTTTAAACTGCTTGACTGAAAGCAGTATTTGAATGAGGATTTCAAATATGGTCTCAGGCTTTCTCTTTGGCTCAGAGAAGAGAGAGAGAGAGAGAACAGCTCAAACAGTTGATTGCAGTAAACACATCAACTGTGATTACCTTCAGTATTTGCTAGATAAAGAGGTGAGAAAAGAATCAGACATAGTAGAACATAGTAGCACTAAATATTTTTTAAAAATAAAAAACATAGTGTTTAAAACAAGGAGGAATTTTGCCAAGAAGATAAATAGGGGCTTCTGCCTCCTTCCCTTTTGCCAGCTGTGGTGGAGTCACAATGCCAGGAATATGCACCATGGAGAAGGAAACAGGGAAACAAGGCACAAATGTTGTGGTGAAAAGGCAAGTGAGAAGAAATCTTTTGGTCTCCACAGATATCCACCCTTTCCCAACCTTCTGCCAGCCTTTGGGATGCCCTGAGCATTGCTACACTCCCACAGGCATTGCATGAAGGAGACCTTGTATCTGGCTCTTGCTCTCTATGTTGTATAATGTCCTCTGTGATCTGTTTGGGCTCCATCTGAAAGCTGGTGTGCCTGCTCCCTTGACACTGATTAGCAGGCTTTTCAAGATGCAGACTACTTTGGTGGTAAGAAATCTGTGTCTAATTTCCAGGTTACATGTGATTTCATGCTAACAGTGCCCACTCACTTAGCTTGTTCCTCTTTCCATCTGCTTACCTTGGAGATATTTATTGAGGAAGCTGTGTTACAGCTTAGCCCTGGTATTGCAAGGCTGGCCAAAGCAAGCCCCTTCAGCCTCCCTCTTCTTCCTCTCATCAGCCTGGACCTGCTCCAGGTTGATTCTCTCCTCCGTTATTGGGGTGCAGCAAGGGCAGGAGAGCCGGGGGCCAAGGGTGATGGCAGGACAGGCAGGGCAGTGGACCTCCTGGCAAGGCCCCTGTGCCACAACAGTGAAAAGAGGTGAGCAGGGCACATGCATCAGCAGTCACCAGGGTCAGACAGAGCCCAGTGTGTCCAGAAACATCCGTAGCAATGAGGAAGGTCTGAGGTCAAGCCAAGAAGTCAGTCCACAGGTCAGGGTCAACAATGTAGCTCATGTGGTGACCAAGGGCAAGTGTTGGAGCTTAAACACAGCTTCTGAGCAGATGGGTAGAGGCCCTGATGAGGCTTCTCACATCCCTTTCTTTGGCAGTCTGATCAGGAAGGTTAGTCAGTGGCACCACATCAGGGCTGACCTGCACTGGAGCAGCCGAGCCCCTGGAGCCAGAAAGCAGTGGCAGAGCCCACTGGGATGATCAGGGAGGGCTCTGAAAGCCTTGGAAGTGGGGTAACCAGGCCTTCAGCCATCAGAGCAAATAAAGTCTTTCCACTGCTACTTACTACTGATGCCCTACTGGAAATATCTGTGCCCCCCCCCCCCATTAACCTTACATCACATTTTGCACATCTGCATCGTATTTCTGGCTCTCATTTCTCTCTTGCTTGGCCAATCTCACATAAAATTCCACCTCCTCTGTCACCTGAATTTGGCACATCCCTGTCTAACAAGCAAAAAATACCATTAATCCTGCAATACATGCCTTGGACACTCATCTGAATTTTACCTCTCCAGTCCTCAATAACTTCCAATTCTGTTAAAAACTCTGATCCTTCTCCTTTTTAACATTTTGCTAATTGAATGACTACTTCTTGTGGTAGGCATTTGCTCACCTGAGTCTGGTGCTGCTGGTCTGAAGAGGAAAGGGACCACAGGACTCTTTCACACTGTATTTTTCACTTTGACAAATCTGTGATTCATCATGACACAGATGTTCTTCTTTCTTCTGTTTCTGTTTCCTTTCATGCCCTTCTTTTCTCTTGTTCTCTCAACCTATTAACTTAAAAATGGAATTCTTATGATCATGAGAGTTGCTTTTCATTCAGAATGTTGAGTCTGGAATTGCATTAAGGTGTTGATTCATGTCATTTGAGCCGTGCTTTTAAAAAAGTATCCTGATTGGTAAGAGTTGCCACTTTTACAACATGATGGGAAAATTTATTGAGCTGTATTTTTAGTAACGAAGGTGTTTTTCCTTGCAGCAGAGATGAAAGACGCTTTCACAGAAGCTCAAAAATATCACAATTTGGTTTAAGAAAATAAGCTTGGTGCTGAAATTTCAATTTTTAATGGCATAGATCATTACATATGGAAGATTTTAATCTGGCAGGCTGGCAGTTGTGAATCCAGTGAAGTCGTGGAGGTGTGAACATTTACTCCCTTGAATAAGGCCAAGTGCCAGGTCCTGCATTTTAGTCACAACAACCCCAGGCAGTGCTACATGCTTGGGGAAGAGTGGCTGGAGAGCTGCCCAGCAGAAAAGGACCTGGGGGTGCTGGTGGACAGCCGGCTGAACATGAGCCAGCAGTGTGCCCAGCTGGCCGAGAAGGCCAACAGCACCCTGGCCTGCATCAGGAATAGCGTGGCCAGCACAAGTAGGGAGGTGATCATGCACCTGTACTGGACACTGGTGAGGCCAAACCTTGAGTACTGTATTCATTTCTAGGCCCCTCACTACAGGCCCCTCACTACTCGACTATGTTGAGGTGCTGACGCACGTCCAGAGGAGAGCAACCAACCTGGTGAAGGGTGTAGAGAACAAGTCATACGAGGAGCAGCTGAGAGAACTGAAGATGTTTAGTTTGGAGAAGAGGAGGCTGAGGGGAGACCTCTTTGCCCTCTAGAACTATCTTAAAGGAGGTTGTAGGGAAGTGGGCATTGACCTCTTCTCCCAAGTGAATATTGACAGGACTAGAGGAAATGGTCTGAAGTTGTGGCAGGGGAGGTTTAGATTGGACACTAGGAAGTATTTCTTTACTGAAAAAGTGATCAGGTACTGGAATGGCCTGCCCAGGGAGGTGGTTGAGTCACCATCCTCGAATGTATTAAAAAAATGTGTAGATGCAGAACTTCAGGGCATGCTCCCGTGGCCAAGATTTTAGGTTGTGTGTTTGTGTGCTGGTTTTTTTTTATTTGCTTGTTTGTTTTTATGGTTGGACTTGGTGATCTCAGAGGTCCTTTCCAACCATGACTATTCTGTGGTTCTGTTTCTGACCCTTTAAAAGAGAGGAGAGATTATTTTTTTAATTGACATTTTTCTCAGGTGAGGTGCTGCTGCAGGTCTGCTGGGATGTTCTGCTTGTTAGGCGCACTTGCAAGAATTAGAAATACTCAGTTTCCCAGGAAAAATGTTTCTAAAACCTGACAGAACTTGTGTTGTTGCATATGACATAAGTTGTGAAAGTTGTGTGTTTTTGTGTGTGTCTAAGAAAGAGATAAGCTGAATACATAAAACTAAATGCAGAAGTGCACCAGCCTTTCTACCCACTACAAATCCATGATGTGTACACAAGATTTGTGGGTTTGAAGGGTCTGCTTTAAGACATTGGAATGTTAGGAGTTGGCCAGCTGATCCCAGTAGTTTCCTAAGTCTCCCTGCAGTTATTCTTTCCACGATGTTTTGCTGAAAGATTCTTCTCCAAGATGGTGAAATGCAGTGAGGTGACTGGATATGAAAAGGGACTATGTTTTATAGTCACACAGTTACATCAGTTTCCATGCTGACAACTGAGTTTGCTCAAACACACTTCCAAACAACGTCATCTTTGTGGCAGAGTGTAACAAAAGCCTGAGTCCCGAATGTACTGCCAGGCCCAGATCATCTGTGTGCAAATGACCCTGTGGTGCTGCCAGTGTCAGTAAGACCTGTGTCAACCTGTGGCCCAAGGGCTGTTGCACAAATTTATCTAGCTGGGTAGGGCATCTCTGTGCAGTTTGCTTCTCTTTCAAAATTTCTAAGAGGAATGTCCTGTGCTAATGGTGACAGTTCCCTCTTTTATGGAACCCTGCCTCATTCACTGCATGTTGTGCTGGTGCACAGAGAGCAGGCAGAGGCCACTGTGGGCACTGGATGGTCCCCCAAGCATCTGCTGTTGTATGTTTGCCTGAACAGAAAACTGTGGAGAATTTTGACTTCTCACCTTTGTAGAGTGAAAATTTATCAGAGCAGAGGTTGACCTGTGCAACAGTGCCAGAGCTGTTCATTAGACCGGCTGTGTAATTTTTACTCTACTACTCAACACTTTATACATAACAAATCCATTAGCAGTGGGGAGGGATGTAAATGTATAGCGAGAACCTGAGCTTATTTCCTGTGGCATCTTTTGGCGTCTTTTCATTTCTGCTGCCATATTTTCTCTGTTGAGAGTTTGTGAAATGCACTGGTAGTTGGCTATCAAAATATTTATTGGCTCGGGCAGAAAGGGACACTAGCTATGCATGCAGGTTCTCAAGGCAGTGAATGAAGGAACTGATGTGACGGGATGTGACAGCTTCTCCATTGTTGATTTTCAGTACTGAACCTAAAGTGCAAACTGCTGCCTGGAAAGACGTTGAATGGGGACAGAGATCAATAGTCTAGTTATGCTCCAAAAGGACAGAGCGGTTATTTGTTACTTGCATATAGGACTTCCTTTTTTTCACCCCCTAGTTTTAACTGCACTCAAAGTGAGCTTTAATAGTCAGAGATACTCCTCAAAATAGGAAGTTAACTCTATTAAAAAAAATTCATGGACATCTTATTTTAAACTGACAACAGGCTTTGAGCAGTATTTGTTGGTAAAATTGAGTGGGAGCAACTTCACCCTGGATGGGATCTGGGAAACCCTTTCCATTTCCTGACAATCTCATTCTTGTGTGTGAAGAAAAGCTGCATGTTGCCAGAGAGGGGTATCCCTGTGTATCTCTGCTGTAAATCATGATTCCCTGGTGATTCTCCCCTGATGGCTTGACACATTTGTACTCTGACTTGCCTGATGCTGCTTCATCTGTGTCTACAAAACAAATGGAAAACATCCCTGTTGCTAAGCTACCAGCCTCTGGAAGATAAACTTCATCTGATGGTTACAACCCACTGCTTCGCAAAGCTCTGGTTTTGAAACTCCATCACTCCATCACTTTCTTCCAGCTCCCTCTGAACTTCTCCCCCATGAATAGCTGTCACTGCTGGCACAGGACTGCTCACCCTGCCAGGGAGGCCACAGCATGCTGCCTTTGGGGCTGCCTGCCGAGGGCTGGCCACAGAGCAGGCAGCAAGGAGTGCTGATAGTGCAAAGCAGTCACCTCCCTCCCTCCTGCCTCTCTTCTTGCTGCCTTTCACTTTCCTTGGAGGGGAGGCACAAAAGAAAACTCCACTTTTCACAACTGTTCAGTTTGTATTGGGCCGAAATGTGTTTTCAACTGAACAATCACTTTCTGTGCAGACAGTGACAGCTCAATTGGGCCAAGGAGGGGGGCAGGAGGGGCTGCAAAGGTTTTCTTTCACTTCTTGTAATGTTAGACCATGTCAAATTAGACAGTTGAAACAACACCCGGTTTGTTTGTCTTGTAGCCTGGTCTGGGGTGTGAAATATTAGGACAGCAGTAAAGTGTTTGCATCTCTCCACAGCTGGAGAACACCTCCCACACAGCTTCTGCCCCTCTTCTTGTTCAGTGAGGACCTGCAGGGCACCTTTCTCTGCATGAAGGCTCCCTTGGGTGCCAGGTTTCTGGCCTTGGACTCTCCCTCAACCATGTGGGCAGATCAAAGGCATATTTGAAGGGCTTTGCTAAGCTCTCACCCTTACAAGTTCCTTACTTGGGATATAAAGTTGATTGAAGTAGGATGCTCAAGTTTCAGGTTATCCCTGAGACTATTCTTTCACTCTAGGCTTCCTTTCCATGCTTCTTTCCCTTAATGCTATCGCTACATTATGTTCTTGATTGAACCATAAGCATAAACCACTGCAGGTGATGAACTTGAGAACAAGGGAGGGAATCCACAACTTCGTGGATTATAAGCATCATGAAATACGTTTGTATTTCCTTCTCAATCTTTCTCTTTTCCCATAAGACACAAACTATGCTATTTTTGCCCACTCTCTATGTTACAGCAGTAGTGGTTATACCTTTTTTTTACAAAAGATTATCCTGGTTTGTGAAAAAGACCTGCTTTAACATTGAATGATTTTTGGTGGGTTTTTTAAAATTACCATTACTATTTAATTTGGGAGATTCTAAGCACCAGCAAAGGCTGATAGAAGTCTCTAAGAGGTCAGTCCTGCCCTTACTTAAGCCTTTCTTCAGAAAAGTCTTTTCATCTATCCCTACAGCAACAGAGCACTGATCTCACTCACTACTGCCCAAACTCCTGGAGAACCAGCAAACAGAGGAGTAAACACAAACTTTTAAGAAAACTTACAGTCCCAAACCGTGTCCTACTTGAACTGTTGAATCTGAAGAGGGAATGTTTTATAAGGAGTATATGTAAGTCAGTATGTCAGTCTAAGACAGATGAGACTGGTAAATCTTCAAGCATAATAAGAGCACATGCTGTCAAATGTGAACAGGTTTTCTCCACGGGGCACATTTACTTAAATTAATTTATGCAAACCTTGGAAAGGAGAGGAGAGGAGAGGAGATGAGAGGAGAGGAGAGGAGAGGAGAGGAGAGGAGAGGAGAGGAGAGGAGAGGAGAGGAGAGGAGAGGAGAGGAGAGGAGAGGAGAGGAGAGGAAGTCTCAGACAGTGAAACTTCAGAGGGTGCACAGGAAACCCCTCTGACTTGTTGGTTTGAGTGAGCACGCTATGAGAGACAGCTGAGGTGACAAAAAAAGATAAATAAAAATATAATAGTCTTATATGTGAATGGCTTTGAAATAAAAAGGGTTCATTTGGGTGAAAAAGGCTGACAAACACATTAGTTCTTGCTTGTTCAAATCTGTTTTGTTCTGTCTATATGTCTTCTCCAGGAGATCATAAAGGCATTTAGGTTCTGCAGTGCATAGACATATCTGATGTATTATGTTACTGAGAAAATCTCTTTGCAGAAAGACTGTGGAGTTTATGGTATGTATTAGCTCAGTACAATGTCAACTCATAGACAGATGTCTACTCCCTCCTTTCTTTCAGCAATTCTTTATATTCACATTATTTTTGAATTTTCAGTTATTCTTATGCTGCTACTTTTGTATTACATATTGGAAAATGACTAGTCGGTGAAGGTGATGCAGAGCCAAAAAAAGTTAAATACTGTGCTTTTTGTGCTCAGTGAAGGGAAAGGGTGAGAGGTTTTTAGGGTTTTGCTCAGCTTGAAAAAGGAAAGCAGAGCTTAACTATGCATTGTCAAAGCCACACTTATGAGACACTGGAACAGGACCAAGGCATAACACTAAGGGTGCAGTCTACTGATTCTGCTTGATGTGATGATGTTTTTGCACAGATTTTTCCTTTTTTTCAGTGGACAGTTACATTTTGAAAAGTGACAGAGTATTTGAGATCTGTCCCATTTTGGTCAGCCAACTTGGCATAATGTAGAGGGGTTTAAATGTAGCTGCAGGAGATGTTACTCATTAGGCAACTGAGACCACTAGACAAGATAAAAATATGTCAGATACTGTGTGGATTTAATTTCAGACCAAGCTAGTCTCTCAATATAGCAACTCCACCTCTGTGTTAGTTGCTTTTATTTACTTTCTACAACACGAACAATTGATAATATCTAAATGTTTTGAGCATGCTCAAGTATTAATGAATTTTCCAAGCTTCATGGTAGTGCTTGAAAATATTTTCATGTCCAGTATAAAAATAACAACCAATCAACAACAAAAGAACCCCCACAAAACACAAACTTGGGTCTTCAAATGATTTTGGTTTGTAACTGATGTACATCAGTGGAGCTGTGCCAGCTTCCTCCAGCTGAGACTTTGGCCCTTCACTGCTGGCCTTTTTGCAGTTCTCTTATCATGATCCTGTTTGAACCCTCCAGACATACAGCACAAACTCTGTTAGTACAGAAAACCGGTGCTAGGAAATACAGACATCAAGAAAAAGAAGTATAAAAACCTCTGTGATTTAATCCAAACCTTACAAAGGCGTTGTTTCTTTGGGCACTTTCTTTGAAAAGACTACCATTTCAAACAAAACAGAAGGAAATTAGTAGGAAGTGATTATGGAGACAGGAAATCTGAAAGCCATGAAACTGTAAATAAAGTGTTATTTGTACCACTGTACTTGGTACCCTGCTTTGCATTCCCAGCACGAATTGTTAGACAAGGCTTTAGCACTAGAGCAGGGATCAAGATATTTGGGTGCTTAAAGAGAGAAGAGGCTCTCTCATATTTTATATGATTATATGATTATAAGAATAAAATATTTTAGACAAATTATTTTGCATGGAATTTGTCTGGGCAGATTTTAATCTGAAACTTGAAGCCCCACAGTCAGTCTCCACTGCAATTTGTTCCTCTGTGCAGAGGATGTGACTTGCTTAGGCATCAAACACATATAAAGTGGCTTGATGTTAGTATTCTGAAACATCAGCTCTACCGCAGGCGCCAGTGCTAACATCATTACGCAAATCATGTTGCATGATGACAATCCAGTTCAGCATTGACTGCATTTATTGTTTATTTTTATCAGACCTATCAAGCTCATCTTTTCCATCTGTCAGCATTATCTTATGTGATCCTTTAACACAGCTAAGAGGGGTACATTACACTATACACTCAGATCCCAGTCAATGAACCACCTTTCCCTATATTAACAACAATGAATGATTGAGCACAGATTTTAATTACTTGTATTATGATGTATTTGCTTTGGCAGTGGTTACTGACACATGACAAGTTAACCAGCAAAGTTATCCCTACATCTTTAGTGGTTTGTATACGTGCATTCATAGAACATCCCATTCCCTCTCCCTTCCATGTAATGTGCTTTCTGTGATAGCTTAAAAATCATTAGCAAAACTCATTAGCAAAACTCAGAGGGAGAATAAAATAAAGCACCTGAGCAAGACAGCACATACGACTCCAGTTTGGTCTGAAGAGACACTCTGAAGCATATGAACCTCACAGGAGTTAAGATTATGTGTTTTCATGTTGTGAGAGTCCACAGAAGTCCTGTGGGCAGCAGTCAGCTCCTGAAAGACAAAGAGGGCTGACAAAACCAAACTTGAAAGTCTGATCATTTTTTCACACTGTTGTTCAAGAAGAAACAACTGCTTGAAACTGCTGTAAGGCCTTCATTTTCCAGTGGTCTTTCACTGTAAGAAAGTCTGGAAATGAAATTTGGACCTTGATGTTTAACAGACATCCATTTGGACTGACTTCCAAGGAGTCTGGTGATGAGACCTGCAGTGCACCTAGATTGGCACATCCCCATATGCCAAGAAAATCAAGGTGACACCAGCATTATGCCCGTTGCTGGTAGAATAAGCTCTGCAAACATTAAGTGATTGGAGCAAGTATAAGAACAGACAGAGCTGGACAGAGCGGAGAAGTCAGCTTATGTTAGGAGAGTTTTAGTACAGCTGGGTGCCTCACCCAGCCAGTATTATTGCTGGTGCTATTGCAATGGCTGCAGAGGCAGTTAAATAAAAAAATTTACTTCTGTGAGCATTTTGCACTGGATATAGTTAGTCCGGTTTAAAATGTGGACACATGGCAGGACAAGTATGAGGTAGCTGAGCCCTACTTGCAAATCCTCACCATTGGAATACCTTAAAAATCAGCAAACACCTCCTTTGCAAAAGGCAGGTGAATGGAGGAAAGAAAAAGGAATAGAAGGACAACTTCTAGTGGTACACCAGAGAGTGTGTGTTATACCAAAAGACAGAAAGATTTAGGGCTTCACTGGTTTAGCAGATGTTCTTGAAGAGTCTTCAGTTCCTTGTTCTGTATGGCAATGCCTACATTATAGCTGTAATGTTCTGGTGCCTCCTTCAGCTTTCCTGTCCCAAAGCATTTCTTTTTCCCCACCAGCCTGGTGTCCTTGTCAACTTCCTTGGTGACCAGCATGACTATTTTGGGGGGTTGTTTTTCTGGCTGCGCTAGTCGGGCTTGTCTCTGCTTCCATCAGGGCTTATTATCTGGCTTTCCCCCCTTCCCCTTTCCCCTTCCTCCCTCCCCTCCAACCAAGGCAGCAATCTGTTCTTTTTAAGCCCTTCATCATCTTTGCTCTCTCCATCTCTGTTTCCCCAGATTTTGGAGATTGTTGACTATTATGTAACAGATGGCCTGACAGACCTCCGACTCTTAGCGGCGATGGCTAGCTTGGCGCAGAAAATAGCAGCACTGGAGTAAGTATTCAGAGGCATAGACGCTCATGAATTTTAACTCCGTGGTAACAAAGGAATTCAAGGGGGTAAGAGCCAATCTATCAGTAGCCAAAGTAATTAGAAGACTTAGATGGCTCTCTAGTGCAAAGTATCCCTTCGCTGCTATAGGCTGTTCATAGTAGATTAGGATAGTCTATGTCCCATTGATCTCTAAACCATAACTATGCTTCAAAACAATGGGACAGCTTAATCCAGAAATTGAGACATTCAAGTAAGCATCAGCAAGGGCTGTTCTTTTGGCTTCTAATGAAAAGTACTTTGCAGCATCAAGCTGGGACAATGTTTATCGAGCAGAGTTAAATTTTGATTTTTGTTTCTATTGCTTTTCTGGTTGGCAGGGGAAATCACTTGCATGAAATGACTAATATTCTGTCTTTAAACACGTAATACTTAGGGATTTAATTTTGCTGCCCTCTTTACCTCTTCTGTTTTCTTTTTCTTTGTTATTCTTGCTTCCGTAAATATGTAAAAAGAGTTCTTGTAAGTCACCACAGTTTTGGCACCCTCATATAATTTTTTGTGATTTCTAAGAAGTTTCTGGATATATTGTTCCCTATAAATCTAGCTTCTTGCCTTTTAGAAATATTTATGTGTCTGACCAGGCAGTGTAAGTTTTTCCTGGTAAAGCAGAGGAAATGGGGAGAAAATACAGTCAGCCCAGAAGGGCATCTTCAAAGCAAATCACTCAGGTATT
The DNA here is from genome assembly GCF_020740795.1 of Apus apus. Lineage (NCBI taxonomy): Eukaryota > Metazoa > Chordata > Aves > Apodiformes > Apodidae > Apus > Apus apus. Next base: position 147,962,734 of record NC_067282.1, on the reverse strand, counting down.
CAGATCAGAGCTGGTTTCTAATATTCTTAAGATTAGATTAAATTAATAATAGAATAGTTTGGGTTGGAAGTGATATTAAGAATCATCTAGATCCAATCCCCCTGCATTGGCAGAGACACCTTGCACTAGATCGTGTTGCTCAGAGCCCAATCCAACCTGGCCTTGAACACTTCCAGGGACGGGGCATCCACAGCTTCCCTGGGCAACCTGTTCCAGTGTCTTGCCACCCTCATAGTGAAGAATTTTCTCCTAATATCTAAGGGAAAGGAAGGAAAAGGAGGGGCGAGGAGGGGAAAGGAAGGTCAATGGGGGGAAAGGAGGATAAAGGAAAGGCAAGGAGGATAAAGGAAGGGCAAGGAGGGGAAAGGAGAGGCAAGGAAGGGCAAGGAGGGGAAAGGAGGATAAAGGAAAAGCAAGAAGGGGAAAAGAAGGGCAAGGAGGAGAAAGGAAGGGAAAGTAGGGGAAAGGAGGGGAAAGGAAGGGCAAGGAAAAGCAATGAAGGGTAATGAAGGGAAAGGAGGGGAAATAAAAGTCAAAGAAAGTTAAAGAAGCTCAAGGAAGGGACAAGGAGTGGCAAAGAAGGGAAAAGGGGAAATATATAGGCTCAATTACACCTGTTTCACAGGTGCAGAAACAAAGATGACTGAAGGGACCTGAGCAGTACCACCAGAGAGCAAGGGTAGGAAAAGTCACAAACACCAACATCTGTCACTTTGCCTTCTCAATAAGCAACACTAACGTTGGACAGGGATAACATGCCGAGACAAATTCTTTGGAAAGTCAGCCTTGCAAATACTGACATACAAGTCTAGCGTGAGGATTTAATCCTGAAAATTATTCTGCCTAGATGCACTGCCACAACCTGAAGTAGACTCTCTTTAAGTTCAGGCCAGGGACTTAGGTGCAACAGTTGACAAACCAGGCAGTGAAAGATTCTGATAAAATTAAAATAAAATTCCAATTAAAATGAAATATAACGCCTGGACTAATGTACTGCAGGAACAGAAAAGTAAAGATGAGGTCAAATGAGCTTCTACTGAACTGAAAATAAAGGCAGAGTTGAGTTTGAAGCTTGGTTCCACATAGCTTCCTGCTGAGACTACACCGTGTTTATGCACCAGTTTGTGTAACCTGGTTAAAATCTTTTTGAGGAGCATAAGAGAGGTGGGCAGCATATGGCTGAGGTAGGTGCTGTGTGTCTCCCATGCCAGGGCCACCAGCTCCACTGGGGCACAGCCACAGGTAGCATGTCCTCACAGCCATGCTCACAGCAGGAACTCTGGGAGCTTCTTTTAGCCCAGAAGTGTTTGAATTAACTTGAATAACCTTCATTTTCTGTAGGACCTTACCAAGTTATCACGAGCGGGGAAAGTTCAGGAGTGGAAAACCTTACCAAGTTATCACGAGCGGGGAAAGTTCAGGAGTGGAAAACCAACAGAAATCTTTCCTTTTTCCTCTTAGGTATGTTCTGTCACTCCTACAGATGAGAACTGATTTTTCCATACGTGCTTCTGCAGTTTAGGAACACTTGTCCCGTTGGAAACCAGTTGTGGAAAGGTTTAATTCCAGCCTGTAAATTCTGAAAAGAATAATTACAGTCTCTTTCTCAGCAAAATACATGCTCTCTCATCCCTCGTTTGCATTGGTTCTTAAGCCAGAGTTAACCCACAGCCCTAAATACTGGTAAATGGTATAGACTGTCCCTGGAGGGACAACATTCTCTTTAAAGGTCTCAATTACCCCTTGTCCACTGGCCCTGCCCATATGTAGCTACACACATACACACAGACATGCCCCCTTCTCCCCATCTCTTCCCTCAGCACATCTCCAACCTGCAGTCAGTGCTGTACTACAGGGTAGACCCCAGAGGGCCTCCATTGCACCTTTTGGACATAGAAAATCATCCCTCTCCCTGCTAAATCTCCTTGACTCTATGCAAGTGTTGAGTTTCCCAAGGATAGTGCATCAAGAAGAGGATGCAATGTAGAGTTGGTGGCTCCAAGCTCAGCAAGAGGTAATGATCTGCCTAGGCTCTGTGAGCACTAATAATGTCATTTAGCAGCAATAAATCTCTCTGGTTTAATTTGAGTGACAGTGTCCCAAATGGCCATCTTAATAAGGTTTGGAGATTCTGGACGCAGAGCTTTCCTGCTTTTGCAGCCCATAATAACTATTTAGTCATGCTTAAGGTCAAACTGCAAGGTCTGGTCAGCAAAATCTTCCTTTCATAAAGTAGCTTACAATGGGGTGAGTAAATGACATCATTGTTGTAAAACTGGCTTCTCCATCTCTGAATACTGTTTATCTGAGTGTCACAGCTATGAAGTAACACCCTCAAAATCTGATGTTCAGTCCCAGGCAAAAGAAACCTGGGTAAAGATTCCAGCTGTCTGGAGATATCAAGCAGTGACATGGTCATTTTGTTCATTCCTATTTTATGCAGAAAGAGAGACTTGATACATTATATTTTTCAGCCATTAAAAATAAATCTTTCATTCTTAGGTCACAACTGTTTCTGGGTGCACAGCATAGAGGGGCTGGGATCGGAGGAGGGATGTTCTTCCCTTCCCAGTGCCAACATGTGGGCTAATCCCACCTGTGGCCCCCAAAAGGAGCACTGTGGATGGCTGCCAATGGCTGGCACTGGCTTCACCAAATGGGAAAGGGGAAGCTTTCCCCATCATCTCTGGCCAGCAGATGAAAGTAGGCAGGGGACATGTTTCAGCTGCTTGTGTTTTTAGTAGGGGCCTATGACGGGACACAAAGGAACAGGTCAGTGAGCTGTTGCTTCAGCAATGTGCTGTGGCCTCTACCCCTACAGTTGCAGTTTTGCTCTGTGTATTACCTGTTTGCAGCAGTGTCTCAGAGTTCAGGGTGTTTTTCACTTCACATAACCAACCTGAGGCTGCTAAGATCACTCCTCACCAAAAGTTGTGCTTGTCTGATGGCTGTTGGATGGTCTGTATAAAGTGAGCTTGGTTTCAATCCAGTTGCTGAAAGAGAGCTGGATACTTCTTGAAGCCCACTGCTCCACTGGGCATGCTGAGGGTCTTGCAAAGCCATCTAAAGCCCACCATGGCAAGAACATCAGTCCCTCACGGTCATGGCTGAGGTCCCTCTCTCAGCAACGGGAGCAAGGAAGGTGGTGTGATTTGGGGGGCTGCTGCCAGGATGCAGGAGGCCAGGAGCACTGCACAGCAGGGTAGGCACTGATCTCTCCTCTGCTATGATCTCCTAGATACAAAGTTGAGAATAGCAGTACTTACTCCTTCAGGTGGGCATCAACTGGGGACTCTAAAGTACTTGAAAGGAAGATACATAAAATTCAACACAGAAACACCTACTCGCAAGTAAAACCTGCAGTGTAGCTACCCTTCATGGGTCCATTTGGCAGCTCTAGTGAAATTTTTAGCATCTTTGAATCACAACCAGAAGTAACTTATTTCTCTTTCCAACTTTGCCATTAAAGTATTATTCATTCCATTTCGTACTTTTTTTTTTTTCTTGTAATACTACCCCCAAAAACTCTTTATATGTAATGTCTAGGTAACTATACCACAATTTAATAGTTTGGGGAACTTTTCTTATTGTTAATACAAGGCAGCCAACTGCAAAACACAGTACCATAGAAATCTCCTGCTGAAATCATATCAGACATTCCAGGATTTCTCTGACAGGAACCATGTCGTTGTCCTTTTTTTTTGCTAATTTGGGCTAATGTTTATATAACCAGGTAACAGCAATAATAATAATAATTTTTAAAGAAATAAAATTTTTTTTTGCATTATTTTTCGAATCTCTTGATTAGAAAAGCCACTTTCCTAACTTTAGGCAAGCAAACATATAAGACTAACCTGCATCTAAAACCAATAGAAGGCACGTGCAGCACAGCCTGCTGCTTCTTTGTAAGTCAAATGTTTTAGCCCCAAAACAAACATATGCAAAAAAAAAAAGAAAAAAGAAGAAAAAAAAAAAAGGTCATTTTGATTGGGCATCACATGTGAGAAGTACCTGAGGGCAAATAAATGCAAGAATCACACTCTTATCAGCTCTTTCTAATAATAATAGCTGGGCACTGGGGACAGTCTGTTAGTGTTGGCCCACTGGGTCAGATAACAATTCCAAGTCTCTCCCTCTCTTCTCCTGCTGTGACCTGGCCCATCTGCTACTCTCTGGCCATATGGTACAGAAATCTCTGGGGCTGGAGACATAGTTTTATGCATCTGAATGCTCCTTCCTTTCATTGAAACTTAGCTGACGTGACATTCCTTTGAATATTCCCCCACAGAAGTGGTGGATTTTTTTTGCTTTTGTTTTGGTTTTCATTTCAGACAGAATATGAATGAGCACTGGGGTTTACATCAGAAGAGGAGATAGCTAAGAGGTACATGGGTAGGTAAGAAGGCCAGCCAAGCATTGCATCTCCAACTTACCTTAAACACAATGTTATTTATTCTGCCTCTTAATTGCAAAGACAGACCCTACAATATGCGTAAGAGTGGGGTTTGTTTGGTGGTGTCACAAGTAAGTGCAGCCTGATGGGGTGCCTAGGTGCCATGGATTAAGCATAGTCCAGCCTTAAAGCTGTAGAGCTGCTTTACAAAAAGTGAAGGAAATAAGCCCGCTGGGCCAAACTGTGCTTGGACCAGGCATCTCTCTGCTACTCCAGACCAGGCAAGGGGAGTTCCAGGAGGCTGCAGCACTCTGCCTTGCTGGCTGAAGTCTCAACCCTCATGCAGCCTGGCTGTAGCCTGGCCATTGCTCCTGTGGCTGGGACAGCCATGCTCCAGCCATGCTGGCCCTGGGAGGTGTTTAATCAGCCAGCACAGTGTGGCTCCAAAACCTCCCTGAAGGAGACACCCCACTCCCCATGCAGTCCTTGGGCACGAGAGACACACAGGTATATCCTTGGCTGCAAGCGTCCAATTAGGCCTAATGAGAGTTCAGCCCAGGCACCAAAGGAGGGGGAGACAATTACAAGTGCACAATACTCCTCTTCAATGGTCCCTTTACCAAGAGGAGGATGTAATTATTGTGTGGGCTTTAACATAACAAAGCCTAAATGTTCATACTGTGCCCAGCATCCTGGAGCCCCTCTCAGCTGGGGCCTCTGGACATCACAGCAACCACCTGCAGGACGGAGGCCTGAACTGGAAAAGTAAAACAGGGATTATTACACAAATATTACCACAAGAAGCTGATTGACAAATTATCTGAGGAAATTGTCCAGCAGCACACTTGTCTTTCAGTTTCTGTAACAATTTGAAATAGCAACAAAAATCCAAGCAGCCGAATCCATACCTATGTCACTCCCTCCACTCATAGTTCTTGCAGGGTCCCGTCATGTTTACATCTGTCTTGTGGAAAGCCTCGCAGAATATGTAATGGAAAGCTCCAGGGAATTATAAAATCAGTGAGTTTCTCTAGAAGAATGCAAGAGTTTTGGCTACATTTTCACTTTGTCAGTCAACCTTGTTATTTCACAATTACACGGAGGTGCCTAAAAGATGTTAATTTTTAAAATAAAAGGGTTTTTAGATATAACAGGCTCAACAAATCTTGAGATTTACTATCTGAGGCTCTTTTTAATGCCTAGATGTTGGAAATTAATTGACATTTTTTTTGGAACATCTGAAAATTTCAGACTTAAGAGTCTCAGTGCTGGAATTTGATGCAGATAGGCTGCCTTTCCTGCCAGACAAAGAGGCCAACTGCCTGCTGCTCATGTAAAATAGATGCCCAACCTCATGACGTCAGAGTGAGTTTTGCCATGCCCTATACCAGCATTTAATGGATCAAAATGTGTAAATCCATCACTCTCTATGCTTGAGTCTGTGTGCTGGAAGGGATGCAGGCAGCACTGTTGGTGGAAGAAAGGGAGATATAGTGGAAGGTAGGGGGAGAGTCTCCTTCATCCTCCTCTCCCTCCATCCTGTTGGTCAGTGAAATGTGATGAGACTGACATCACCTGAAAGGTAGTACCGTCCTTTAGCTTTAGCATCTTTCTGGTTCCTCTTTACTTTGGAAAATCTTATACTTGCAAAGCAAGATTTGGAACCTATTAAGCAATACTCCATTTCACAAGTAGTTTTGCACCTCAGCTGTGTTTTTGAAGTAATGCTGCTGACCCACTGCCAAAGGGAAAACTAGCTTCCTCCCATAATCCCAGGCCTGATTATAATTTACCTCTGTTCCCTTCAGATAAATTGATATTCTGAATCTGGATTGTGTGTGCTGCGGAGGCAGGGAGGGCTGAAAAGCCAACATTATTATTATGCCTGTATTAAGAGTTTGAAACGATAGAGCTTTCTGATTAAACTGGATGCTTATGTTTTCCACATTTCTTTTTTTCTTCTTTTCCTGATATTACCCTTTACTGACATATCCTGCCTAACAATAAAGCTTGCAAAGATATATGTTCATGTCTACACACACACATGCACATGCAGAGCCTGCAACTGAAGCAGCTAGTGGCTGTATGGCACTAGTACTGGCAATCTATAATTGGCACAATACTAGTCACCAATATGGCCTTCATCATAACATCATTCATTTAGAGAAAGGGATCCTCTCTACTTAGCTTTCAGTGCCTGATTTGCAAAACAAAAGAAAAAAAACTTGCCATAAAAACTTAAAGGCCGATAAGAATGATGACGCATTTCTTAGATGATATGATAGCACCTACCATGACACTGTTATTTCCTTTAAAAGGTTGAATAGGAGTGAGGAGGGAAGAGATGAAAGCAAAAATTTGTTTACTTGGCAGTTGCATTCAGTGATGATTCAGCATGCCTCTAAACCCAGACCTTCTTATATTGGTTGCTATATGGAGTTGTTTTAAGAGTCATATAATATTATATTGTACTGTATGCATCATATTGCAAAATTTATTAATAAGTGCTAAAGTGAGTTTCTTAACAGTCTACAACAATCTTTGCCATCACAGCCATGATCTTCCTCCTCCTATACAATATCTTTGTTCCTTAACTTGTACAAAAACATTTACAAAAAGTTTCATAATAACATACTATTAAAAGTTTGTGCAATCTAATGTTTGATTCAAGAAAATTAACCCTAGCTCACTGTGTCAACTATATACATACACTTCTACGTAACCTATTGTGGAACTAAAGTGGCTATTGCAGTATAATTTCCACAGTTTAAGAATGCCTACTAACAAAAACCCCAATGCCAAATGAAAATACACTGCCAAATACTTTGATCTTCACTATTCTAGTCACAAAGGCACATTGTTTCTATCACCGTTCATGGTAGGGGAACCTCTTATAGTGCCCTGGGCCTGTAAATGTTTAGGTACTGTACTGTGTATTTATGAAGCATTTATACCATGCCGTAAGAATATATAGTCAACAATAGCCTTCATTGAACAGGATTTCTTAGAGGAAATCAGCCTCCTGCTAATCCAATATCCTGTTGCAAGAAGAGATTGTACATGTTGTTCCACAGAATGATGCAACCAGCCCAGAAACTGGTGATTAGGAGATAATGTGCTCTTGGGGAGAGGCTCCTCCCAAGTCAGTGGATGGGGATGGTGCCCTCAAGCCAGAGACTTCATTCCTCATTCTGACTTTTTGCTTCTGATGCGTGATACTTTGATGCTGCATTCTCTTATTTTCCTAGCTAAGTATTCAGTGACTGATCAAGCACACCATGGGTCTGAGTTGTAAGGTTGGAGTAAAGTTGTATGAATGGAGCATGTTAAGTACTGGGGAGTGAGGCAGGTAAAAGAATACATAAAAAGGGTGAGTGGTGGCTTCCTTATGGATTTGTTTCCAAACATGTTAATAGATGAGTGATTCTTTTTACTGTTCTCTTTTCCTAATGTGAGCTTTTCTACATAAAATCTATTTTTTAACAGAGGATTATGTTCATATTTGCATATAAAATTCTCTAGTACTGCCTCAGCACACACTCATGATTTTTTATGGTTCATGAATATATGAATGAAACCAAAATCAATTTGACACCCGTCTGTACAGTACAAAGACCAAGATGGGGTGCAAGCATGAACTTGTTCAAAGCTGAGTAATGCTAGACTGTTATCTTGTCATTAAGAATTGCTTTGAGTCCCTATCTGTTCAGCAACTGTAATTAATGATCATTTAACTGTACTGTCAGCCCCATTTAAATCTGAGTGTTGCCAGTTGCTTCCTTCGTGCAGGCAGCCAATAGGTGCTGGGGGAGTCAGTCATGCATAGCATTGCCCCAGTGGCGCTGGGCCTATAGCATCCCAGTTTAATAGGGCATTCAGGGCTCATTAGCGAGGAAACACATCAGGAGTGACCGCTCCACTGCCACACGTTGCAACTAATAGCCTCCCCGAACAGAATAGTTTCTGTTTCTGCTCACTTGTTTTTGAATCCTTTCAATGTCAACAAGTGGTCATGTCGGCAGGAGCCCGCCATTCTCCCCAACAGTTTTATCCGTTGCTCTCCTGAGCCAGACTTGTGTCCTCCTCCATTGTTCCAGCCACAATGGAGCCTGAGCAATCACAAAGGCTTCACAGCTATTCATCATCAGCTCACGAATTCTGGGGTTGAGATTACCCGCCAAACTTCTGGGCCATCGTTTTGGCATAATGTGTCAATGCCCACAAAATAGTTTCTGAAGTTTACACTTTTGTTGCAAATGCACAGAACGGTGGCTGGGGGGTTGTGGTGAGGGGGCTGGATGGAGGAAAAGAAGAAGAAATAAAAACCTGACATCGCTCTGGCTAAAGAAAGAAAAGATCCTGTGGAGGGGAGATAAGAGACAATGAAATTGCTGCTGGAATGAGAGTTGTAGAAAGGAGCAACCAGGGAAATGGAGGTGTGTCCAAAAAAGCGTAATCACAGTTTTGGCTCACAGATTTGGAAATGGTCCCTTGGCTTTGTGAGGAGGCACAGTCAGCCCTTGTGTCACTGGGCTCTGGGAGGCCCAGTGCCCCTGAGTGAGCTCCGCAGACTCTGTCTCCTTCCATCCATGAGAATAACCAGCCTTTCTTCCTGGTTCCTGGAGACATGACTGACAAAAGGCTCACTGGAAGCATATACCTGCTGCTTGCTGTTTGCATTAGGTAAACATTTAGCTCCTGTTAAGCTAAATGGAGAGTGTATAGATGTTTTACTGCTGGAAACCTGAGTTCTGAACATGTAGTGACTTTACCAGGGTCACACCGTAATGCTCAGAGATGAGTATCAAAGACAGAGCATGTGTCTTCCGGTTTATTTTGGTGTATTATTTTTACAGTGTCATGCTCTTCCCTACATCTGAAGTGATTGGTCTGATGCTGCATGCTTCACCACTAGGCAAAACAGACATTTTTTTATTGTGTACTGGCTACTGTCTGGACATGCTCAACACAGTGAAAGCATCCTCCAAATGCTCCACTTTGCATGATATGGAAACTGCACTGTGACCACACTGCATAACAGTGCCATCAGATGCTTGCTCATCACACTTATTTCAGTACAAGAACCTAGAATGGTCTCCTATTCCACTATCCTCTGTACATAGACTGGAAAGTTCTCTTGTTGCCTGTCACAAGAATCTGGATTAAAAAAATAGTAAATTATACCCAAACAGGACAGCACCCACTATATGGCCTGTGCTGTTACAAAAGTACTGAGAAGTATTGTGTACCTATCATTTAGGGCAACAAAGCTGTTGAAGTGTCTAGAGCACAAGTCTTACAAGGAATGGTTGAGGGAACTGGGGTCTTTCAGTCTGGAGAAAAGGAGGCTGAAGGGAAACCTCGTTGGTCTCTAGAACTCCCTGAAAGGAGGTTGCAGTGAGGAGGGGATTGGTCTCTTCTCCCAAGTAAACAAAATAGGATGAGAAAAAGCGGCCTTAATTTGTGCCAGGAAAGGTTTAGATTGGATATTAGGAAAAATTTCTTTACTAAAAGAGTGGCTGAACATTGGAATAGGCTGCCCAGGGAACTGGTGGAGTCACCATCCCTGGAGGTGTTCAAAAAACAGCCACGGCACTTCCAGACATGGTTTAGTGGGCATGGTGGTGTTACAGTTAACAGTTAGACTTGATGATCCTAGAGTTATTTTCCAACCTTAATGATTGTATGATTCTATGAAACACATTCCCTGGCAAAAGTTTTGGGTGTAGAGCTACAGCTATTCCCACCATCAAAGGTAATGGAAAATACGGTGAATGTTTTTAAGCCTTGCTTTATGTGATCATTGCCATTCAAAAACAGCCACAAACCACTACTTCAGTAAAGATTTGATTTCCTGTTACTACATTAAGACCTGCTGAATGTGTTAGGGACTAACTCTGAAAAGTGGGCTGTGTGTAATTCCTGGTTATTTATTGTTTGGTTCTCTCTTGAATTTGGTATATTTACACCCAACTGATACTGTGGAAGGGCAGGTGTTTCTTCTCGCCTCCTGTGATGTAGAGGAGTACTCCAGGCAAAGCAACTGCCTGCAGTATGCTTCAGTGCTATTTACAGTTTGGATACAAATTAGTGAGCCTGATCCAGCCTTACTTTGAAACTAGGCTGTAATAATCCCACTGATTTCATTCATGTGTGTTATATACAACTGTGAGCAGTCAAATTATTGCATGAAAACCTTGAACATCTGGTTGTCCTGGTAATTACCACCTATAACTGTTGGGTGAGTCATTACTAGCAGTAAAACCTTTATGAAGCAGAGTAAAATAAATACCATGAAGTCAAAGTTCCAGCTACAACAGGCCCCCTTGCAGGGATTTTTTGAGTGAAGGACTCACAGCTATGTACATAAACTGTACCTTGAAGGGCTCAGAGTACTCATCATCCAGGGTCATCCAGAGCCCCAGGTTAGAGAGCTGAAGCTGTGTAAGTAAGACTGAGGAGACAAAGGCAGTCAGGAATAGAAATGACAAAAGCTAAGTAGGGAACCATGTAAACTAGAAATACTCCCTTGCTCCATTTTGTGTGTTTGAGGACAAGATAAGCAGGAAAACATCGTAACAAAGCATCTCAGTGGGTTTAGGTGTAATCTAAGTGCACTTCAGCTGCCAGGACTCCAGTGGGCATGCCCATGCTCAAGACAACATAGGTAGGGATCCTTAGAAATACTAGCACAGGGACCCTTTCTATTCCTGGGGTTAGGCAGTGGTTTGCCAGAACTTATATGCAGATTTGTCCTGTGGGGCAATGGAGCAAAATCCTGACTTTGGTAAATCAGACAGGATGTTAACCTCAATATATTTTCAGATACTTGCTGCAGTCGCTCCTACCAGAGCCATAATGGTATGCATCTATTCAAGCTTTTCAGAGACAGAATTTTTCTTTTTTTCTTTTCTTCCTTTTTTTTTTTTTTTTTTTTTTTTCCCTCTAAAGCAGCTTATGAAAGAGGTAACTGCTCCTTTTCACAGTCAAAGCAGGGCATTCTGAACTGAATGCTAACTAGACTTGGGGCCAGACTGAAGAAGGATTTGAGCAGTTTGATCTGGTGTTTTGGCTTTAGGATCATAAGTAATACTATAGAGGGAAAACTATCTCTGAAAAATGTATCATTAGCAGCCTCTGAAATTTCTTTAGTTTAGAAGGGAAATTATGGTATGTAAAAATGTGATGGTTTTAATTTTTGTTTGAAGTTGTGGTTTTTTTGCGGGGTTTTTGTGGTTTTGTTTTGTTGTTTTTTATTTGTTTATTTTAATTTTGCAGCAGTTTCATAAAATTGTTGATTAGCTGCATGGACTCAAAGGCCTTGGGACTGAAAATGTGCCATGCTGGGTAGTTAAAACACTGGTGTTCTTCACAAAGCTACCCTCTCAGTTGCCTGTTGCCCTCTACAGCTGAGTACCAGATCACCTCTCAAGTCCAGGTCCTGCAAAGACATAACTGTGTGCATCTGCCTAAACATAATCTGCTCATTTCTTTAAATTCCACACATCACAAGGAGTTTTGGTTATTTTGAAAGAGAAATACAGGGAAAGTTATGTGAATGCCTAAAATAATGAAACACGAAGTGAGAGTTTCTCATTAAAAAATGCTTTTTCTTCACAGCTTCCAATATCACATCTGAACATAAAATATTTCACTACATAGAGTCGATTACTGGAAGTTGGGTTTTTTTTGTTTGTTTGTTTTGGGTTTTTTTGTTTTGTTTGTTTGCTTGTTTTTTTGTTATATATAATTTAGAATTAATAGAAGACATAAAAAATAGTGCGTAGGGAAGAATTCTGAACTATGCTGAGCAACTGGCTGGAGCCAGGCTTTGTCCCCGATACTGATGACAACAGTGCATGATACAGATTTTTAATTTCAGATACCATGCTGGTATTTCAAAATGCCACATCTGCACCGTGCCTTTTTAACTTGTCACCACCAGATACATTATTCAGTGCTGAGTAAATTGAGCACCTGTGATGCGACGTAGGTATATAAGTACCTACATTGCTCAGTGTCTTGCTTCACAGTCCACATTTGGCTGCAAGTGTCATTTTTAGGCCCAAAAGTTACATCTAGGTTGAATAGAATAAAAATCTCCCTTACCTTTATCATGATGCAGAAGTTCATTCTTACCTTCTTTTGTTCGTATGTCTTCTGTGCTTCACACCTGGAACTCCTAGGTTTAAATAGCAACATTTATGAAGTTGAGGTAACCTTAGGTACAATAATAATATAAAATGGCTAGAGGGTGGTGGTAAGAGGGAAAGCTCAGCCTCAGTACCAATCCCAGGGAACTGATAAAAGGGTTAATATGTTGATCAAGCATGAGCCCACAGTTTTAACTTCTGCATGCTCCTCTGAACTTCAGGCACTGCATCCAGTGCAGAGCTTTCATTGCCTTAAAAGTACAATTCCCCTCACACTTTTCAGGGATGTGATCTTGCTCTTTCTGACTTGGGAGTAATTATCATTATCCAGTGAAAAACTAAGTGAGCAAAACCAAACCCTATGTTTCTAGCACAAACTTGTTGCATAGATGTTAGTTTCTGCTTCTTTTTTTCTCTTTTTCTTTTTTTTTTCTTTTTTTTCCTTTTTTTTCCTTAGGGCAAGCAACTTAAAGAATAGCCTTTCCTTGTTGATTGCTCTGCCATTCATCGGACAGCATATGGTTTTTGTCTTGGGAATCATCCAACATGTCACAAAGGAAGTGATACTGGACAGTTACTAGGCAGCTTTTGTATACTTTGGGGATGGGGGAAGATGGTATTTTAATAGATTTCCTTGGGGATCTCTTAGAAGGGTAATTTAATTGTTGAAATCAGATTTTGGACCCCTGTCACAAATCATTACCTTATCTTTCATCCATCTATTCCCTTGTTCTTCAAACTAATAAAACATGCACACTGCCCTCCATTCATGTGATCCCCATCATACGTTTTTAACTGGTAACCCTGGCTAATAATGGGTAGGTGGCTCTCATTGAGGATTTTTTTGAAGGAATTGCTAGTTTCTCTAGCTACCACATCAACAAGGATGGCAACAGTCAGTCACTGAAAATGAGAAGTCACAGAAGCACATGAGTGTTATTGAAATTCAAACAGGAAAATGACTGAAAAAGGAGGATGCAGCCTGGAGCATCTCCTTAAATGTTCACATTCTAATGACTTGCAGGCAAATTCTGGGCAAGTAAGCTATCAGTGAAGGGATCTTGGGACTTTTCTTGGTGGAGCTGTTTGTCATCATTGCTTTGGTAATGTTTTATCAACCCTGGCTTTCTCTCAGTAATGCTTTCAGAAATTTGCTAAATTTTGTTGCAGCTATTTGATTGAAGCATCTGAAATGAAGTGCCCCAAGATGGTAGGAAGCAGCTTGTGGTTCCACTGCCTCAGTTACTCCTTGAAGACGTCCAAGGAATGTGTCACCAGCAGAAATAATCAGGCAGCACCTGCATCCATCTTGCCCCACTCTTACCAGCCTCTCCTGTTTCCTCAGCAGCTTGCAGCTCTCTGATGTCAATCTGAGCATTGCAGCTCTCATGGGGACAGCATGAAGGACAGAGGATCTTCATTTCAGCAATTTGGACAGCAAGGAAACATGCAGGGTGAAGCTCTGAGCTGGCAGAGGCAACTTAGGGCAAGAAAAATCAAGCAGGCAGCAGAGTCAGGGCAGTAGTGGTCTAAAGGCTGCTTAAGCCTTCTGGTTGCCCCCTGAACTTTGGAGTGGAGAATGGAAATGCGTTGGGCTGCTTTTTTCTCACTGTTAAACCACATTTTTCTAACGTTTCTCATCATGTAGCACTGAAGGATTTTGGGTTAAGTGATTATGATTATTTATAGGCAGGGTTTCTAAGAGTGCTCAGGTTTGGTCCAGCTCTACTCACATGGAGATAACTGGAGTTAAAAAAAAAGCATCACTGTGTCATTAAAGAACACAAAGTCCTCTTTGGCACTGAATAATCAGCATCTATCCCTACTGTGAAATATTTATAATCTATAAAAAGCTGAAAACAGAGTTATTAGTTCAAAAAATAAAAATGTATGTGTTCATGTCGAGGAGGTGATCGGTGACAGCTGCACACCATTTGCTCACTCGTGTATTGGCCACAATTCTTTGTTCACTTCTTATTTTTCACTACAACATCCTTTCAAATTCTGTTCCTTTTCACCTTAAGAAATATCCTCAGAGCTGTTGTGCACTAAGAAAAAATATATTTAGAAACACAATGAATCACCTAAATATGTCATAAATAATGACAGTTAGGAGCTCTTTCTGCCAAAGTCCTACTACAATCCCTACCATCTTAGAGTGGAAATAATTACACAAATTTAATTGGTGAGCTACTTCTAAAATAAAGGGAAATTTTCAAGTTATTTCAGTGGAAACAGGATTAAATTTAGTGCTTCATGTGCTCAGGAGCTTATGCCTGCTTAGTGCAGTCCTTGCACATTTCTTTATTCCCAATGTTAAGAAAACCCTTGCTTTATGTTTCATCAAAAATGTTTTTCTGGAACAAACCAAAATAAACAGAACCCAACCAGTCTTTTGTTGGTCGCTCCACTTCCCAAAAGAGTCCCAGGCACTTAGTGACACAGCATCTGTCTCAGATGCTATTGAAGGCATTCAGCCCCTCAACGCTCTTGCACTGACATTCTTTTATACTGTGGTATTTGACAAACTCATACAACTGCGGTAGAGGAAAGGGGAGGAGTGTCTTTTGAATCAGGTGGAAAATATTTGATCTTCTCTCCACCTGACTGCACGTTGTTTCTACTTGTTTTGTACTTTGGGGAAGGCCAAGTATCTACATGTCTTTTCATTATTATTATTAAAACTATTGTTCTTGCCATTAACAACAGCAATTGGAATAATCCCTTATAGGATTTAAAATTGAAAGCTGGCTGACCTTTTACTAAATACGTGTTAAGGATTAGACCCTAGATTTGTGCTGCTTAGTGTGAATTATATTTTCACTACTTTTAAAGGAGAAAAATTAGTGAATACAGTTTCTTCCATAGTAAAGCCTGTGGGCTGAGTCTAATATTTGTCTTTTGAGGGCTTTAAACCATCCCAGGTGTTTATTTTGTGTATGGAGAAACACTTTGCTGTTCTGAGTAACACAATCCTGACTCTGTGTAGAAACGGTGTGTGCATGTGTGGAAGGAGGAAGGACAATTGGGGTTTTTTTGTTCTTAAAAACCAATGTTCCTTTTTATAAAGAGATTTCAGTGCAGGCCCCTGTATTCTTCCTCACTATTGAGAAATCCAGTGAAATAGTATCTATTTCCTCAGATTGCTGTCCTAGATACCACAACACCACATGGGTAGTTGGTGTGCTAAATTAGACGGGATTTTTTATCACCTTTGTGGAATTGTTTGTTCTTGTATCTTTTTTTTTTTCTTCTCTCATAAAAAGGGGAAAGAAAAAAAAACAAAACAAAACCAAAAGGAAAGAAAAACTTCACAGAATAGTAAACCTGAGACATGGATTCGAGTGCCAGACAGTTGAATGAACAGGATAATCGGGGTATTTTTTTTGACAGGTGCGACAGCCTGCCTATGACTGGCATTATAATCATTACCATTTTAATAAGGCTCTAATAGGGGGGCCGATAATTCAATGGGGTGTGAGGATCCTAATTCAACTCCCAATCCCACATGAATGTGCTAGAATTTGTGGGCTTTGTTTTCCTCTTTTGTACCCCTGAATGCAAATAATTACTGGCTATAGATTCAAAAATTCTTAGAACTGGAAGCTAAATTAGCTCTCCTAATACTGCACAAGAATGTCAATACTCAGGGGGGAAAAAAAGGAAGTAAGTGGTTTTTGGTTGTTTTTTTGTATTACACTTGTGGTACTGCAAAGGTTCTGTAGCTTAAGTGGTTTGGTTGGCAGCATGAATAATACCAGCACTGTTTCTAAAGGACATGCAGCTCGGGGTTTTTTTTTCCCTTTTATTCCCTCTAAAGGAAAAGTAAATGTATTTGTTTGAAAATCTTTTCTGAAAAATCATATGCTGCTTTCTGCCTGCTATTTTTGTTGGTGTTGCCTTGGTCTATTCTGGATGTGCCTGTCCACCTCTGTATTGTTCCAGCAGTGACATGCGGTGCGATCAGCATCTGTGGCCACACTTCCATGGGAGCTCTTTGGGCTTTAGTGCAGAACTTTATCCCGTTCAGATGATCTCGCAAGACAATCTCAAATACTGTGGCCACACTGTGATTTGAAGCTGGGTGCTGAAGGCACTCTGTCCTTGCAGGAGCTGCTCAGCACCTGAAAAGAATTGGTCTCTAAACTTAGAAAATGACAATTTCTGCGCAGGAGGGTACTTACATTTGTGCTCAATAGGCATTTGAAGAGCTGTTTTAAAACCCAGGAAGGTAAAGGGTAAGCAGCCCGTCTTACTTGCTCCTGCTGACTCCTGCCATGTGCCTGACACTCAGGACACAGGAGCGGGTGAGCAGCACCTCCTCACCCCGTTAACAACCAGAACAAAGACCAAAAGGCCTTATGCTTGCTTATTTCCCCCTCCCCCCCTAGCCCCCCTCAGCAGGCCTATGCAATGGATTTCTCTATTCATTTGTGATCAATAATACATATTATAATTTCTAATTAATGAACAACAGTGCTACATGGGACAAGACTTTGAAAAATGGAGGGGGATATTTCCATATAACCCCTTGCAGCTGGAATCAGCTTCTCCCGCCCACTATTTCTGATCCCAAATTAGCTGTGGAGTCGTGCCATGATTTCAGTCCTCTTGCTCTTTTTGTACACACGTTGCCTGATGTATAAGAAGTACGAGAAGTGCTCCATGTACCAGGGACTGAAAGATAAGCAAATGCACTTTCTACCATGTAAGAGCGGGAAATAACTAAGGTGAACAAACTGATCTGGGAAAACCAGCCTGAACCTTTGCCCCTAACTGAAATGCAGAGTTTTGGAGTTTTGCCAGAATCTAGTTAATCTTTCTCCCTTGCTGTCTTTTAATGGTATTTATGGTTTCACTGCACTTCCTGGTTTCAGCTGGGTCCAAAAACAGGAGACTAAAATATCATTGAAGAGGCTATTCACAGTGTTTCCAGCTGGCTAGGACCATGGAATGAAAGATCTCTCACAATAAAGTCTGTTCTAGAAGGATTTTTGCCCAATTTCTATCTTGACGAGATTCTGATGAACAGCCAAACTGTTAGAAAATTATCCTCATTAAATTGAAATTTTGAAAATATGCCCATCTACAATATAACCGACATCTTTCACCTGAGGAACCTGTGTACAGAGAATTCATGAAGTTTCTCCTTTGCCCCTTTGTGCAGAAGATGTTATTCTTGCTTGACCTTGGAAGGCCCCTCTCTGAATTGTTATGAACACAGCCTATTTGTGTTCCCTTGGGGATAATTTTTTTTATGCATTTCAAGAATTCATGGACATTAAACTGCTAACCTAGACTGTTTCTGTCTTGATTCAGACATGGAGACACATTCTCAATCCATGGTCAGTGTGAGATTGGGACAAATGAATGTTTTACCTATTATGATGAGGGCCTGTTACTCCAGACTATGACCTCAACCACTGATACCACTGATCTTACAGTCTCTCTATCTCAGTCAACTAATACTTGAATTATCTCAGAGAGCACTAGGGGAGCACCCTGGAGATTCCTTAGGACTACTCTATGAAGACTTTTTGTTTTCATTTCTTACTGAAAGGTCCCCATGCAGCCTTTTTGTCTTCTAAGTGTAGTGAGTCAGAGAAGGCTTCTTACCATCTCCACAAGGTTTTGCTCTTCTGCCTGTTGAGCCCTCAGCTCATGTTGTGTATGCAGGACTGGTAACTGATTCAGAGGAGTGGGTGTCACCATCCAGAGGTAGGAGTGTTACACCAGCCTCAACAGAAAGGCTCATAAATGTTCCTTAAATGTTGTACTGTGGCTGCATGGGAAGAAAAATGAATTATTTTTTTTTGTTCATACCTATCACCCACGAACTCTTGATCAACAGATTTGATCTAGACATTGAACATATTGGACATCTTGGTTAAACCAGATTAGCTGGTGCCAAACAGCTGTCACTGTGAGGAAATGCCATGTTTCTTCAGACAGAAAATGACAGGAATTGGAAATAATAATTTACTTTCTGCAAGTATTATAAAGAATATATGGAGATCCATTCTCCATTGCATATAACTGGATTTAAGCTAGATGTTGTTACAAAGCAATCGAGATGCTTGGACAGGCTGTGAAGAACAAAACCCATAGCTGGAGAGGTTAATCTGTCCCCCTGTTTTGTCTTATCTTTCTCTGACAGTGTGGCTAATTACTTTTCCTGTATAACAATTTTCCTGTTTTGGCTAAAAAGATTGTTGAGAAATTTGTGAAGAACATCTTCATGTTCTTCCTTTCCTTAGGCCTTATTCAGTCTCTCTGGGGGACAGGGTAATGTCTGGTGGTTTGGGAGATCATCTTGAGACTACACAAAGATCTCCCTGCTGACTTGGACCACATGGGTCATGTTTCAGCCATTACACCCACATTAGACACTAAACTAATGTTTCTGTGGGTTTAACAAGAGTGAGTGGCAGTCTGGAGTTAATGAGGAGAGATCCAAACCACCAGGACTCTCCCCCCTTGATACCAATACCAATGAATCCAAACATCTGCTATGAGACACAAGGTGAAGCAAAGCTTGGCCTTCCCTGTTGAGGGATAAGAAAAGTGGGGAAAGGAGGTGTGAAATTGCTGACTTTCCATTTCCCCAATCAGGGAACTACACAATATTTAATTGTGTTTTTGATCTTTCCACACATTTAGTGGGTAGGAAGCTTTCTTGCAGGTAGATTAGTTAGTTAAACATCTCTCAAAGAAAGAAAAAATCAACCAACTGGTAAATTTTAGTGGCATTATCCAGGCTCAAAGGGTTATGACACAGCTGCTAAAGATTCTGTTTGTGCCTTTGCTAGTGACTTGCTACCTGGCCCCAGCATTTCACTTCCCTCTGCTGTAGCTTCCCTTTGTCAAAGCCAGATGTAATACTGAGCTGTCTCTGAGCAGGTCCGTTCATGATAGTTCATAAAGTGTTTTGAAGAAAGTGCTGCTGCTAAGAGAGCTGCTGTAAAAGTTTTGACCATTAGCATTCACTTTGATGTGTCCCTAAGGTGCTGGAAGTTTCATTGTGCAAAGATTTTACATTAACATCAAATGCTGAAGGTTTTAGAAACATTCACCTTGAAGACTGGCAAAACTGGCATATTCATGGCAGAAGTGAAAGACATGTTTTATCTGGGTTGTCCTTTGTAATTATACTGCTGAATAACAGAAGTATTATCACACCAGGGTTAGTGCCAGAGGATTACCCAAAGTTTTTCAAATGGGATGGTAAAGTGGTGCAAACAGGTGCACAGACAAAGAGGAAAAAGAGGAGGGAAAAGGGAGAGAAAGGAAGCTGAGGCCTTCTAGTTTCAGCTACACAGCAAAATTAATGGTTTCTTTAAATGAATAGAATTGCTAGATTACCACTGAGCCTGTAAAATTAGAGGAATGACTCAGATTCTTCATTTCACTCCTGTTTTAATTTAAGCAAAGGAGGTCAACCTTAATTGTGCTTCACCTAAAAAAAATAAAATCTTTTCATTGGAATAATTTTACAGGAGACAAAGTGACTCATAAGAATAACCAGGTCTCTGAAATCTGCTTGCCAATAGCTACCTTTGCAAACTGTATCCTGCTAACCAAGACTCCTCCTTTGATGTCCTGCACATATGTAAAGAGAGAGGGAGGAATTTCTAGATGAAGTTAAAAATGTCTTTACAGGCAAAACAAGCAACATTACTACATGGTCCTTGTTATTAATTTTTGGTGTTGCCATTTTAACCTATCTTCGGGTGCTGATTTATTTGTGTACATTAGAACCATGTGGACATTTCCTAATCTCTTAATCTCAGAAAGTAAAAAAATCTTACACTGTTCCTCAAGACTGAATTAGGAGAAGGTTGTTTGTGCCACTTTTGAACATGAAACACTGTATCAAGAGATGTGTTTGAATATTTACTGTAAATTATCATGAACATAGCTGTTAAGGGTTAAGGATTTGGATGTGGGTATCTAGGGGAATTTGAGAGGGAGAGAAGTGAGCATGGGGTTCTTCTTCATGGGAAGCTTTCTCTCATATGATAGCTTTGGGAACATTTTGTAGTGGGAGGAAGCAGAACTTCAGGGATTTGGATCACTGGGAAAAGTAGCCTATCTCACAGATTTCTATGCTGATTCTGTCTGTTGGCTGTCACTGGGAACCGGGCCATGTTTTTGCTTATTGGTAAGTAACTACAGACTTGTCACTACCACCTTTCTCCCCCTAGTGCCAGGAAAAGTTGCAGAAGCTCTGTTTGAGGGAGTAATGGGGGCTTGGACAGGTTTGAGATGACATATTGGTGTTTTCCCAGACTTAATGCCCTATATTGGGATTTCTATGATTCTAAGCAAGACCTTGAAGGCATCTATATTTGTCAGTATAAAATCTAAAATTGCAGGTCCCTGAATCAAATGGTGAGAGCAAGTCATGGGCTTCACTGCTATGCAAACAAACTGCAGCCTTGCTATGCCCCATCCCCTCTGCTCTCCTGTCGTCTCTGTTCTTGTGCATCACTAAAGGGCATTGAAATTACACAAGTCAGTCCTCTCAGCGGGCTCGGTGCCCTGCTGGCTCACAAGAAAGGGGACAGCGGGGAGTTTAGGGGCGACAGAGTACACATGTATGTGCTCACTCCACATGCATGCCCTGCCTGTCATCCCAGCAAGACCCGTCACCCTCCTGATTGTCGTTTTGATCCTGCTTCTTCAGTTGACATGCTCCAAGTCCTCCAGCTAGTGTTGTGAAGGATTGACACTTTCCTGTCCTAGAAGGAGCCTCGAGATAACACACAGTAGGCCTGATGACAGTAACTGGCCATTCTCATCTTATTTTGTCTGTGTCACAACATAGTTAAGAGGAGCCATCTGAGCTCAGATCTTGGTTTAGAGAAACTCAGAAATCAGAAATTAATTTCCTGTCAGTATCTTTATAATTTCTGTGGATACATGTAAATAAACAGCACTTCCTTATGGTTTGAAACTTTACTAAAACACAATTGTTTGGTACTGTCAAGACAATTTTTATTTTTTTTTAAAGTATTATTTGTAAAGAAATCAGTAGATTCAAATTTCTTTGACAGGGTATGTACTGCCTAATGGGTAATTGTTTCATTTGAAAGTGCAGTGTAAGTCCAGTTGCATGGTTCTCAGGACTGTTTCCAGCAAGTGAATATTTCACATTCCTGGTGTTCAAGCCCTTTGTGAGATTTTTATTCCATACGTGATAGTGCACCTGGGATCAGCTGAGGCAGTTCCTTCACTAAATATGCCTGACAGCTGAGCTCACCACATTTCTGCCTTTCTGTTTTGCCCAAAGTTCAATGTATGGATATGGTGAGGTTCTTCTGCATTCCTCTTATTTAGCCCTGTTCCCTAGGAGGCAATGCATGGGCAAGCTGGCTCTAGGTCTCTGCATATCAGCTCTAATTTTTTAACTTGGCTGCTTGCTAGAAGAGAAGCAGCCAGATCAACATTTCTTATGGGAAGGAAGTTTGATATCTGACCTCAGCTGTACTGCTAACAACGTAGGATCTACACGGGGCTGATGGAGATAGAGACGCAGGTCTCTGGTTGGTCTGCCATGTCAGTGCCTCCTTCCTTTTACCCTCTTGTGGGGCATCATGTCTTGTGGGGATGTTTCACTTGAGAAGGATGAAAGCCAAATGGAGTTTTTTTCTCAGGCTGAGAAGGTCATTCCCAGCCTTTTCTGCAATATCTTTAAGAGAACCCCTCATTATCTCATTTTGTGTAAACCAGATTGCCAGGGGACACAAATCAGTGGTTCTCTATGACAGCCACATTTTTCCATCAGCAGTGGGTCTGGCCCACAGAATTTGTCTAGATTTTGGATTAGTGTGTTCACAGGAATTATCAAGTGTGACTAGGAGAGTAAAGACCTCACAGAGAAGTTTTTCAGCGGCAAACCTCCCCAGCTATTAAGTGATTCACAACTGAGGCAGATTTATCACATAATGGCCAGTTGAGAGCATGGAGAATTTATCCTAAATAAACCAAGATAATTTGGTCAAGTGAGCTGAGACCTGCCCCTTACACAACGTGAAAAATTCAAGCAAATTGTGCTTTATAAATAAAGTGCTGTATGACAGGAATAAGTACAGTGTGTAGGGCACAATGCTTGCCACATTAATAAGAAAAAAGAAACAGTTGGGTTTTTTTTTTAGCTGCAAGGAAGTAAACAGGATGAGAAAAGTGGTAGCTGCCAAGCTGACTTGTGTGGCACAAAAAGTAAAAGTGTCCCAGCTGCTGGGAAGTACGTTGGAGTTATTACGCAGCACTGCCCAGGCTGTGACGTGCCAGCCACAGCCACCAGCCTCACCAGTGGACCAAGGACTCTGATTATCATTTCTGTGGTCCACTTTGAACCACAGCCTGCTCTTTGTTCACCTTGTGGGGAATCCCCTGCAAGCCCATAGGGGTTTGGTTTTCAAACCTCTGAGTGAAGCAAAGCTTTCACTCTTCCATACCAAGGGAGGAGGGTTACAAAGGAGACAGGCTGGTTTTAGCTTTCTTTTATTTGGTTGGCTTTTTGTTTATTTGTTAAGTTAGGTTTTCTTAATAATTATTCCTCATGTGAAAGTGTTTGGTTTGTGTTTTTTTTTTGGTTGGTTGGCTTTTTGTTTTGTTGTTTTGGTTTTTGTTTCGTTGTTTGTTGTTGTTGTTTTGTTTGTTTGCTTGCTTTTCTTTTCTGGAGCCTTTTGAAAGATTTCTAAAATTTCTTGCCAGTGTGTTTATTATAAAAGGGACAAAATCTTGAAAAAACAATATTCTTATTATGATCCTCTTAACCTTTCACAGCTGACTGGAGCTAAGGTCTCTGCTAAAGCCTTAGAGAGTTGAGCCAGAGGACAGCTTATCCCACCTTCATAAGATCAGCTGTCACACTGTTGGACCATGGGCCTGAGGCACTAGAAATGTGGCCATTGTCTCTGTGTAGCACTGTGGTACCTGGTGCTGTTTACACTGATAATGCATATGCCTGGCTCTCCCAAGAGCTGTGCCAGGCTGTGTCAGAGGGAGCTTGACAGCTGTCGCTAGTGTCCTCTGACGATGGACATTGTGGCCTGGAGTTTGCAACTGGTAGATGCCCCACTGAAAATAATAATGTCACCACAAATGTACTCCTCTGTGCTGTGAAGACTACAATGAACAGATTGGCTGAGGGCCCCGAAAGCAACAGGATTGAGAGGGTCCGTGGGGTTACAGCAATGGCTCAGTGGGGCAGTCTTTCTCTTAAAGTGGTCTGAAGCACTATTCCCATATACCAGGCCCCAAAGGCATAAATCAAAAGGCAATGGGGGTGCTGAAATATCATGCTCTGGGAGTTCAGCATCACTCCCTGACCTAGCAAGGTATTCATACTCTCAGTGGCAGGTAACATTGGCTTTCCAGAAAAAGTTTTCTGATATAGATAAAAGCACTCCAGACTACCCTTGTTTATTACATTCACCAACGTCCCCTTCTCACCACTCCTCCATTTATGTATTCTTACAAGCTTGCAGCAGGAGAGACTGCACCTCAGAAATGGCACGTGAAATAAAATTTTTCTCTTTTTCTTCCTTTATCTGTCCCAAAGAGAACATTGCACCTGCAATGTCAGCTTTGTCAACCAGCCTCATCAGTGACCCTCAGCCTTAATTTGGAGGGACTGAACTCTGCATGGGGCATAGGTCAGCTCAAGTGTTGCCTAAGCTTGTCCCCACTTAGCTATGAGACCCCATGCTCTTTTGAGCTTAATGGTCTCATCAGTTTCAGTCCCCTGCTGGCACACAAGGCTAGAGCTGGTAGGGAAGCAGGGGGATGTTTCAATGTGTACCCATGCGTTAGCTTCCCTTGCTTAGCTGTCTCTCAAAGCAAGATCAGCTTCCTTCTTAGGTTTGTGTGTGGGTCAATCAGCTTGGCAACATGGACTGACAGTCAGCAGAGAAGTATAATACAGGACTGTTTTTTTCTGTTCTGAAGGTGATGTTAAAAAGTGTGTAAAAGCTGTTATCAACACACTCCTTGATTTTATTATTTTTTTTCAGGCTGAACACAGGATCATGAGAACATGAAGGCAACCACTGGACCTTAAGTTCAGAGGTGACCATTGCTTAAACAAATGGTTGGTTTGTTTGCAAAGGTAAAGACTGGTGCACATGCTCACATGCATACTCTGCATATTTGCAGGTGGGAATTCAGCAACAGGACTGAAGTCCCTCTGAAACTCTGGCACCTTAGTAATTCTTTAACCCTCTGCTTTTAATTTGTTGTCCATACGCTGTCACAATTTCCAGTGCTTCCTAAGCTTAGGTCTGTGTGCTGAAGTATAGCTAAGATATTCTCAAACTAGCTCCAGCCATGGAAGTGTGTGGGAAAGAAGACCTTTCTCCTTAGCTACCACCTTCTACTGCCTTCAGGCTACCAGACCTGAAATACTCCTTTACCCTCAATAGATATCTTTAAAGATCTCTCTACACAGTGGCTAATAGCAAAGTGTACTTTATCTGGAGGGCTTTTCATTACTTAGTCAGTGTGACTGTTGTAAGCTGTCAGACTTTGCTGCACTGCCCATTATAGACAGGAGAAGATGTAGGAGCTTGTGTGTCACACAGAGACAGGAGGATGAGGAACTGTTTTCCAGAGTGTGGTTTGTAGGTAAAGGACTTGCTTATCTTTCCTAAAATCTTGCTGGTGTGCCCTTGTCATCCTCCAGTGTGAGCTGTTACAGGTCAAAATATCTTGCAGGAAGCACTGTAGCCACCTGCCCTGTCTCCTTTCTTTCCAATAAAAGGCAAAGACAGACTCTGATTCCTGCTCATACCACTCCTTTTCGCTCCCGTCATCAGTCCTCAGAAGCATTTTTCTGTAACTTCTCTGTATGTTCTGCACAATCTAATACTAGACGTTTTGCAAAGTATGGAAAAATGCTGTCTTCCAATCGCTTCCACACACGCTAATCTATATGCTCAGAAAGATGTAAAACTATTTTTGTATGTTTCTTGAAACTCGGATGGTCATGTGTTTTCATACCCCTTCAGTGGGAGCAGGACATAGAGTTTTTCCTGCAGCTTGATACAGGGTTTTTATCCCATCATATCCTGGTATGACCAGTTTGCATCACCAAAGAATAAATTACAGCAGTCCTATGGCTGCTCTGTCTGGTCCAGAGGGATCACCTCACCCTTGGCTTCCCTCAGCAATAAAAGGATGGAAGTGGCCCTGCCACCCTCCACCACGCTGGAGGTGAACTGTGACTTGCACCAAGATGGTCTCACAAAACCCACATGATTAATGAAATCATGAGTTTGGAATCAGCCAAAGCTGAGCAGAAAGTTCTAGGTGAGAATAATAACCTCCTTGTTTTCCAGCAGTCATTTCTGTGCAACATCAGTTTCCGTTCACACAGTGCTGGAGTGGTTTTGAGGGGAGCTGAGTGGAGGAGGGAGAAGGGAAGGCCTCAAGGGAGCTGTGGAAAGGATGCTACTACACATTGGTCAGTTGGATATCCCAAATTTCCTAACCTACCTGCTCTCATTCTTCAGGTCCACTGCTGACCCACTGGAGGATTTTAGGACAATGTGACAAACTAACTTGACATGAATCGGAGGGAAACCAGTACCTCTTAAATTCTTCTGTGATAATGTTTTCTTGCAAGAGCTGCTATGGTGGTGGCACAGAGGTCATGAGGAACCAAAGCTAATCAGCAGCTCTCATTGTGGTTGCCTGCAGGAGCCCATCTTAGAGAGTCCAAGATATGGGGTAACATTGACTTTGTGTCGCAAGAAAAAGGTTACCGGGCACTCATGCTTCGCAAAATACACCCAGGAATTAAGAGTGTCTGTGAAGGCACCAAAAAAAAGAATTTTATACAAGGCTCAGATTAATTCCAAAAAAGCTGGACAATCACAATTGTTCTTGGTCTGCATATTTTATTTACATGACTTCATGGAAATATCCTTGGCTCTGGGGAAAAGAAAAAAAAAAAAGTATTATATGCCACCATCATATACATTCAAACAAAACCCAAAAAAAGCTGTTGTACAGGAGGATAATAATGCCAGGAACTGACATCTTCCTTCTTCTCCATTTATCTCAGCACTGCACTCTTAGTCTGGTGTCTGTGATATTGAGTATTGTCAGATTGGGTCTCCACTAATTAATGAAAAACAGGCTGAAAGCACAAAGGATTAATTTGGCCTATTCAATCTGACCACAAACATTTTGAGAATCTGTTTAGATTTTTGGATGGTGAGAAGTAAACTGAGAGAAACAAGATCTTGTTTCTGCTAGTCAGCCACAAAAGAAACGTAGATTTACCTAATGGGGTCAAAGCTAAGAAAAGCAGAGTGTTGTTCCTGGGAGCCAGCCAAGGCTGTTATCTTATGGAGAAGACTGATACTGGAGCTCTAACAACTTTAGAGCTACTAAATATCCCTGTGGATTTAAGAAGAAAGCTTTGCTCTGCTTTCAGTGAGAGTTTTTCATTGCCAATATCAAGTGCATCTAACACCACCTCCTGTGCCTTGCGGCAGCCACTGATCCTTTTATTTTGCTGTCTGTGTAATATGAAGCATCTGAGTCAGGTTCTTAGCTGGTGAAATCAATGTTCTTGGCCAGTGAAGAGACAGGCAATCTATATTTGAGTCCTACTCGCATAGTATTGAGTGACTTTGATTAAACTATAATCAGGAACCAGCAAGGAGATAATTGGCATATGAGTTACTGCAAAACATGCATAAAACAATTCTCTCAGGCTTAGTCTATAAATATGTAGCTAGGCTGGTGTGCTAGCAATGAGCTGCTTGCTTGCTCCAAAGAAAGGTGTATGCTGACTTAATTATATGTTACGCCGATCAATGAAAGGTCAAAACAGTTGAATCAATATTTTATGGCACTGTTGTAAACTGTAGTTATAGCATATTAGACTACAAATGGCTGACAAGTTTAAAAGCACATCACTGAATCAAAGTCTGAGTGTTATATGTGCAATTTAGAAACAGTTAAAACCTTCAAATCGAGAGGATTTGTTTCTAATTAACGTAAAAGCTGTTTATTTAAATACTAGGCAGGAGGTATTTAAATACAACAAGTCACCTGGGAACTCCATCTAAACCACTTTGTGGAAAGCTGTTATGCAGTGCTGAAATAAATCCAGCATGGAGTAACTGTATCTGCTTCATTCAGAGCACAGATTTGTTCTCTGCATGCTGTTCTCTTTTTTTCGTCTTGTTCCTGAATATGCTAAAATATTCTTGGCCTCATTGCTAATTAAGGAATGATGGTACATACAATGTGGCTGCAGCTTCTTGTACTTTTATTGTCTGCATAAACTCAAAAATCTATCAGCAGCTCTTATTTTGAAGAGGTATCTCACATGTACAAAATGAAGGACCAGATCTGGCAAAAGGAAAACACAATGTCAATAAGCTGGAGAGATGCCCAGGTACATGTGGTGTGCTGACCAACAACATTTACAGACCTAACAAATACTGCTTTCTAGAGCTTCTAGAAAATGGTGGCTTCATTCTCTTGGTGGAGCATTTAAAATGTACTTGTTATGATATTTTGAATGCTTTTGTGAGGTTGGGGGGGGGGGGTGCAGGTAATGACGATAGTTGCATATAGAGGTCTTATACCCCTTATACAGCAGAATAGTCACTGATGGGGTTTTTTTATTATTATTTTTTCCCCTTACTTGTAAGGGTGATGTGGAATAAATAATAGTTTCTTTTTTTTTTTAATATACCTAAAACATAAGAATGTTTTTTGCATAATCTGGGGTGAAAGAGTATGAAAAAACTTCACAATTTCATGTAAGTCCATCTTTCACCAGCAGTACATTCCTCTCATTAATTTCCACTAGATAGCTTCATATTTTCCCCCATTTCATCTCAACTCTCCATTCCATATCTACATGCACTGTAGTGGCAGAGACCTGCTGCTCATCCCAGATCATATCAGGATCCATCTGTGCTGAAAAAAACAAACACAAAAGACCACTGGTGAAAGGTGATGTTGGTAACTCTCTGCTCCACCTGTAATTCCTAGAGTAGGTTATGAATCTTAGCAAAGTTCCCTGTGAGAAAAAAACAAAACAACAAAAAGGGGTTTCTTTGCCACCTGATGGTTTGGGTTAGTTTTTTTTTTTCCTAAGATTTTGGCAGAGTTTGTTAAGTGGGTCTGAGTAAGGAGTCAGCAGTGACCAGTTTAGCTACACTCTCATTTTTGGTATCCATGACATGATGGTCAAGTTTGCCCCTAGCAAACTTAGAGGAGCAAATGGCTTCATTTCACTTTCACCTGGTATAGTTGCAATATTAGCTTGACGTATCTTTCCCTGCTTCTTAATTGGGTGCTGATGAGGTCTTTACTGAGTATTTCTTCTTTCAGACACCTTCCTCCAACCCTTTCAGCTGAGCTCAAGCCCCAGCACTGCTCACAGCAGCTGGTGCTCACCTGTTCCCTGCTGCCCTTAGCCCAGGGATAGCTGCCCTCCAGGTAAGTGAGAGTGATGTACACAGGGGTTTGGCTGTCAGGTTGTTAATGGTATAAACCAGTAAGTTAAGCACAGAGCTGCTTTCCTGCAGGGCTTCCCTGCCACAGATGGTTTCCTTGGTGTATTCTGTGGCACCTCCATAATGTACAGCTTTAAAGGCTCTCAGGAGAGTAAAGCCCAGTATTTCAATCAGCAGGGAGGAATGGCATAATATCAGGACTGGGGAGCAAGGAATGCTGTGGTCCTGGCTCAGAGGATTATTTACCATGTAGACAGTTGTAATTTACAGGGAACAAATTAATCAATTTAGATAACAGAAGAACAAGGCCAAGCCTCATCCTTCTTGCTTCTTTTTTTTTTCCTCTTCCCCTGCATAAAACCAGTTGGACTGCCTCCTAAAAAACTTGCTTTTGCACATCTCTGCATTTTCCTGTCTGTTGTGCCTCTCAGCTATCACCTGTGCATTTTAGAATGGGTGTATTGCTAAGCAGGGGAAAATCATTTCCTATGAAAATGATAAATCACACTGTAAACTGAGGCCCAGGCTCTGGGTGAAAACCTTTCGGATTTTGTCTGCTGACTGAAGTATAAGCACAATATTCAACAGCTTCCAGGATGTCTGGGCTTGAATAAGAAGCTGGATAGCTGGTGGCATGAAGGTCATCAGGAAGTTGCATGCCGTCTTCAGCAACACTTGGAATAGGTCTTTCATAAACCCCAGGTGCACTAAATCAGGCTAAGCCATTTCAGGTTGGACGACATGCCTTGGGATGCATCCAGAAGGAATCACTGTCAGTGATCAAATATTGATATATTGACATACCCATTGATGTTACTGTAATTTGAGTCCTTTATGAGTCTTTACTTAGCAGAGACTTACAACTAAGCTAACTTAGAGCCTGAATTATCTCTGTGCCTGAAGAGCAGGTGGCCAGTCAATGCTCAGGTGGGGATTATTGCTGCCGACAGTGTTAGAAAGCTTGCTTTGCACCTGCCTCTTCCTCATAACAAGCACGCAGATAAAAAGAGTCCGGTTCCCTGGCACTGCCAACCAACTCCTCCAATCTTTCAAAAACAAACACTTAATCTTGACTATAAAATAAAATAGAAAATAAGAATTACTAGTACCTTCTACTGACTGTCGATTAACCTAAGCACTCTCCAATAGTAAACATAAAAGATTAAATATCACTTTCCATACAGGTGTTTGAGCAAACCATTTTTCATCTTACCAGGAGACTGACTTGTTCAGAGTTCTGGAAAATGTCTGTGTGCAGCTTTACAAGTGTACTTAGTAAAAAGAAGACATTGCCTTATGCCCTCAAAGGTGATTTATGATGTCCTGTCTAGTGTTTCCAAAATCAAGAGTTTTGTTTAAGCTTAGCAGAATGTACTGAAAGGAGATTTCTGACACAGTGTGTGTATTTACACTGCAAACACAGGGACAGGCTTTTTAGAAATGAATTATTCAAAGTAATCTCACAGAGGAAATAGCCAGCACTACACAGGGTGGAGTGTCAGTCTTCTCCTTCTTAGATACTGATATAAGCTAATAGAAACTCCAACAAATAGTGTGTTCCATGTGGCAAAGTTAGCCTTGGGGGGAGATTAGAGTGAAGACACAATTTCTGTTCAGAGAAAACAGACAGCATCCTTGGTTGTTATGCATGGTTTTGAATCCCAAATTTAAAAACGGTCTTTAGTAAAATAGTTATCAAAATTCAACTATCAAAATAGTTATAAAAAAAAAAAGAAGTAAATTTAAAAAGTAGATGGCATTTCTTGCAAGGAAAAATTTCCGAAGCATGGCAACAGTGTTGAAAAGAGCTCATGAAATATTAAGATTAGTTTTCAGTAAGCACTGGTCGTTTCTTTCAGTCAAGACTGTGCTACATCCTACACATCTAAGCCTAGGGATTTCTGGCTTATTTCTTTAATGGTTTGTTATTCCCCACAATAGAGAGTTCCCCACTTTCCCCTTTGGTGCTACTGAATGCAAAGTTTTGTAAAAACTAGAGATGGAATTTTTTGTCCTGTAATTGTGAGTCACCATTAAACAGATACCACCACAAGTGAGTTGCAGTGCCAGAGAAACTTTCCTTGGGCAAATAAGGCTTTATAAACTGGCATTGAAGTATTAAGGAAAAATTTCAAAAAATGAGTCAGCTTCGGTCCTCAGCATTTAAGGGAAAGGACATTGTTTCTTAATAAGTGGTGAGCCTACAATAAAAGGCCCATCTTTGCAGTACTTACCTCAGCAAAGAGAAAGATGGAATCTGTCCTTCTGCTTCTCTCTGCAAGAACTAGTTATTTCAGAGTCTTAACTGTCCTAATCTGAAAGCATTTATTCATCTCACAGTTGAAAGAAAAAACCTACTCTGCTAACTGGGCAAAGACAGTTTTTTCTTAATTGAGACAGGTAATCGGCTGCTGCTGCTGTGATCTATATCTCTGTGGCTATTTCAAATCAAGCACAAGATTGTAATTTACTTCACCAGTGTTTTCACATGGTGTCCCACTGAGGAGATGCTGTGTTTTAGTTGCTGACTTGTGTCAGGGCATGTTCTTGCTACGGTCAGGGTGTGGAGGGAAGCTCTTGAGCATGTTGTGTGGAACAGAACAAGGTAACGCAAGGTCAGCTCCATGCTGCCTATTGAGGGTCTCCCCATGGACATTCTCAAGGCCTGACAGATCACACACATGGCGGGATGTGGGATGAGTCTGGCCAGATGTGAACCCCGAAGAGCTGGCACCAGCACTCCCACCTGTGCCTGGCTCCATGCTGCTGCCAGTTGTTCCTGTGGGGATGAGGTGAGTGGGCAGCACACATCACCATCACAGCTAGTGTGGCAAGCACTTTTCCATACAATATAAACACAGCAATTTGATCTGGTCTTTTTTTTCAGATTCATTTCATATGGCTCTACCCAAAATTCTGTTTCCTGTCTTTCATGTGGTCATTTTCCATCCCACCTGGGGGGAACAATATTCCTGCTTCTTTACTGGATATTGATCCTAAAAGGTTTCACCTTCTTTCATTAGTTTTTTGAGATTGCTTTTCTACTATTATTTCTTTTGTGGCCAGTTTCTTGGCTAATTCATTGAGCTGGGGGATGATACTTCGTCTTTGAAAGTCTTTATACCTCCTGGTCTCAACATTTTCCTTTGAGTGAGCTCTACAAATCACAGCTGTCCATCCACCCTTAAGAGGAAAGAGATAAGGCCTCTTCTGGAGTTCACTGCAGGATCTGTATCCAAGAATTATACACCTGTTTTTCAAAACAGAAATACATGTACTAAGTGATGACCAACTGGAGGATTTAACCCATCCTAATGCAGTGTTGAGATTTACTCTGCAAACAGTACTGACAATGTAGGCCACTGCTAGTACCAGTCAGAAATGTGACTTTTTTTTTTTTTGTGACTATGATGTTTTAATTGCCAGTGATTTATCTAAGTACGAACAGGTTGCCTGGAATCACTTATGGCTTTTTCCTCTCTTCAGACTGTAATATTCAGGATGTCCAGTCCCAGCCAGGAGGTTCAAACTGTAATTGCGTGCCCTGCTCACTAGGCTGCGTAGGATCTGTAC
Source organism: Apus apus (assembly GCF_020740795.1). NCBI lineage: Eukaryota > Metazoa > Chordata > Aves > Apodiformes > Apodidae > Apus > Apus apus. Next base: position 147,930,125 of record NC_067282.1, on the reverse strand, counting down.
TCATTTGTTGGACATGTCAGACTCTGTATCACTAACCAGCTATTCACCAAAGCAGAGATGTTTGTGCAACTGCTTTTCTGCCTGTGGGAGATGTGTGTTCAATTCTACTTTCCAGTGATGCAGAACTGAGACCTGTCTCTCCAGTTTTTTCCATTTCTGTGGAACATCCTAACCATGTACTAGGGCAAGGCGGTTTTGCATCAGCAGGCATGGACTGGAGTCCTGATTGCACCATACACCCAAATGCTGCAGCAGAGAGGAAGAGATAAGCTGCTTACTGGTTTGGGCTACTGCAAACCTGCTTTCTCTCTGGGCAAAGGCCAGGTAGGGCTTTCCAAACACACACTGCATCCTGTGCTGCCCAACTCTCTATTGCCTGCATTCCCATGTGGGGATGCCATGAATTAGACCCAAATACCAGGTGATAGCCACAGGTCTGAAAATAAAAGTCCAGTGATAAACTAAGCGCCTATCTGGTACTGTGTTTGTCACACAGGTCTATTGCAGAGAAATAAAAAAGTTAAGACTGGTGATAAATGACTGGAGGAAATAAAGTGTCTTTCCCTTTTTCAAACTACGCTTCAAACAACAAACAGAAAGCAGAAAAGGGGGAGGAATAGCGGAGAGTCTTATGCTCTGCATGCTTGGCTGAACCTCGGACATGGTGAGAGAGACCCTGGCTGTATTCTCAGTGAAAAGACACCCTGTTGGCTCTGAACTTGCTAGTTCAAGGCTGTGCATGTGCTGAGAGTGCTGAGCCCAAGTGAATATGCTTGGCCAAGAGGAAAAGTGTGTGTCAGACTGATAAAGCTGCTGATCTTGCTGCAAGTGTGTCTGCATGGCAGCATGCTATTCCACATATATGTGCAGCCCCTGTGGGCACTGTGTTCCCTTGGGCTCTGCCCCTGTTTCAGACTGTCTTGTGGAACAGGTAATTTGCTTTTCATGAACAGGTGGTTGCAAACCTTCCTTTCTCCCAGCTTGTGCCTGTTCAGATTTTCAGATCTGTGACAGCTCTGAAGGAGTTGTATCTGGCACTTATATACCCTTATTTGCTATAAGCATTGCTAATTTAAGATTCTCTGGAGATGGATGGCAAAACACCACACAACACTATGCAGGTCTCACAGCCATTGGAGAAAATCCATGCTCTGCACAATACACTCACAGAACACCCTTTCTCCTAAAATTATTCTTAAAACTAAAGAGGACTGACCAGACACAGTATCTGAGAATCACAGTTTAACTGTGTATTTAGTCCCACAGCAACTTTCCTGCAAGGCTCAGGGGTTGGCCAGGTGAATACTGCTGCATAGCATCCACAATCTGTTGCTTTTGGTACCAGGAAAGGTGGTGTTGACATAGAAAAGAGCGGCTGTAGAGCTGATCAATAAATATACTGATGAAGTGAGTCCTTGATGTTGAAGATGTTAGATTAAACTTTGCATCTGAAATCTGTGAACCTTGCACTGCATCTAGACCGAAGCAGTATTAGGATAGCGTACCACAAGTCACTCTTAATCTGCTGATGTCTTTCAGACCTGCCTGCCAATCAGAGAGCTAATTTCTACACATAGACTCCATGTCATCCTTCTAACACATATGAATCTGAATTTCTAACCATCACCAGGAGGTTCAGCTTGTTTAATCTTGCTGCTGAATCAGCCTCTTACTTGTAGTGGGCATTGAGACTTGATAAACTTCAGCCTTCAGCTTTTATATCCACGTTGCACTAAGTGTTCTTCCACCATTTCATGTTCGGCAAGAACCACCATCACATTAACCAGAAACCAGGAATTAAAGTGTCATCTCAACCAAGCTATCCGTTTTGAAGTCTTTGCTGGGTATGGAAGTAGGTATTTTATGGCTTTGTGCTGGGACATGAGGGGGTGCACTCACTATTGTTATGGCTTCTATCACTGTGCTGGATTAGAGTTGTTAAAAATGTACATGAGAAAACACTACTGTTATAGTAAAAATGCCCATGCCTTTGTTGTTCTGTGGTATAGGATGGAAATAAAGTTCTTCTTGATGTGCTTGGCTGCAAGAATGGTTTCCAGGTAGATGTCTTTCCTAAACGTTTAAGCCAGGTGATTCTAAAAACCCTCTTTGAAGCAAGAGTTTCAAAGAGTAGAGCATTTGGCTTGTGCATTTTACTGAGAGACTGAAATACTCCCAGCGCCACTTTGCCTCTCGCTCCCAGCAATACTTCCCTGCCCTTCCAGCAGGGCCAGGCGCACAAGGAGGGGCGGGCGCTCCGGCGGCGGGCGGGGCCGGGCCGGGCCGGGACGCGGGGCCCGGGAGCGGTGCGGCGGGCGCTGTCCGTGGTGCTGCCCGGGCGGCTGCGCGGGGGGCCGGTGTGCGGGCATGGAGCGAGTCCAGAGGAGGGCCACGAAGATAATCAGAAGGCTGGAGCACCTCTGCTGTGAAGATAGACTAAGAGAGTTGGGGTTGTTCAGCCTGGAGAAGAGAAGGCTTCAGGGAAACCTTACAGTGGCCTTGCGGTGCTTGAAGGTGCCTACAGGAAAGCTGGGGAGGGACTTTTTACAAAGGTTTTGAAGTGATAGGATGAGGGGGAACAGTTTCAAGCTGAAAGAGGGTATATATAGGTTAGATTAGATATTAAGAAAAAAAAAATCTTTACTGTGAGGTTGGTGGCACAGCGGAACAGGTTGCCCAGAGAAGCTGTGGGTGCCACCTCCCTGGAAGTGTTCAAGGCCAGGTTGGATGGGGCTTGGAGCAACCTGGTCTAGTGGGAGGTGTCCCTGCCCATGGCAGGGGGTTGGAACTTGAAGATCTCTAAGGTCCTTTCCAACCCAAACCATCCTATGTTTCTGTGTATGATTGTGGGGGTTTGCGCATATGTGGACATGTGCATGGTTGTGTGCAAGGATGCTCAGTGTGGGTGTGCATGCATACTTATTTGTGTAAGGATTTGCATGTGCAGATGTGCATATGTGTACGGATGTGCACACACACATGCAAGTGTGTGGTTGTATGTCCATGCCTATGTGCTTAGGTGTGGGGCTGTCTGTGCCTGATTGTGGGTAAGTATGCGTGAATGCTCTTGCGGGTGTGTGCACACATAGGGGTGCATCTGTACGCCGGTGCGCCCCAGTACGTATGTGTGCATCCATGAGCACCCACAGAGGTGTGTATAGGTGCATGTTCTGAGATGTAATGGTCTATATGCGTGCATATATGGTCATTGGTGTGTGCAGGGATGGACGTGTTTAGATGTGTCTGGGTGTGCATGTGCATGCATGTGTGTACGTATGTGCAGCTTGTGTACAAGTGCACGTGTTCTTGTGGGTGAGTGGTTGTCTGCATGTGTGGTGTGTATATGTGTCTGCATGCATGCACATATGTGCATTCATATGTATTTGGCTGTGCTTGACTGTATGCCTGTGTAGGCAGCGATACATGCAGGTGCATTCCCATCTACTCACAAACGTGTTTGCTCATACAGAGGGCTTGTAAAGTAATAGAAGATTTTTCCAGTGAGTAGGCCTTTTAATAGCACTTAAAAATGCATAATTTGTTAGCAGTGGATTAACATCCTTGTCACACTCAACAGCACATACTGAAAGGACCAAAATAGTCTATTGTTAAAATTGCAGACAATACTGAAAAAAGTAATCATCTTTGTTTATCTTAATGGCAGCTCTCTGCAGAAGCCAAAACATTCAGCTCCACTATTAATATTTAAATTTTTAATTATTTTTATATCTTACCATTACAGGCACAGAGTGCAACTCTCAGAAGTTCCTTACAGGCCTGCAGTTTTCAAGTCCTGCTCAAGATAGGGAAGTCAGTATGAGATAGAAGGAACAGTATGAGTTACATTGTCTTCATATTCCTCTACTTCCTCTGTTAGAAACACCACAGAGAAACACTTTTTAAATAGATTGAAATGTTTTTGAAACCTTTGAGTGATTCTGGTGATAATTTTTTTCTCTGTTTGATGCTGCTAAAGAACAGAACTTGTCCTATTAGTTCATAGAATCATAGAATCATAGAATCCTAGGGGTTGGAAGGGACCTCGAAAGATCATCTAGTCCAACCCCCCTGCCAGAGCAGGGTCACCTAGAGTACATCACACAGGAAGGCGTCCAGGCGGGTTTTGAATGTCTCCAGCGAAGGAGACTCCACAACCTCTCTGGGCAGCCTGTTCCAGTGCTCTGTCACTCTTACAGTAAAAAAATTTTTCCTGATATTCATCTTAAACCTCCTATGTTCCAACTTGTATCCATTACTCCTTGTCCTATCACTGGTCATCACCGAAAAAAGCTTAACTCCATCGTCTTGACACTCACCCTTTACATATTTGTAAACATTGATGAGGTCCCCCCTCAGTCTCCTTTTCTCCAAACTAAAGAGACCCAGCTCCCTCAGCCTTTCCTCATAAGGGAGATGTTCCACTCCCTTAATCATCCTTGTGGCTCTGCGCTGGACTCATGCTTTCTCACAGTTAGGTAACCTGTGAAGAATAACCTTTAGCTGAGGAGACCATTCACTAACAGCAGATTATGCCCCCCATTGTAAGAATATACTAATCTGGTTCCAAAATTCCAACCCTCCTGTGAGGAGCGGGAGGGTTCTTAATGAAGAACTCACAATTCAAGATAATAATTTGCAACTTACCCAAGACTGCCAAGTTACCCAAATGTAATCACAGCTAAGTTGCAGTGGAGAAGCAATACTCATTTTTCTGTATGTCTGTCCATATGTTTTAATGGTGCTCTTTGGGACACCAAATCCTTTCCCAGGGTCTTAGTGCAGGGAATGTGACAAAGCCATGGGGGATATATTTTGGTCTGCAGGATTCCCCCAGTAACTGCTTCAGCTCTGGCCAGATCTGGAGCACCACACAGGCAGCTGCTGGTAGACTTTGCCCTCATCAAGGATCTGGGGATGTTGTTCCAATTGCCTTGTGCTCTTGGTTTGAACCTTCCAGTGTTTGTATGCTGACCTTTGTGTACCATCCTCTTACTGGAGTGAAAGGGATAAGTAGTTCTTGGCCCTTTGTTTCACAGAGCAGTGCATTGTCCACTTTGTTTTCTAACACAAAATAAATAAGGAAATAATTTCATCATTATTTGTTAGTTTGGCTGTTTTTTAATAGGGATGTAGGGCAGCTGCACAGAGCTCTCAGAGCTTCCTTAGAAAACCTCAGGCCTCCAATACTGAGGTAGAGACTTGAAGAGGGCAAAGAATGACAAGTCCTTTGCTCTCAGTAATTGGCAAGACTGGCAAATGAATATATTATGTGTTGCCTAATTACAAGAAAATCTACCATATGACAAGTTATCCTTTAGTTTTATCACTTTACTAGGATGTAATTTTGAATTTGTGACACTGTCAGGCAGCACATGACCAAGGCTGGGGATTAGATCTGTCTCAGTGAATAGGATCTGCTCACCCCCATGCCTGCACCAAATATCTTAGAGGTGGTGATGCCTGAAGGAAGGTGGAAATTTAACTTTGTTCCCTCCCTCAGCAGATTCATGTTGCTAGGCTGAAAATAAATATAGGATGTAAGGGGAATTATACGTTATTTAAAAATCCATTCTGATTTACAATTTATTTTAGATTAATACTTTTTTTTTTTGTTAGAAACCAGAACAAAAACAAACTAACAACAAAAAAGCATAGCCCTTTTAGGACCCCTGAATGCAGGAAAGGTATTAATTTTAGCTACTTATCTGGCCCATTGCCTGGAAGCCTCACACTCTAAAATTTTCTTCCCAGTCACCCCTAGAATGCAAAATAGCTGATTATCCTTACTTTAGAGATGGAATGTGAAATACAAGGAGGCAAACTGTAGGGTCAAATTGTAGGCCAAGGCCCCATCAACTACACTTTTCCAGTTTGCCTTTCATTGTAACACACCTCAGTTCATGCAGGCAGGACTCTCAGCTTCCTCTTTTCCCCTTCCAGCTGCAACTTTTTTTGAAGGTTAGTAATCAAGATATGAAAGGTAAAGAATGCTTTCCATCAAAGTATCTCTCTTGAGATAAATACCTCTCTGTGAATCAGATTGACATCAGGAAAACAGCTGAAGACACAGTCTGAAGCCTCAGCCCCACAGGATTGTTAGGAATATTACTGTCCCGACCTAATGAGCTACCACTGATCCCAAACAACGTCTAGGACAAAAGAATGGAGAGGGATTGGCTGCCCTCACCCTGCTGCCAGCAGACTTCTGACAACCCATTAAGGTTATAGCTATTCAGCCCTGCTCAGACAGCCCTTTTTTTCTGCTTTTCTTGTTCCCCTAACAACTCCCAGCTAATGAGCACACAGCGTTATTTTTATTTTGCACAAGGAATGTATGGCTAAATACACATCTGTGCGTGGCTCTGGAAGGAGAGCAAGAGAGACTGGAGGGCTTTCAGAAATGGCCCCCTCGCCTTCATCTGTCAGGCAGGGACACTTTGCTGAGGTGTCCTCTTCAAGGGGATGGGTGATGATTCAGGGCTGTGTCTGTGCTGTGTGAGGTTAGCTGTAAGACAGCAGCCTGGCCCTGCTGTTTCCCTGGTTTTGCAGAAATGAACAGGAGAGGCGAAGCCAAGAGCCAGCTCGGCATGTGCCTTCGGTTCCAGGCGCTCCTTGGATGCTGGCCTTGCCATGTGCCTCCATCCACTTTTACTATAAAAATTCCTGAAGGCGCCAGTCTCTCCCTCCCTGTGCCTGCCCCCCTTTCCCTCATACTTTACTAAGTGATTGGAGTTGCCCTCTTCCTTTTGCTCCTTCCCACCTCCTTCAAGCTCTCTCTTCAGTGACAAGCAGCATCACTAATTGCTTTTTAGGGTCTCTTTTCTGCTCTCTGTTCAAAATTCACAGGGCATTCCCTGGCCCCATTATGCTACTTTCTGAACCTTTTCAGCTTCTTTTACAAACTTAGCACTTTCTGTGCTTCTTTTAGCTAAAAAAAAATAAATAAAAAGGTTGGATTTTTTTTTTTTTTGCAAGAAAGCCCCCTCCCTCTGCACCCCCTCCCTGCCAGAAAAGCACACGCATGGGCCCGCCTCCCATTGAATGAGGGGCTTTGTGCTGGGAATTTCCGGAACACAGCTCAGGGCTGGAGGCTCAGTGTGAGTGGAGGGGCTTTGGGCAAGGAGCCTCCCTTAAGCCCACCCCATTACCACGGTCACTGTTTGCCCTGGGCTCTCTAAAAGGACTATTGTTGCCTGTTGCCAGGTATTCCCTAGCAACACTTAAGCCAAGCTGCCTCCTCTATTTATGGCAGAAGCTTTTCAATGGTCTCCAAAACACGTGCTTGTCAACTTGGGAGAATACCTTCAAACAGACACAGAGGGGTAAAAAATAATCCCAAGCACTTGCTTTAGTTGAAATATGTGTTGGGGGTGTTTTTCGATTTCTTGTCATTTACCATAGATCAGCAACCCAAACAACAGCAATTCGAAAAAAAAAAATCACTCCCTGTCACCCTCTCTCAGCCACAGTCCCCTGCACCACCAAGCCCTTCTACTGGCCAGTAGAAGGCTCAGTGGAGAGTGTTTATTAGATGGATGAGCCTTTGCTACACTTGGAAAATTTTTGCACAAAAGATTTCTTCATTATTTTAAGACAGATTTTGATTCCTTTTGATGCACCAGAGCCTTAACAAGAACCACCCTACTTCTTTTGTTGTCTGACAGCAAATGGCCTGTTAAGAAGCAGGGTGTAGGGCTGGGGAGGGGAACAGTTATATACCTATACAGCATAGACATAGCACCGCCCCGTTGCATCACCAAACAGTTGAGGATGCTGCGTTTGCATATATACACACACACATATTTGTTCCAGGAAGGACGTATTTCTGAGCTTACATTTCTGTGGTCAGTTTCTCAGCTGTACACAGCCAGTGGTCCAGTCAATTTCAAATAGGGAATTAAGCTGCTGCTGCATCTCCAAAAAGATGCAGACACATTTTGATGACCAAGTGTAATGATGTGACAGAAAAGCTCTCTACAGCAAGTCTCTCTTGATGGAGATAGTCTTTGCTCTTTGTGCTGCATGTCATACAAAGTATTCTAGTGTAAACAGGTGTCTTTGCCTATTAGCATCATATTACTTGGAGTTACTGCTACAAAGCAGCAAAGTCGTTGCCACTGTTGGGAAAATCTTATCAGGTAATGGAAAAACGTAAAGGAAGGATTTGCAAAGACAGCTGAAGCAGCCTAGTACCTCACTCATAGTAAATTTCAATGTGTTGTGAACATCCCTGAAGTTGACCACCCACATATTTATGCCAGCAGTGGGTGCATTTCCACTGCCATGGAGAATAACATCTTGATGCAGCTTCAGAACCATGTCTAGAGTGATAATCTGAGGTTTTCCCATCTGCAAATTTATGCCAGTTTTCCTGACATCTGCCTTAAAGCTTCAGTACATCAACATGACATCCTAGCCAGGGGACTCGTTTCTTAGCTGTAACCTCCAAGCTGCTGCGGGGACCCCAAGAAATGAGCTGTGTAGAGCCCTGCAGGACGCCAACCTGAAGCAGCTGCCTGTGGTGCAAGCACTATGAAGGCCTTCAGAGCTGATGCAAAGCCCCAGGACTGAAATGGGACTGATGTTTTCAGATAGCCTTGGGTCTGACTGACGGGGAAATTCTGTGTTTCTTTTTGCTGTTCCCATCCCAGAGTAGATGGCAGAGGTCAAGAGTTGTCTCTCTTGTTCTGACTGAGAAACTGAAAATAATGTGTAGATGCTGTCCGTTCTATGTGCCATTTAGGGTTGTGACCTTCTATGGTGAGCTGTGTTTGACTTGTAGGAAGATCAGAGCATATAACAGCTATGGTGGGTTGACCCTGGCTGGATGTAAGGTGCCAATCAAAGCCACTCTATCACTTCTCTCCTCAGCTGTTCAGGAGAGAGAAAGAATATGGTGAAAGTCTCATGGGTCAGGATGAGGACAGGGAAATCACTCACCAGTTACCACTGCAGGCAAAACAATCTCAACTTGCAGAAGTTAATTTAATTTATTGCCAATAAAATCAGAATAGGATAATGAGAAATAAAACAAAATCTTGAAACACCTTCCAATCACCACTTGCTTTTTTGTTCCTTTTTCAACTTCACTCCCAATTTCTCTACCTCCTTCCCCTCTGGTGGCGCAGGGGGACAGGGAATGAGGGCTGTGGTCAGTTTGTCTCTGTTGCTCCATCTTTCTTGGGGGGGGACTCCTCACCCTCTGCCTCTTCTCCAGCATGGGGTCCCTCCCATGGGAAATAGTCCTCCATTGCTTTCTCCAACATGAGTCCTTCCCATGAGCTCCAGCATGTGTCCCTTCCATGGGGTGCAGTTCTTCAGGAACAAACTGTCCCAGTGTGGGTCCCCCACAGGGTCGCAGGTTCTGCCCAGACCCTGGCAAAATGCGGACTTCCCAAGGGGCCACACCATTCTTTGAGCATCCACCTACTCTAGCACTGAATCTTCCATGGGTTGCAGGTGGATATCTGATCCACTGTTGACCTCCATGGGCTTCAGGGGAATAACCTGCCTCACCATGGTCTTCACCTATAGCTATGGAAGCTACTCAATGAACAAGAGTGTGTTCTTTCTCCAAAATTATATGCATACTGTACATCTTCTTCCTGGGCATGTGTACTGGTGTTTCCACAGAGAAGTAAAATGCAGTATAACTATCTGTCTGCAATTGGCCCTAGTGCTTCTGCATTCCCGTCTGCCATGAAATAGTCCCTGCTCTCAGCTCAATCTTCACAAACTCAGCTTTGTTTCTGTTTTATGGAAGTACTGTAATTAGAAGATGCCACGTTTCCTGTGTTAACATATTCCCCTGCAGAGCTTGACATTAGAGTGAATGTAAATGGTTTCATGAAGTGCAAGATTAGGGCTGTTTAAATAATTGTTGTAATTGAAAATATGTGTATTATTATCTCTCAAGCTGTTTTAGATTAAATTAATGAAGTTCACATCTGGAGGAGTACATATTAACTCCTTATGTGATTCTGCTCCCTTTACTAGGTGATCTGAAGCTCAGATTTTCAGTGCAGCCCTCATAACACAACCATTCTTAGCACTAAAAAATACTTTGTCTTAGCTCTTGCTGTTTATTCCATTAATCTCTGGAATACAATGCTCAGCTTAAAATAAATACAACGAAAACTGGCAGCTTGGTCTGTGGAAAGTCAACCCCACCATTCCTATTAAAACCAACAGACCATACAGGATCTGAAAGTGATACTTGTGTTGCCTTGCATTTGGTTAGCAAGCAGAATAAAACATTTTATAAGAGCAAGATTTTAATTTCTGAAACATACACTGTTGTGCTTCTGCATGACCATAGTCAGTGCAAAAAAAATGGAATTCCTGTTCCTTGCAAAGTCTCTCACAGGTTCTTAGCTACTTTAGCCTCATGACCTCATTTTACCTATCTTTGGCACTAAAAGGTGGTCAAAGAACTTAAAAAGAGGCGTGGAAAAAGAGAATTTCCTATAGAAGGACTGATCATTCAATACTTTCTATTTATTTACAAGGGTTAACTTGCATGCATCTTCAAGGCAATTCTGTAAACTGGGCAAAAATGATGGTTCTAAAGTGAAGAGCGAGATACAACTCTGGTCAAACTGTACTTCTGTGTACAAGCTTCCTCAGAAATAGCTGTGATCATCCATGTTTGCCTGTCTCAGGTTGTATACTCATGACTTCCAAAATAACCCAAGAATTGGTGTTGGCAGCTTCTGCCCACTGTTTGCCAACACCCAACATAACACTGTTACACTCATTTCAAAGGAATTATCTACTAGCTCAGATATTCACTGTGTGGTATTTTGGCAAATAGTCAGTGATATATATGCCAGTGTTTGAAGTAATGCTGGGTGATTCTGGGGCAGATTTTTCAGCTTCTGATGAAATTCATAGTTTTTTAATTCTCAGTGCCTTGTGAAAAATTACACGTTTGTCCATATTCTTGAAACTACAGTACTTTTACTCAAACTCACTTCTCTCATCAAAGGAAATGTCTGGCTTAAGTCACTCAGATTCCAAAACACGTTAGTAAGCGCCTTGTAGCCACATGTAAGTTTCTCACTTCCTTAAAACTTGAATCCCAGCGCTTGAACTCTGGCCCTCAAGGAGTGCTGAGCCATCACTGAAGTCCAGAGTCTTTCCTACTGGAACGCCTGCACTACAAAAAGATCCTAAGAAAGGAGCTGCAGTGCTTTTTATTCCCCTTGTCTTCATACATAAGTCAGTCTTGGAAAGTAAACTGTATCTACCAGTTAAATTGAGTATGTCTGCAAACTGATGGTGAACTCAGAATGACATGCCCATGTAAATGTAGTTTCTGTCTCTATCATACTACCAAGTTACCCAGTGCCAAAGAGAATAACTGACTTTCTCTGTATTTGCTTCATTGTTCATCCTTATGGTTGTTTCACACCAAACAGTATGCACAAACATACGTACACAAGTGTCTCCTGGAAACTTACAGTGTATGAAATGTCTTGGGATGGAAAATCAGAGCTAAGAAAGCCTACCCTGCCCTGTCAATAATCAATGGTAACATCACATGCCACAGCTGAACCTTTTCTGAAGGCCAAAACTGTTTAGATGACTTCCTCTTCTCTGCCATGTGATCCTGTTTGTGCTCCTTTTTCTGAGTCAGAATGGAAAATAGTGAAATACTTCAAAAGGCCTGGTTCCCTTGGACTTCCGGTCTGACTGGACCCAAGGTGGTGTGCTAAGAAACCAGATGGACAACTCAGATTCTCATCCATATTCCAGTCCATGGAAAGTAGATGTATATGGTTTATGTCAAGTGTGAATCTGCCTCACTCAGATAACTGGGAATATGAAAAAAAATATGAAAAAGAACTTTCCAAAAACTGACTAGTAACTCTGAGTGTTCAGGGATAGATACCTTAAAGGAGCTTGGTTTGCAGAAAATGTTGAAAACATCCTGCAAGAGAATGAGCCTCCTGAATAGCTTCCTCTTGCATAGACACCATGAACTTCAGACTCCCTCACAACCTCTGAAAATCTCATTCCAGTTCACCTTTAAGCAGCAGTTCAAACTGGGGTCACTAAACACAAGGAACTGAGAGGTGTTGACTGGTGTGAAATAAGGTTGACCTCATCATGCTGCCTAGCAGGCAGTTGGCAGTCTCACAGGAAAAATAAAAACAAAACCCACACTTGAAAGAGCTGGTTCCAGTAGAAAGGCCAAGGACATCACTGTTGTGGAGACTGTGTGTCCATCTCAGTGTAAAGCCTCCCACAGAGGATGATGGAGGTCTGATGCCAGTGGGAAACCTTATCTTGCTCCATCCGAGTTACTATCTATGTGGTTGCATAGGTGCAGAGCAAGCTATTAAAGCAACTGAAGTTGCATTTAAATCATCACTTATTGTTGACTTGTTCATCCTTTTCAGAATCACCTGTGGGCTCCCACACAAAATATTTCCTCTGACTAGACCTGCTCTGGTACTTTTTGTGCTGTGTCGAAAGTGCATACTTTTGCTGCTTCTTGACTTTCACTGAGTCAAAGAGGAGTCCTAAGCAGATTTCAAGACCTCATCCACCTGAGAGGACAAACTGATTTTCAGAGGCACAGGCAGGGCTGGGAGCTAGAGGCCATGGCATCTTTCGAGTGAAATCTGAGAGGTTTAAGGGCTCCCTGCTGCTGCCTTTGCTTCACTCCCTGAGCCAGGAGGAGTGGTTGATTAGCACGGGCCAATGATCCTGCTGCAGCAGCAGGTTTTTGCCTCTATGAGAGGCAGTATCTTCTAGCTACTGATGAGCTCTTGCTGTCCTGCATAACCTCTGCTTCAGGGCTGATAACCGCTGCTAGCAGGGCACCACTGAAAGGTTGTTGACCCTGATCTAGTCCGTCCCTTTGCCCTTAAGGCAATGTCAGTTACTCAACCATTCTTAGATTAATAGTCTTAAATACACAGCAGCACTATCATGGCTGTACAGCAGTGTGCTCACAGCTGATTTTATTTATTTTTCTGTATTTGAAGCAAAGATTAGTTTAAAATCTACAAAACAGGAGGACCTCCCTGGCTCATTGCTGTGAATTGGCTCTTGGCATAAGAGTGAAATCCCCTCTACAGGGAGTGGAGGGTAAATGTTGTTGTGCTTGAGTGTGCTCATAGCCAGAGGTTTTCTACTCCTTTCTCCCCATTAGCAGGATACTGTGACAGCTCTGAGCCTTTGAGTTACATGTTATACATTTCCTATTTGTATTTAGTATTGCAAATGTTTCTTCAAGCAAGCACCAATGGGTTTGGCTCTGAAACCAGAGCAGTGGGAGGTTGCTTTTGCCTACAGTGGGATTGAAGAAATCCCTTATTCCCAAATGGCTTGGAGACAGTCTTCACTCTGGACATAGACTAAAATGTGATGCATTTTCTCAAACCTGGATGCAACGAAGGACTTTGGCTTGTATTTAAATATTCAACCACAAAGGCTTTCCAAAAATCAGAATCTCAGACAGTTACTTACAGGACTAAAGGATACCTTTCATCATGAGGGTACAATGTTCTTATCAGGGTTCAGTGTCAGCTTCCAGGCACTTCCACAATAATAAAGATGATGATGATGATGATGATGATGATGATGATGATGATGATAATAATAATAATAATAATAATAATAATAATAATAATAAGTAGTAGTAGTAGTAGTAGTAGTAGTAGTAGTAGTAGTAGTAGTAGTAGTAGTACAGGATGGATCTGCTATTAGCACTTTCAGTTCCCTTCCCTCAAGACAAAAAAAAAAGTAAACTAAAATTGAATGAATCATTAAAGTGAATGTGACTGCAATGAACCAATACCAGAACTCTTTTGGTTATGACTAAATTCATTGGGCTGAATTTAATAACTAATATGGAAGCATATATGGTCCTGGAAACAGGAACATACATAGATCATTCTGTAATGATTTTTCATAAGATAGTTGACATCTTTTTGAAAACCTCTATCTGTATCTCTGTCCTCTCTTCTCCTGTTTGCATTTATTTTTATTGAAAACAACCTCACAAACTGTGGATTTTCCAAGATGACTCTGACCAAGATTCATGTTCTGAATGAAAAAAAGCTTATAAAGCTCTTATTCTACTTTCAGGTTTGAACCGAATATAGATCCTGTTGAAATCCAGAAACAAGTCCTCATAACTTATTCCTATAATTGTAAACTGAAATGAAGACAAAGCTTTTGCTTCAAAATCTCCTTAGATTTTCAGATTTCATTTTGGGCATGGATTTCCAAAGATTAACTTTTCTCTTTCAAACTGCATTAATAGCATTAGGCCTCAATTAATCAGATTCAAAATTTGGAAACAAAGAAAGTATTTTGCCTGCATAATCACCGAGAGGCCATATACCAGGATCCTTTCTTACCAGCCTTTTTAATGATTATTTCAGTCCGGAATTTTTTTTTTAAAGGATCCGCCAAAATCTAGGCTTTGAATTTTGTAAATGAGCCTGCTGCCCAACGCACTTCTCAGCAAGATAAGGGCAGAATGGCATTTGCAGAAATGCTTAGCTATCTCTCTAACAATCCTGCTTGGTTGTGGGCCCCTTGGTAACAGCTTGGCAAATCTGCAAAAGGAATGTGACTATATAGTTTGTGTGTGGATTGTTGAGTCATTATAGCCTCCAAATTGCACAGCAGATCATTAATCATAGGCCAAGATAGGCAATCACTGCAGAAACCTGATGAAAAGGCTCCAGAATAATGCCTGCTAAATCATGTTTAACATGCAGACCTTGCCTGTGCAGATATGGAAAGGGGGAGGTAAGGAAAAAAATCATTCCCCTTTTAGGAAAGAAAACTTCTACTTATCTTTGATTTGCATTCAGCCCTCCCTCAATAGTCCTTAAGCCTGTTATTTAATTCATTTTGGTGCCAGGTCCCATCACAAAGCAAAAACCCTAACCAGGACCTATGCAGTCTATGACCTCCAAACCCCCTGTCTTTTCTTGTCAGTTCTATGTCATTTGTGCAGTTGAACTCCACCAATTTGAAATGCTGACCTCTTCCATAGACAACCTTATTCTCCTTGAGTGAAAGAAAGGGCCAAGGCCTACAAACCACTCAAGCGAGAGATGGCAAGAAAAGAGAAAAGTGGTTGACTCGTAAATCAATTTCCACAGCCCACCCAAAACCCACATGAACAATAACGACAGTATTTTTTAAAAAGTTGTGTTGTTGTGGTTTTCTTAATTGAGCTCACGCTCTTTAGATAAAGTTTCGTGCAAAGTAAAATTGTTTGTTCAGGGTGGAAAATTAGACTAGATCATGCTCACAATCCACTTTGAATCATGGTATATTTATATCAGATCTCCATTCCCACCTGTCATCCCTGCAAAAAAGGAGCACAGCCTCACAAACAGGTCTTTGTCCATGTTGGAAGAGGTGGCAATATCTAAAGAAAGAGAAATATCTGAAGCACAAATGCATGCTCAGACCATGCAATACCAGTATGCTGTACTGCGTGGTACCTGACTTTACTACCCGTGGGGATGAAGCTGTGCAAGCTCTGTCTTTGGGGCCCCACAACCCCACATGTGTCTGTGGCCTATACCGAACCCCTGCTGTGCTCTGAGAGGGGAAGGAGCATGGACACATGTGGGCTGCAGCAAGCCAAGCACATGCATTGTGCTGTGGAGACACTTGAGCCAGTGTCCATGAACCAGCTAGAAACCTGCCACCACACAGTGAGGTAAATTTTTAAAGAGCCTTATTTCATGCCATTCTGTCTATGTTACTCACTTGGGAAGGTTTTCTACTCCTCAGGTGGTCTCACTGAAGTCAGTGATAGTGTATTTGAAGAGCAGCTGCAGAAATTGCCTGGAGCATGTTGTGCCCCAAGCCCCCATCCCCACTAGCAACTTTCCATTTTTCAGAGGCCTGAATCTGGCCTTGCAGTTTCTTACTGTACAGTTACATTTCTGGGTTTAATTTTGGGACATTCTTAAACAACATTACCCATCTTCTCAATGAGAAAAAGCACCTCACCCCTGCCAGGCTGGTGGGTCTCAGTCCTGCTCTAGAAGGACTGGTTATTCTCTGTCAGCAGAGGCAGGTTCGACCCTTAGGTCGAACATAACAAAATTAATCTTTTGAGATTTCTCATTGATCAGGCTTAGTTTTAAACGCACCCAAAGCTCAGTGCCACTTGCAGCATATTTAGACAAGCTCATGGCAGAAAAATCTCTCTGGGAACAATTAAATACAATAACCCTGCCTTTGGCTCTACACACCTCGAGCTGTACGCCACTGAAGGTGGTGTCACCACATGCTGCCCTTTTCTTATTTTTTTCCTTCAACCTCTGGCATTGGCCATTTATGGAATACTCAAACCCTCCATCCAGCTTCTCTTTCTTGAAACAGAATTATGGTACTTTGTGATCTAGAAATCCTTGATACCTTACAAGCAAAACAGAGCATGATGTGTTGTTATGGAGGTAGAAAAATTACCCCACCAGAAGAGAAGTAACTACAATAGGACCTGGCCTATTGCATTAGATTTTATCTAAATTGCTGTGAAAATGCTGATGGGATACAGTCAGTGGGAGGGGTTCCTCATCTGGGTGAGCAGATGCTCCAAAGGAATCTGCCTGTGGAGCCTGCTCAGCCCATGTGCCCCCATAGGGTCTGCGCCTGCTTGCTGTGGGGCTGGCTGGCTCCAAGCCCTTGGGCAGAAGGGAGATTTGGAGCTGTTTATACCACTTGACCCTCCATCCATACGACCTTCCATCATCTGGGGCCAGCTGATGCTAAGCAGTAAATTAAATTCAGTGGCATGCTGTCTTACTTCTCAATGGTGTTTTAGTGTGAGAGCTGGAGCCCATAGAGCGGGGCTCATTACACGCTGCTACAGCAGCTGGAGCTGAGGGGAGTGTCAAGCTCATTACCCTTCATAATATGCCCACCGATGGAGCTAGGTGTGCTGTAGACGGATTTATTGGAGGCCAGCACTTTTGTTTGTGGGTGAAGCCCTGTGTTAATCTGACAGGCAAGACTCCACATTATGCAAAAGGAAGAATTCAACAGGAAACAGATGCATGGGGCTAAAAATAATCAATGTTTTCACAACCTGCACCTCTGAGCAGCAGCATCTGTAACAGCTGAAAGGACATATCCTCTCTTTCCTCAACTCTTTTCCTTAGCAAACCAAGTTTATGGCAAGTAGTTTGCAAAGTTTCACTTCAGTTCAGTTAAATTCTTATATGTCGCCAAGGTTTTCAACAATCATCTTCTTGGCTTTCTTAATCAGCTCTGTATATGTCATTGTCTAATCTAATAAATCAGAGGCAATTTTGCTCCTCAATGTTCGAAGTAATGCCCCAAAACCTATATTTGACTATACTTGTTTGTATTCTAGCACACACTTCTACACAAAGCCAACCTTGCTACACCATTTTGTTTGGCGTGCTGTGCAACATATTTCAATAATCAATGTGCATTCACCTAGTTCACAATACTACAGAAAAAATGGCACATTCCTGTAAGGGAGAGAAAAATGGCAAAACTAGGGAAGAAAACTGTCAGTGCCCAGGTTCCCTGGCTAGATAATGCATATCTTGAATCTGTACATCAATATAAATATTTTGGGAAAAAAAGAATCTATAATGATGATGAAGTCTGAAGAACAGCATCTGCAGAGAGTCCTTCACTGGCAGAGTCCATGCCGTACAGCAGTGGACAGCTGAGCTGGCAAATTCAAGAATAACCCATTTGTCATTGCAGACTCCCTTCCTAGAAGCTTGGTTGTTTGAGATCCTGAAGGTTAAGAGGCTGTTTCTGAACTTCTGAGCTCATTAGTAGCTTTTAGTTATAGCCACCGGTTTACTGGTGGTGTGCAATGGCTCTGCTGGAGGATAACTACTAGTTTGCAGCACCAGGAGAAGGTCAATTTAAGGGAATACCCTGACATTATAAACCTTGTTCTTTCTGTGCCCCTTGATTCACATTTCACACACCCCTGTTAGAAGGAAGCTGTTGTATGGTAGGTGGGAACCTTACACAGGCCTGTCACTGAGGTAGCCAATTTTAATTTTCTGGTTTCTTAGATAGGGAAATGGGGAGGATCTGTGTGTGTTGTCTCACTTACACCAGTAGCAGCTAGCAGGCATGCATTTAACAGTGGTGTTAATAAGGCACATGCTCCTGGTCATGTCTTACAGGAGTAGTTGTGCAGCCGTGCAGCTCTTGCTTCTTTTCATGCTGTGGTGGCATCTGGCACAGCTAGATCCTTGTTTGGGTTATTTAATTGCTTCTTTGCCTGCCTTATGCAAACTACATTTGTAGCTGGGTCTGACATGGGCTTTTGGGCACTCAGACTCATGACTTCACAGCATTTAGTAAGCACCCTGTAGGCAGTATTTCACATAGTCACACAGTGACTTTATTCAGTTCACTGGTCCCCAGTGTTATTGTCATTCTGCACCATTTACCAATACAATTTTCACAAACAAAATTAGTCATTGCAATGTAGGTGTATGGAAGCTGTATTACTCTGGAAGGATTCATTAAAATTCCCATAATAGTCTCCTTGTCAGAACTCTTGCCTGCTGTCTGGGAAGTATTTCAACAAGTCTGTCCTACTGTTGTGTTAATTAAACATTGTTCTAGTTGTAAATGCTCTGTTGGTCAGTAGCAGTTCCCCACACAGAGAGCGAGAAGGAGTAGTAACTAAAAGTGATGTGCCAAGAAGATGTGATTTGGCCACGCAAAGAAGTCAAGGAGTAATCCAAACTGAGCTGAGTGCCCCTTGTGGACCTGTCATTGTCCTCATCACCTGCCCTTGCAGCCGCAGTGCTCTTCTGACAAGAAACTTTGGAGCCAGGGAGAAAGAAAAGAGGATCACTCACTGCTTCTGCCAGCAGCTATTTTATTTCTGTTTGTCTGTACATCATAACCCCTTCACAGTGATTGCCACAGGGTGTTGAAGAAGGTAAAAATGTACCTGGGTTTAGAAAGAGGCCAGGTAGGTTAATGGAGGATAAAGCCATCATCCTCCTGTGCTCATCTCACATTCCCACCAGCCTCCTCTACTAGCCACTTTCACAAACAAATCGCTCTTCTGACATATATGTGGATACAAGGTGAGGGAGCCTCAGGAACCCTGGGATGCTGCTTGCTGCTGTAGGATCATCTCTTCTAGCTGGCCCTGCCTCAGTCATAGGGGGGGGTCTCCCCAGTGCTACCCATTTTGCTCATGAGCAAAACTGCTCTGATGTCCTGCCCCCAGAATGTAGCATGGCTGTTTGGTAGGGAGACTCTCTCCCTTTCATGATTATTGTGAACTTCTGCCACAGCATCTTGTACTGCATCCTGTTATACTGCAGGTCCATGCTGTCTCTCTTTCTGCATGGGTCAGGGCAACTGCCAGCATTTTTTACTTGTCTGCTACAGGCTCACTGGCCTCAGAAACAGAGAAGCTGGCCATCATCCCCACCAGTAGGTCCTTAACAGGCAGAATCTTAATCTCTAGTGAAGCCCTGGGGAATTTAGAATTCAGGTGTGTAATGTTTGCAATAAAATACTTCTGAAAGTCAAGTCTGTGCATGTTTTGCTGGGCTCTTTCACCTCACACTTGTTCTTCATGTACCACACTGTTCAGGGCTGTGAGAGTGCCTGGATGAAGATGCATGCAAACAGATACCTAACCTGGAAGGTGGTTCAAGGTGTAACTCTTGAGCGGCTGCAGCCTCAGATATGAGAAGCAATAAAGGCTAAAGAGAAGACCAAAGTTGTGGAGGAGAAGGAAGAAAAATTTTACAGCAGAAAGTGTAAAGTGCCACCAGGCTCATCCATGGACATACTTTTTTTTTTTTTTTTTTTTTCAGCAGTAGCTCAAGTTTGACAGGATATGAAATCCTGTAAGTTTCCATGCTAGGTCAAGGCCCGTAGCTGATCAGACCACTAAAATGTGAAAGTTAAAACAAAATGAAGCAAAGTGTGTCCCGCTGCCTGTTCTTCAGCCTCTTGCTCCAAATGCGTTTGTATGGTGTGGAGGAACATGCACAGATGCTGATTAGAAACTTCAAGTAAAAGTCTCACGTCTGTGAAGAACAAACACCCTTCATCTGAAAGGCTCAAGAGGTTATTAATAACCAGTGACCCTTTGCTTGCAGACCAACAGTTTGACATTATCCTGAATATTGCCTGCAAGCTGTTGCTGTCCTGCAGTGACACAGTAATGGTTGTGGGAGAGGCTGTTAGGTTTTGTATCAACGTGTTATACCATCGTTTGCTGGTGTACCCTCAGAGATGTTACAGCGAAGATCGCCAGTGCAGTGAGGCATTTAAGCACGTGCTAAAATGTTCCCAGCCCTGAAGCAGTCAGACTGGCCTCCTCCTGCGCTCAGGGAAATCCTCCACCACGCTTTTGCAGGCCCTTGGCAAAGGAGGGTGGGGAACCTCTCCCTCTCCTGGGATGTGTTTGTCCTGGATATGATGCAGGACTTTGCTCTCCCACACTGTCGGTCGCGTGCCCTTCAGGAGCACTGTGTTCACTTCTGTGAGTGCACACATGAATTATTGTTTGCTCAATAACAAATCAAATAAATTCCCTCTCCTATTCAAAGCCAACCACAATGATAAAAGAGGGCTGATTTCCAGTATTATTAGCACTTATTAATGTCTTCCCTTCACTTAGCTGTCTTTATTTCACATACAGGTGGCTTGCTTTTTTTTTTGCTTTTTTTTTTTTTTTCCAATTTAGAAATGTCAACGCCACTTAATTAGCAATGCATTGTTACCTGAAAGTAAAAGCAAGCCTATCTTAGGCCATATGGCAGGGTTTTAATCTGCACTGTCACGGTATAATCCTGTCGAAATGGCTTCCCTTTTGAGTCAAAACTGCATTTCACACTTTACTAATATGGGGCTTTTCCTTTCCTGCTCCAGTGTAATATAGCCATGCTGGTGCCTCAAGTGCAAATTAAAAAGCTCACAGCTCTTACCAGCAGCGGGAAGGAGAAGTGAGCCAGTGAGTGGTATGACTGTGGGGCGAAGGAGGAGGACCCCATCCCAAAAGGGGTACCCAAGCTCTTTTTGTGATCTGTGTCTGTGAAATTGGACCAAATGAGTTCGGGCTCCATTTGGGGAGACAATCCCCACCCCTATTGTAAAGGTCTGGACTATGCCACTGGCCCTGTTTATAGGGGTCTTTGTGATTTTTACCTTTCCAACCTCAGTGCTGTTAGGAGTGTATAAAAGCAAAAATCAAGTAAGCAACATGTTGCTGCAAAGTAGGACTGACCAGCAGAAAACTTGGGCAGCTTAACTGCTACAATTGCTCACAGGGTCTAGGAGAGGGATGAAACATGCAGCCCGATGGGGCACATTTTCAAAGGAGTTTGAAAGAGCTGCATATGCCCAGCCACCAGTGGGGAACTACTCATGGTCTCTGCTTAGCATTTGTTGATTTCAGGCTAAAATGAATTGATACAGGACCAGATCACAGCCAGCAGTGAATCTAGATAGTCTCAGTCCAAGATCAATGCCTTGTCACAAAAAAAAAGCAGTTCTCCCTTAGTTACCCTTCTCTACACTTTCACCAAGCCTCTGCCCTTGCAATTAGCATAGTAAGTAGGCAGGCAGAGGGACAAAAAGGACCTAATAGAACTTCTCTGGTCTCAGAATGACAGAATCACAGAATCCTAAGGGTTGGAAGGGACCTCGAAAGATCATCCAGTCCAACCCCCCTGCCAGAGCAGGGTCACCTAGAGCACACCACACAGGAACTTGCCCAGGTGGGTTTTGAATGTCTCCAGTGAAGGAGACTCCACAACCTCTCTGGGCAGCCTGTTCCAGTGCTCTGTCACCTAATGGTTGCTCGTGTTTGCCCAGAACAGAAGTGTCAGAGCCACTGAAAGTACCAGCACTCAGTGAGGCTCTTCCTTTGCTTACATCCTTCTAGGGACACCTCTGGCTCTAAAGCTGCAGGAAACAACTGCATTCTCTGAAGGGGGACAGCAAGCACCTTATTGCCTGGATGCACTGTGCTGCTCCAGGGTGTGTGAGGGCCGGAGGGCCGGGGCTTCTGTTTCCCAGGCCAGAGCTCCTTCCCTGTGGGATGTGTAGGACTGATACAGCTATCTAACCATATACAAAATCTGAGTTGTCTTTCTTTCACACATTTTTTTGAGCTGTGGTGCTGTGTCCTTTTATTGGTACAATCCCCTAGAGCATCTCATATGACATTTGGAGATAGTCCTTTTTCTTCAGTGACTTCCTATTCTGCTATAATTTTTTTTTTTTCCAGCCTACATATGAATACTACGATACACAGTATTCACCCCTGCTCTTCCCCCCTGTCCCAGCAAAAGGCTGGCTGTAGAAGCTGTACAGTACTGCACTGGCCTCTACCAGAGATTAACATACACATGGATTTGCAATGGGACAACAAAGGCAAAAAGTGGAAAAAAATGGGATTCAAGTGATGGTCTGAGGTTTTCCTTACAATAAGAAATGGAGCAGAGCTCTCTTGTAGTTGAGATGCTTGGGAAAAATCCATACTTTGTCAAGGAAAGTCAAAGTTGAGATGGTCACTCACAGAAAGTACAAGGGACACTTTTATATAGTTTGGTGTCCTTGTCAGTAGGCACTTCACTGGGGGAAAGGACTTGAGCATGTGGTTATTGAGTCTGGACAGTTAAAGCTGTAGATTTAAAATATGTTTTCCTAAAAAAATCTGTAGAGTAAGATTGCTTTGCTTTACATGAACAGAGCTCCACTGACATGAGGTGTTTCGGCCCAGCTGTGGACCAGCCATGCTGGACATCTCTATGGCCACAGACATGCAGAAAGCAAAAGGTGGTAACAGCTCTGCCATGCTGTTGTTTCACTGGGCATCTCGTGTGCTTTGCAGGACCGATGCAGGAAAGGGCTGAAGATGCAGAGAGACAGTGTGAGTGCATGTGTTGGTGCCGAGAGAAAATACAGTTCTGTAGCACGAAACAGAGGAACGTTCAAGTGAGAACATCCAGCTTCAGGTCCTTTCCGTTACTTTTTGCAGCTTTAGGTTGAATTGCAAAGCCGAGGGGGACTATTAACAGCCTGGGCCTGTCCATTTCTCTCTCTCTCTCTCTCTACTTCTCTGTTCCTAACCACAGCCTCCCCCCCCCCCCCCCCCGCCCTTCCCTCCCGCAGCTCCGGAGGGTGGAGGTGCAATTCGCTATGCCACTTTTTTATTTCCAGCACGCTTGACAGGCTGGGCGAGGAAGGCGTTAATGTTTTCTGACAGGCCCCCTCTAATTGTTGGAGCTTTTCTTCTCTGCCTTTTCTGTGAAATTCTGACTTAGGCGAGCAGCATAACAAAATGCTCTGGCATTGAAATGTGCGCTTGCACTACACTGGGCTCGGGGAAACAGCATTATTCATGAAGATTTTCAGCTGTTTTTGTCTTTTAACTAACCTTTGAGTTTGATCAGAGGCTAGCCGGGCTCCCTTTCTCAAAAGGCGGTCTTGGCAACCCGACAATGGAGCCAAACTGTTTTCCCTGTTAAAGAGATAACTATGCCGTTGAGTTGGTACATGGGGGAAATTAATCTTCAGGCGCATACAAATGATAGCTTTACCTCGGTCTGCAATCGCCTGCATGGGATTATTAATAGGACGGGGGTAAGGAGCAGGAGAAATTCAGTCTGGGGCAGGGAACTTTAAAAAGAAAAAAAAAAAAAAGATCCCAACCCCAAACCCATCATCCCTTTGATTGCATAAAGCCTGCGATTGATTCCTCACCACTTGCCTTTTGCAGCAGGAATTAGCCCTGCATTGTGCGGTCTGACACGCTAAAAGCGAGCTCGCTTGGGAGCAAGAAGTTGCTGCGCGCTGGGACGGGCCGGGGTGGCTGCCTGGGGTGGGGGGGTGAGCGCGGGGGTAGAGCTGCGCCCCGCTCCCCGTTCCAAGAGGCGGGAGACGCAGAATTCCCCCCTACACTTCAAGGCGAGCTAATCCCTGAATGCAGTGAGTAACAGGCGCTGCATTATGGAGCGGGGAGCAGCGGCGAGCCAAGGCTTCCCCCGGCCGTGGCCGCGCCCGCTTCTCCTTGGGCAGGTGCCCGCTCTCCTCGCGTGCTGCCTGTCCCCGTGTGTCCCGTCAGTCCCCCTTGCCCCCCCCCCCCCCATGCCTCGGCCACACCACGGAGATGCGGACAGCGGTGGCGGGGCGGGCGGCAGCTGCGGCGGGCGCACGCCGCCCCCGAGCCCGCCGGGCCCCTGCCGGGCCCCCGCCCCCCCCGCCGGGATAAAGGCTGAGGCGTGACACGCGCGGGGGCAGCGCTGCCCGCTGCCTGCCCGGCCCCCGCAATCCCCCCCCCCCCCTCAGTGCCCCTGGGAGCCCGCCCGCACACAAAAGGCAGGACCTGCGCCGCGGGGAGGGTGGGGGAGCAAAAAAAAACCAAAACACCCCGCAGCCCTCCCCCCCCCCTCAAAAAATCAAAACAAACCACAACAACAACCTCAAATAAAGAAATAAAAAGGGGGCGGGAGGAAAGAAAAGGAAGGGGAACAAACAAACAATAATAATTTTTAAATGTAGAAAGGGGGAAAGAGCGGAAAAAAAATATTAAAAAGGGAGAAAGCGCCCCAGGCTTCCCATAGCCTGGTGCTTGCGGATCTGGGTGCGGATGAGCGCCTCTTTCCGAGGGGAGGGTAGGAGAGGCGGGCTGGTGGCAAGGGGACTCTCTCCGGAGTGCCCTTCCCGCCTCCGCTCTTACCTGAGCCCCCTGAGCCCGCAGGGGCGTGAGGAACGCGAAAGTTCCGCGGGGCCGGCGCTGGTCCCACGCGCGGAAAAAAGTTTGGGCAGCGGAGGGGCTTGTGGGGAGAGGGCAGGCGTGAAGAGCGGGGGGAAAGCCCGCGCTGCGGGGAAGCTCCCCCGGGCTCCCCCTCGGCTCCTCTCGGCTCCGCGGGCGCGAACCTTGCGGGCCGCCACGCACGTCGGGAACGGGGGGTGGAGGGAGGTTGCAGCACTGCCCATCTCGGCTGCCCAACGGTGCGGGTCTCGCCGTGCTTCCCCGACGCTGCCCGAGTGTCTTGGGTTTTGATTTGGTTTGGTGTGGTTTGGTTTGGGGGGATGGGGGGGTAGTACTTGTGAGGTGTCATTTGCTTAACGGGACACTTCCAGCATTGCGATAAATAAATACACAATTAAATAAATTAATAAGCCCATGGCCCAGCAACCTCCATCTGCACCTCTCCGCTTCTTAACCTCCCCCCCAGCCCTGAGTAGCTCTAAAACTTATACTGCGCCCAAAGAAGTCCCTGATTTATGGAGTTTACTAATGCTAACTGAATACTGTCTGTCAGGCAGCGCTGAAAGGCTCTTCGCGTTAATACAAGAAAAGGCTTTGTGTTGCTAAGCGATTAGAGCAGATGTAATGAGATTTACCCCAATCCTGCTTTGCCCTTTCCCTATCTTCAGTAAAATTCTGTTTCTTTCTTTCTTTCTTTCTTTCTTTCTTTCTTTCTTTCTTTCTTTCTTTCTTTCTTTCTTTCTTTCTTTCTTTCTTTCTTTCTTTCTTTCTTTCTTTCTTTCTTTCTTTCTTTCTTTCTTTCTTTCTTTCTTTCTTTCTTTCTTTCTTTTTCTTTCTTTCTTTCTTTCTTTCTTTCTTTCTTTCTTTCTTTCTTTCTTTCTTTCTTTCTTTCTTTCTTTCTTTCTTTCTTTCTTTCTTTCTTTCTTTCTTTCTTTCTTTCTTTCTTTCTTTCTCTCTGTCTCTCTTTCTTTCTTTCTTTCTTTCTTTCTTTCTTTCTTTCTTTCTTTCTTTCTTTCTTTCTTTCTTTCTTTCTTTCTTTCTTTCTTTCTTTCTTTCTTTCTTTCTTTCTTTCTTTCTTTCTTTCTTTCTTTCTTTCTTTTCTTTCTTTTCTTTTCTTTCCTTTCTTTTTATTTCGGGAGGGGGCTGAGGGGAAAAGGGAGGGAGGAGGTGGTGAATTTCTGAGCCTGCCTTATACATTGTAGTGAACAAGAGCGTAACTTTGCCTTTAGTTTAATGAGTCTGGATATTTACTATTCAGAAGTGAGCAAAAAAGAACACCTGTCTACACAAGGAAGGGAAATTTCGCCTTTGTAACAGAATGAAACATTATCCTAATGTTATATTCATAGATATAAATTACTCGCTACACTTTCTTTGCATACCTTATCTGTACGCTTGCAAAAGTGGGTAAATATAAAAGGAGATGCTATAAAGGGAGAGCGGATGGAGGCATATAACGGTTATTATTTTCATAACTAAACATTAGTTCCACGAGCGGTTAAAACAATGAGTGTTTGTGCTGAAGTAATGAGGGATTTCGTGACCCCAGCGTGTCCCGTCCCCCTCCCCTGCCCCGATTAAATCACGTATTGATCATTTCAGGGCGTGGGGGGAGGAGGTGAAGGGGCAAATGTGTCTACACTTTTAAAGCAATGCAACAAGGACTCGACATTGACACGCACACGTATATATGTCCACCTACGCATATGGGTGAGTGCATATATATATATATATTTATATATATACACAATTAGCTGTACATACACACGGAGAGAACATTCCGGGAGGTTTCACCAATGTTTTTCCCTCCTCTTTTTTTTAAAATTGCGCATGCTTCTCAACTCGACTGCACATTTGTAGCGGAGGGAGCTAGGTTTGTGGCGGTTTTTTGGTTAGTTAGTTAGTTAGTTTGTTTGTTTTTTAACTCGGTACAACACAGTGGCTCTCCCCGGTCTTTGTTGGGGTTTTCTCTTTTTTTTTTTTTTTTTTTTTTTTTTTTTCTGTAAGATGCATTTTGCCCTTTACTTTCCGCTTGGCTTGGTGCACGCAAACTGAATTTGCAAGTGATGCAGGAGCCAGGCGAAAAGGGAGAAGGAGAATTCTGGTCACGTCCTTGTTAACTGACAACAAGCAGGCTAGCCAAAAAAAAAAAAAAAAAAAAGGCGGGGAGGCGAGCAGACGAGTCCAATTTCTTTTGGAGTCTTGGTAATTGGGTACTTTTACAGGCGGATCACGCTATTTGGGTAGAATAACAAGCTTAGAAAGACCAGTGTCTCTAAGCTGCCACCCATTTCTACTACTTTATTTATTTATTTAATTGATTTTACGCCCCTTCCCGTCTTCCCCCGACGGTTTTATTTATCCAGCCAGTGTCTTTGCAGAGGCAACACAGTAGCCGGTGTTTTCGGTGGCGGCGACTGTGTCCTCCTTCCCCGGTGTTTTCCTGCCCTGATGGGTCAGAACCGTGTCGGGCAGGGTCACATCGCCGAAAGGCGGGATGGAGCGCCCTCTTTTTTAGGACTTGAGCTTTGGGAGGGGGGAGGGTGGGGAATTCTTTAATGTGCAGTGATTTCAGGAAGGACAATGCAATCATTAATCATCCCCTCGCCTTTTGATTTGGGTACTCATTTGCAACACAGAAGGGCAAGAAAACAATGGTGATAGCGCTAAATCTTTGCATATTTATATATAGATAGATAAAGATATATATGTTACATCCATCAGATACAAACACTTCATATGCAACTTAGCTCCGGCATAACATCATTTAACATTTTGTCTGTACATTCATCGTTGTCAACGGCAGAAAGAGAAAAAAAAAATGCATGCAGTAGGCAGCCGATCATTTTCATTTAAAAAAGTTTTATTACGAAACTAATTTGTATAAAACAGGGTTATACAGGACCTTTGTAAGTTTGTAATAAAACAGTAAGAAAAGGCAGTGGCATAGGGATTTTTTTGTTTGTTTTCTTGTGTATTTTTTTTTTTAAAGGCAGCATATAAAAACAAATGGCTACCGTTTTGCGTTTGGACAATAGCTGCATAAACTTTGTTCAGTTTGAACATTGTTTAATAACATTATTAATACATTAACAAAGTTTCTATAAAGTAAGACACGTTGGTGCTAAAGTACATCTGGAGGAAATCCAAGTCCTTTACAAAACCACATACAAAAATGGCAGTTGTAAGGTAACGCCGACTACAAGTCTAAACATGAAGAGGTAATATGCATTACATATTAAAAAAGTATCAAGATATACACATTTTAAACCATTTGTACAAAACCTCCATAAATCTCTCTCTCTCTTATGTACAAAAATAGCTTAATATATCCCCAAAGGGGTTAGGATAGATACAAATAGAATTTCTTATAATAAAAAAATTCACACCAAAAAAAAAAGAAAAAAGAAAAAAGATTGGAAGCATTCTATGATGGAAACGAGAGGGAAAGCTCTGCACGAGGGCAGGTGGGGAGAAGACGGGGCTCCAGGGGCTTCTTTGAGTACAGCATAGCTTAATTTCAACATCTCCACATACATCGGGGAACTAACTTTGTCCACAGAGCGATGAACGCCAGTCTCTGGAGGGCCGCAGCGGAGTGAGGGGCGCCCTTCTGCCGGGGAGGGGTAAGAGCTCCTCCGCAGGTGGAGGAGCGTAGCGCCCTTTCTTGCGGCTCCTCTACGGGACACCCGCTCCGCCGGTGCGCAGTCCGTGGCGGCACGACGGAGTGCCAAGGCCGGTCGGGCTCCGGGGCTGGGGGCTGCCGCCCCGACCGCCCCCGCGGCGCGCAGCGCTGTGCCCGCCCGCCGAAAGACGTGACCGCACCGCCCTCCGACGGCGGGGGTGAGGGAAATGCAACAGGTTCTTTTTCCTGGGTGGATTTTTGTCAGTCTTTCTCTGTGCGATATATTTTTGTGGGTCTTTTGTTTTGTTTTCCCTTTTGCAACTGTCCTGTAACAGTAAAATAAAAAAAAAAGAGGAGATCAGAGCCGCGCCGGGACCAGAGCAGCGCCGGAGACGCTCGTAAGTACCGCGGGAAGTACGG
This sequence comes from Apus apus, assembly GCF_020740795.1. Classification (NCBI taxonomy): domain Eukaryota; kingdom Metazoa; phylum Chordata; class Aves; order Apodiformes; family Apodidae; genus Apus; species Apus apus. Next base: position 147,901,335 of record NC_067282.1, on the reverse strand, counting down.
AGTCTGCGGAGCACCCCGGCTCCGGCCCCTCCCCCGGCGGCTGCACCCCTCGCCACCCCGCGTCCCCCTCTGCCCGGACCTCCCACGCCCTGCGACTCCCCGACCCTCCGCGGGTGCGTACCCACCTGCCGCGGGGGCCGCCGGCGTTCAGAACCAGCTGGTGAAGTCGAGCAGCTCCTGCTCCTCGGGGCTGAGCGGGTCGTAGGAGCCCTCGTCGGAGGAGTAGGAGGAGACGGGGGAGCCCGCCATGGAGTTCATGTCGTGGGAGTAGCTGGGCGAGATGGTGGGCGAGAGGACGCCGGCCTGGAAGGCGGCGCTGACGGCGTCGTGCTCGTCAAGCAGCTGCTGCAGGGCGCGGATGTACTCGACGGCGGAGCGGAGCGTCTCCACTTTGCTCATCTTCTTGTTGGCGGCGCCGTTGGGGACGTGCTCCCGCAGGGTGGCGAAGCCCAGGTTCACCAGCTTCACCCGGTTGCGCTCCCGCTCGTTGCGCCGCGCCACGGCCGCCGGCTGCTGCTGCGGCAGGCTGTACCCGAAGCCGCTGAAGTTCAGCCGCCGCTTGCAGCGCATCAGCTCCGGCGAGGCCGAACGCTGCCGCTTGGCCGCCCGCGGCGCTGAGGGCTTGCCGCCCGGGGAGGGCTGTCCGCCCGCCGGGCTCAGCTGCGGCGGCGGCGCCCCCGGTGGCGGCCCCGGCGGGGGGGCGGCGGCTGCGGCGGCGGCCACCGCCGCGGCGAAGAAACACGCCGGCTGCAGGAAGGGCGGCTGCCCGGCGCCGCTCGCCATCCTGGCGGGGCTGCCGCTGGCCATGGGCGAGTCCTGCGAGGCGGGGGCGCCCGAGCGGCGGCCGGTCGTCGTTCTCCCACCACCACCGAAAAAAAAAATAATAATAATAAAAAAAATTGAAAAAGAGGTGAAAGAAAATAAATTGGCGGCGTTCGCGTAAAGAAAAAAAAAAAAAGAAAGAAAAAGAAAGAAAGAAAAAAGTTAGCTAGGCGATGGAGGGCAGGGGCAAAGGGGCAGCAGCGACCAAGGGGAGCGGGCGGCGGAACCGGCGGGCGGTCGGCCGGGGATGGCGGGCGGCTCTGCCCGCCCCCCTCCTCCCACTCGCCCTCCGTGCGGCGGCCGCGGGGAGGCTCGTGGCGCTCGCGTGTGCGCGGGCTCCTTTGCAAAGCCCCTTTTGCAAAAAAGTGGCTGGGGATTGTGTCTCTTATAAGGGGCGGACGGGGCTCGCCCCCCCCTCCTCTCCTACACACACACACACAGACACACACACACGAGCACTCTCCCCTCGACGCCCCCCCGCTCACACACACACACGCACACTCTGCACCTTGCGCCTTCCACACACCCCGGCTTTGCCGGTCGCCGAGCGCCGCCGCCTTTTCGGCACGGGGGGGAGGGATGCTTGCGCCGGGAGTGGGGGGGGGGGGGGGGGGGGAGCGGGCGTGGGCCGCACACATACGCACCCCCCGCAGCTCTCGGTACACACGCGCTGGCCGCCGCGCAGCCCCGCCTCCACCCCGCCCTCCTCCTTCCCGCCGCCCCCCCCCCCCCCTCCCGCCTTCCCCGGTGCCCCCGCCCCGCCGCCCCCCTCCCCCAACCCCCCCCCGCCTCCTCACCCCCCACCCCCTCCCGCACGGGTTTGTTGTTGCAAGTGCGTGCGCCCGGCGCGTGCCGCGCTCCCGGCCCTGAGCAAACACCCGCGCCGGGGCGCCGGGCGGGGCGCGAGGCGGCGCGCGTGGGCCGCCGCGGGGAGGAGGATGCGGGGAGGGGGGGGGGGGGGACGAGACGACACACGACACAGGACGTTTCGGTGGGGGGGGGGGCGAGGAGGAGGCGCAGGCGAAAAGGAAACGGGGGGCTGTCCTGCCCCGGGGGGGGGGGGGTGTGCCGTTAGCTGCCGCCTCCTCCCGCTCCCCGCCGAGGTGGGGTGCGCGGCGGCGGAGCGAGGGCGGGGGGAGCCGGGGTGCGGGCAGGTGCGGGGCATCCTCTGCTCCGGCTGCCTCCGGGGCGCTGAGGGGCTGAGGGCCACCTTAGTTGCACCTGCCTGTGGTTCGGGTGGGAGAACCGCCGTGCCCACAGCACCGACACGGAGCCATCCGTCCCCCGCCGGAGAAGCGCCCTGGCCGGTGTGCATGTGCGCCAGGCAGCCGGGAAGGGAAACTTGTCCGTGTGCGGGACCGCGAAAGGGCGGCTCTGTTCTTGTCCTCGGAAAGTACCGGGACGCCCGATACCCCTCCCTTCTCTCAGCAGCTGCTGCGAGCCTGAGTTCCCTTCGTGTGGGCATCCCGCTGGCCCGGGGCTGCGCCCCTCACCGTGCTTTGAGCCGCCTGTGCCGGGCACTGCAGGTGGCCTGACGGCTCTATTAGCTTGCGAAAGGGCGGCGGGTGAAGCGGTGTGGGGGTGAAGAGTGCTGCCCAAAGCAGAAGCGTGCAGAGCCTCGGGAGAAGTCGCCCTGACTTACCCTTTTCTGAGTGCCAAGAGGCGAGCCTGACTGGAGAGAAAGAATAAAATCCCCGTTAGTGTGTCCAAAGCGAACGGTACCCGTGCCACGGCACTGTCACCGCCACGGGGGGAGGAGGTTTGTCTCGGAGGGCGACATAAAGTCTGAGTGTACTAAGCAGATGTGGAGTCAGCTGTCCCTTTGCTGCCAGAGCCCCTTTCCCGGGTCATACAGTCAGCTTGGCTGTCCCAGGGAACTTTTCGAACCCCTGCTGCCTTCCATGGTGCCCTGCAAAGTGGGAGCAAGTCACCACCTTTCAAAGCTGACACTGGCATTGCCTTGTAAACGGGGAGTCAGGATGGACCTGGCCTACACAAGAGAAATTATTCCCACTGCCAGGTGAAGTCTTCCAAAGACACTTGTGGCTCAGTGCCAGGTGCAGAAAAGCAGCTTGAGACTGGCATGACTTGGTGGTCACCCCCACCCTTGGAGCTGGGGGTGTGTGGGCAGCCTGGGACACAGAGGACACTGGGGCATGTCAGTGGCCCTGCTCTTGGCATGCGTAGCGGTGAGGACCCTGTCATAGCTTCTCCTCCTCCCCTCCTGCGTTTCACATATTCATGGATCTCTCCAAGCTTTTCGGCCTCCAGCTTTCATTTCCACTTCCTTCTGCACCTCTCCCCTCCGAAAACTCAGATGGATATGCTCTCTAAGCCCCTAAAAAAAGGAGAGCCATGGTATGACAGTCTTGCCACGGGTGAGATTATGGCTCTAAGGAAGTCCCTGGCAAGTGGCTTTCATCCCTGGTAATCACACTAGCCCTGAGGCGTGGAAGGAGTGGACCTGTATGGTCCATGTTCAGGTTTCAGTAGAAATTAGTTCAAGAGTAAGGCCTGCTCTGCTGCTGGCCTCAATCATGGCAGTCTGGAGCTGTAGAGATCACTTCTCATCAGCCACTGAATCCCTGACCCTGACTGGGAAAGTGAGTTTAAAGAGTGATAAGCAGCAACGTCATATGGCAGAACTTAATGTGCACCTGCTAACTAGTCTTTTAGTAATTTTTCGTGTGGCAGCTCTTAATGCATGTGTATGATAAAAAAGGTGAAGTAGTTCTGTCTGGTCTAACCCCTGTCATGCTTATTTCAGGGCCCTTTTCGATGGTTACTGAGTTTCTTTCTGATTTTTAGCCTACTGTCTCATTGAAATATATGATATTATTTTCATCTCTCTTGGACAGGACAGCTAGACCTGACAAGGATACATTTGTTTTTATGCTCTATCTAGGAAGCTTTGCCTCTTCAGTTTCAAGTCTTCTGGACGGTTTTTGTTCAACATCCCTTGTCTTGACATCAGAATTCTCTGCAATGGAAATAGTTGTTGCATCACCTGCTCAGCATTGTGACATCACAGGAGTAATGAACAGTAATGAACCAAAACTGCAATTTGCATCCCAGTGGTTCAGGAAGTAGTAACAGAAGTACTAAATTATTGTAGCCCTGGAAACTATATATGTAAACGGAACAACTCTTCTGGAGCAGCCCACTACTGGAACTGGTGTGGAAACACCACAAAGGGAAATTCCTGCCCTTTTCCCCCCAAATGGCAGAATGAGACCAGAGTTTCTGGCTTCCTCCTTCTCGAGTCTCAGGGGGCTTTTAAAAATGCAAAAGACGCAGGTCCCAGAGGTCACCGAGTGTAACTCGCATATAATTTTGACTCCGTGGCTCAGTTCCCGCTGGGCTCCCTCGGATCCGGGACCCCGGGGGGCCAGGGGGAAGGGCAGAACCTTTGCTTCCCTTCTCTACCCTCTGCCTCTGGACATCAAACTCACCCCCCGAATTCTCCTAGGTGATGCCTATCTTGCCAGACCCCGCTCCTGTCCCTGCGCTGAGCAAGGGCTCTGGGGCTGCCGGCTTTCTAGGTAATAAATACTGATAAATACTGCTGCAAGGTCCCCTGCCTCCACCCACTCCTATGCACAGTCGTGCACCTGCATTTCGAAATTCTTAATTCTAACATAATGATAAATAGCCCTTGCCTTTTTCATTGGGCTTTCCCCCATTCCCCCACCCCCACTCCCTTTTTTTTTTTTTTTTTTTTTTAATCTTGAACTGGCATTATTTTATAGTGCCTTTTTTGTGTGTCTAAATTGTAGCCACACTCTTGAGGTCTTTTGAAGTCCTCGCATTTTAAATTTTTTTTTTTAAACTTTGGTATGCCTCCCCCCCCCCCTTTTCTTTTTTAAAGGCCATTTACGTTATGATTAAATGCTGCCTTGGAAAAGCAGAACGAAAGTCGTTAATCTATATAGATCTTCAAAGAATCGATACATTCGGGACTTCTGTAGGATTTGTTACACTCCATTTTGTTACAGTAGGCAGCTCGTCTGGATTTGGGCACATGTGTTTCTCTCCCTCCCCTCGCCCTCTCCCTCCCCTTCCAGCTTCCCCCCCAGGAGTGAAAATAAAGTAAAAGGTCTTTCATGGTAAACAAAACCAGCTTATTCTCCACATAGAACACATGAATAGCTGGAAAAAAAACTTACAATAAATGGTGCATTTTTTTCTCTGCTGGGTATAGCATTCAAGATCAGTCCAGTATTCAAGAAGCAGTCCATTTTTTGCTCAGCAAGAGAGTTTAGAAAAGAAGCGTGGGGTCTATTCAAGGATCTTTTCCCCCTTCACAATTGCTGGGCTTTATGAAACCTATCTTCCATGCCTTGTCAGAGTATTTCTGGGGACCAATTAGTGCTTTGTTGCAAGGCTTCTTTGCTGAATCTTTGAGCAGCAAGAAAAAGCTCTCTTGAGTCTCCCCTTATTTTGACTATTTCAGTCATTACTCAGTGTAATAATTAATATGACAACTGGACGCTGAAGTTTGTATAGAAACACCTCGGCTGCAGGAGAGAGCGTGCAGTGGGTGGTAACAAGCTACAGATCAGACCGAGAAGCCACACACACAAGGAAGGGGGAAAAAAAAAAAAAAAAAGGGAGAGAGAATAATGAATGAAAAGCAGGAGAGAAAGAACAGAGATAAATAAATAGTTGGCGCAACTTGAAGGAACATAATACAGTCTTGGGAGAAAAAAAAAAAAAAAAGAAGAAGAAGAAAAAAAGGCAATTAGGAAGGAGGGGAGGCGACCCCAGAGAGGTAACTTCTTTTGAAACAGTTTTTCTGTGAATATAATTTTCAAAACTTTGCTACTTTCAGAAGGCAGGAAAGAGATTTTCCTTCATGGCTGTTCCTTCGGGTAAGAAATTTTCAAGTAGCATCTGCGTACACTTTTGCATACTTGATGAACTTTAACGTTTCTTCCTAAGCGTCCCTTCACAGAAAGGACGACTTTGAGCATTAAATCATGTTCGTAATTTTTGCCCATTCTGCACGGCGTAGAGGGAGGGTAATTCTCGGGACAGTGACTTGTACGAGTTTTCCTGGTGCTGTGTCGCCTACAAGAGGAATAAATCCTATGCCCCAAATGAAGAATTAAAAATGACGTTTGACCAGGGACACTGCAGATTTTTTCTCGAGGGGCGTCTTGGGATAAACACTCATCACTTTGCAGACATTTCTTGGGCTGCCAATTAGTGCATAATAAATAATTAGAGGTTTTAAGCATATTAGATACAGCTCATGCTAATGAGCTACATCAGGTCTTGTGCTAACCTGAAGTGACAGTTTGCATATAGGGCTAAAAAAAAAAAAAAGGAAAGACGAAGAAAAAAGCAGCAGCAGCCGCGGCTGCTCCCCGACCCCGGCCCGCTCTCCCTTCCGCCGCTCCCGGCTCCGGGCTGCGCGGTATTCCCACCCCTCCGCGCCCGCGGAGCGGGGCCCTTCGCCCTTCGCCCGCCGGCCCCGCCGGGTGGCCCCATTGTGCAGCCACGCGTCCCGCGTCCATCACAGCCCCGGGGGATAAATCACACCCGGCTGCCCCCCGCCTCCCGCTCCGTTTCGCCCCCCCCCCCCCCCCGTCGCCAGTTTTTTGAGAGATGAATTTTGGAGGCTGGGGGTGTTGTTACTGGCGCCCTCGAGGTGGCATTCCCCTGGCAGGAGGGCCGGGAGGGGGGTCCGGTGAATGCCTGCCGCAGCCTGGGAGGTGGACCTCCCCCCCCCGCCCCGGGGGCAGGCGCCAGGGACAGCCGGGTGTCCCCGTCCCCCTCTCCTGCCGCCCCCCTCGCTCCCGGAGGGGACGGCTCTGCCGTGAGGACACAGTGCCACCTCCTGGCCAGGCCGCGCTCCGGAGGGAAGAGGACGGAGGGAAGAGGTCTGGGGAAGGGATGGGATGCCGCCAAAAAGCATTTAGCAGCCGGCTGCAGGAGGTGTTGGGGACCCCGGCTCTGCAAGGACTTGGGACGTGGCCGGGCCGCTTTGCAGCCACGACGTAGGCCGGGGTGTGAGGACATGCAGCCCGGCTGGCACGTTCTGGGGAGCTGCAGCACCCGGACTTCTGGTAAATTCCCACACAGTATTGGTAATGGGAGGACACTCCGTGATCTCTACCATCACACACACCCCATGAGATACTGAATTCTCATTTGGGAATTTTTTCGGGAGCTTCGGGTTTTAATAGAAAAAGCTTCTCTCTGTTGCTCACAGCTCCCTCAAATTGGCTGGGACATCTTGAAGCAGCAGGGAAGGCAGGGAGCTGCAGGCCAGGGATGGTCCCAGTATCCCTGCATAGAAAGAGACACTCCTGGAAAACAGAAAACACCCAGCCCTGCGGTCGCCGCTGCTCTGCAAGTACTGGCTAAAGGCAGAGGCAGGAAAGAGCAGCCTGAAAAGCAGCCAAAGTCCTTGGGCCTTTGAACTTGCATCATGCTGGCCAGGGGAACCAGCCAACTTTCAGTGCAAAGAGCCCTCTTAGTTGTGGCTGAGCAGCAGAGCCAGGAATGGATGTGTGGTGTGTGTGTGTGCCCCAAGAAGGTGTGTCTGTGAGTGAAAAAGGTTTCAGATAGAGGCAATGTGGGATACCAGTGCATATCTGCATACCACTGAAAGGAGTGGGGTTGCCCAGTGCTGCAGCAAGAGCCCAGAGCAGGACTAGTAGACCTAAAGCTCAGGTGCTCACCCAGGGTTCAGGGAATCAGACACATGGGGCAATACCAGATTCAAGTGGGAAATCCCAGGTAGCTGTGTCACTGCAGGAAGATGAACCCATACTTGGTGTGCTTAACTGGTATTTCAAAGAGGACAGGGAAGCTCAGGCAATTTGGGCTCTGAAATGGTTGGGTAACCAGTACTGATGCAATTGTGTGTTCATACTGTACTGGCACTGGAAACACACACACATGCACGTGCACACTCACAATGTTGCTGCAGAACAAGACAATATGGGAATTCCACCTGGCAAAAAGGAGCTTTGCTTCCCGCAGCCACTGGCTTTTTGCTACCAGGCAACCTCTGAGGGTCCAGTCTGATTAAACAGTGAACTTGTGACATTATTATGATTATGTAGCAGTAAAAGTAACAGATAAGCTAGCAACATAAATAGGAGTCAAAATAGATAATTACAAGGATTTTGCATGAGCAGTATTTTGCATTTCCAATATTTAACTTTGCCTTGCTACTACTGTCAGGGTAGAGTGGAAAAAGCATGTAATATGTAAGAAAAGGAGAGGAAGGGATGGAAGAAAGGGGAAAAAAAAGCCTAAATTCATATAAAAAAGCCACAGAGAAGGAAAAGAGGTAGATCAAAGATTAGTGAAAAAAAGAAGGAAAAAAGAAAGCAGAAGGCACAAAAAAATATGACAGAAAATATATTTTGTGACTTTGGATGTCACAGTCATTTTTATTTTATATTTTATTTTTAGGACATTAATTTAAGTTTTTTTGAATCTAGTTGAAAAGTATACCAGCTAGTGAGGCATGGTGTGTGGGAAGATGTCTTGTCCTCCACAGGTATTAGGTGTTATGTTTGTATCACATTTGGGTGCTCACCTTGACCTACCAGCCCATGCCACAGGCTTGTTGGTCACTTCAGGAAGTAACTTCTACTCCTTTGTGTAGCCACAGGATGCAGCTCTTCTGAAAGAGGTGTGCATTCATGTCCAAAGCACTGAGTTACTTCAGAAGCACATCATATGGTCGATAATTTCATTGGGCTCGATTGTCACTCCACAGTCTTGGGGGTCAACATGGGTTTGGACTGAGATCCCTGACAGTGGCTCCCTCCCTACTGTGAGGCTGATTGGTCTTAGCTGCTATGAGATTTTGTAAGTACAACTAATTCACAATAAGTCTTTGTTAGTGTTCACCAATCTGAGTTTGCTCTGGTGCATGCAGTAGGGCTGTCCTCAAGATTAAAAATCTGTAAAGAGATGATTCTTCTATTCCATATAATTTATTGCTAAAATATAGCAAGATTACCTTGCCTTGACATAGCTTGTCTTGGTACAGACTTCATCCTTTGTTATAACAAGACAGATAGTTGACCAGTTGTTCACCTGCCCTCTGGTACTGGCCTATTCGCTCAAGCTCTTTGATGATTCTGCCTAAATACCAAGACTGCCTCTTTTATACCAATCCTTTACCAATATTTTCTGAAATCATTCATGCATCCCACGCTATTCCCCTTGTACCTCACCACAGCTGACACTATACACAAGCACGCATACCTCTTCTGCATTTCTTTTACATCCTCCTGCCCTGCCCTCTAGGTCCGATTTGCTCTTTCCAGCTCCTTTTCTTCCTTTACCTTCTTCTCTTTCTCTATGTCCAGCCTGATAGCCCAGTGTAACATTCACACAGCTAACTTGTGTCTCACACTTACTTTGCACCTCCAGTACCTGGTCTGTGGAGTGATGTCCCCTGTTCTCTGACATCTTGGATGCAGTCCAAAAGGTGCTAGCTTTTCCCCTAGCTGCTGTGCTGTGCCACAGACCTCCCTGGCTTCATGTCTGGTGTCCAAAGAACAGATCCTGGAGAACATCTGATCTCTGATCACGTGCAGTGAGCCCTGGTGGGAAATCCACCTGAGGCTGAACACACATGCAGTGGTGGGAATGGATGGGGGGAGAGGGGGAGAGGCTGAACCGAAGATGCCGTGTAGACATGCAAAAATGAGAACAGCAACTGATGTTGATCAGGAGGAAGAAAGCTGTTAATTCAAAGCATGCCACTTGTCCACTTTGGGTGCAGATAGAAACAAGATGCTGGAGAGCTGCTATGCCCCCGGGTGGGACTCGGGAGGGCTGGCCAGCATGGAGTGGTTTGTCTGTGTGCCAGGGGTGGGTGAGGGGGGGCGTGTAGGGAGAACGCCCACTTGGCAGGGTGTGCGGGGGAGGGAGCTGCAGAAGGGGTGGAGGGGGGGGAATGGAAGGGGAAGGCTTTGCCTCACCTCCTCCACTTTAAATACCTTTGTACAGAGCTCTGGCCACTGTCGTAAGGTCAGAAGGCTTCACCTGCAGTGCTGAGGGGGCCTCTCTGTGTGGACATTGCTGTTTCTGCACCATGGACTCACAGCACTGCAAAATGAATGGGGACTCTTCCCAGGTAAGTCACGGGGTCTGTGTGCCCACTTTTTGCAGTGGGGGCTGTGGCTACCTCCCTCCTTCCTCTCCCATGCTTGCAAATCTTGTACCTTACTCTCTGAGAGGCAGTGTAACCCAAGATGGGAGGAAACAACACACCTGTCTCATTGTTTTGTGGTGCCTGGTTGCCACCATTCTCCCTTCTGACACCTGGCATGCTTATCTGTTGTTAATTGTGCTCACAAAAGTGCATTGAGAATGAAAATGAGCATTGCAACAGTATCATTGCACCTATGGAAAAGAGGAATAGAAGCAGAAACAATCCACAGCTAATTAGAGGTGTGATGGAAGAAACCTGTCTTCTGCTAAAGGAAAACAGCTGAAGTTATGTGCTCTTCTAGTAGAGCTATTTGTTAAATTTTGGGACTCTGATGTCCCAACATTTTTTTTAATGTTTACTGACTTACTTTGAACCCTTTACTTTGGGAAATACAGGAAAGTCCTGAAGCCCCTACTTTTTGATTACAGACACTGTAGTTCCTGCAAGGACAAATGACGTAACTTGAGGACAGCATGGTTAATTATTAGGACCAAATCGTGTTCTACACAACACTGCTAAATCCAGAGACAAGCTGTGGAAGATGTGTAAAAAAAGGACTTCAGTTTCTACAAGCCTTTTTAAGAGCACTGCAACCAAGGAAGCTGAGTTTCTTACTGCTTTGTGTGCTTGAGGCTGCACTCTCACCATGCTGCTTTTCCAATTTGTATAAGTGCTTGTTGCAAGTGAAATCTATGGGAGCTGAGCATCTAAATGCCTTAAGAAATTTGACTTGGAAACTAGTTCCATTTTAGAAGCAATTTAGTACTCTTATTTCCTTTGAATTTATTTTTTTTTTTTTTTTTCCTTTTTCCCTCCCTGCTAGTTTGTATATCTGGTAAGCCTGGAATTTATGGTACAAAGGTGATGTTTTTCTCTCACTGAAACTGCAAGCAAAACTTTCTATGGCTTTGAGTGGTGGAAGTAATTCAGAAAGGCTTAATCTAGCCAACTTGGAAATGGATTGGAAAAGGCTGACAGGCCTGTGTTATTGTTCTCCAATACTGCCACATATGTCAGAAAGGCAATATCTATCCATGTACAATGTGGTTAACTAAAAATGCAGATTTGCATTGAGCTCAGGTAAACCCATCCTTGCATCTATACATCACTTATCTTTGAGCTTGTACTAGGTCCAGGAATCTATGTTCATGTTCATTAATTGGTTGTTATTATACAGAATCACAGAATCTTAGGGGTTGGAAGGGACCTCGAAAGATCATCCAGTCCAAACCCCCTGCCAGAGCAGGGTCACCCAGAGCACATCACACAGGAACGTGTCCAGGCGGGGTTTGAATGTCTCCAGCAAAGGAGACTCCACAACCTCTCTGGGCAGCCTGTTCCAGTGCTCTGTCACTCTCACAGGAAAGAAGTTTTTTTCTGATGTTTTTTCTTTTTACTTCCTGAAGAAAAAACACACAATAGGAACTGGAAGAAAGAGCTTAATTTATTCCACACTACATTTATAAATCACATATATGAGTCATATAGGCAATATTTCAATGGCAATGAAACAATTCTATCACTTCTTAATCACAGTAGTTACAGAACAGTAGAACTACCCCAAAGCTGCAATTTCTCTTGATATCTTGAAAAACAAGAAATTAGAGTTAGAATTGAGAATGGATAAACCGTGATTAACAGTTAAAACTAGGTATATGTGCTACAAAAAGCTCAGCAATAAATGTGACTGCCTGTGTGTATGTTGATGTTTATTACCTACCATGTATATGTTGATGTATATTGTCTCCAGTGTGTATTGATGTATGTTGCCTCCATCTATACTGATAAGAACTGGGTACCAGGAAGACATAATAACTGTTTAATTATATTTATATTTATAATGATAATTACTGTACAAAAGAATGCTGTTCCTTAGAACACTGCCTCAGAAAATGTAGTCCCACCAAGAACTTCATGGTTTCAGGGCTGCTGAATTTGATCATTAATTTGTCTATCACAAAGACTGTCTTTTCTAAGGACAATATTTGGGAACTGAGAATATACTCTGATTTGTTTGTTGAATTAAGCAATAGTTATTACAAGGACAGGCTCTGACTGAAGATACAGATCTTCCTAAAGAAAAATTGAATGGATACCTTGAGTCAATTTTTGGCCCAGGGCTTGTTACATCAGTACCATCTGTGCTGCAGATGTCTAGTGTGATCTTTGCAATACCAACCACGGGCAATATGCTCAAGGCCAGTAGATGTTAAAAAAACGCCAACAAATAAGGCATTAATGTGACTTCCAAAAGTTTGTGATAATTGTGCCCAAAATTTACTTTGTCATCAGAAAAATTAAGTGATTCTGGAAATTTCAGCAGGCATTTACTTGCCATGTTAGGTACCCAGATAATTTTGAAAATGTAGCTCCACTCCAGGACTCAGTTCTCTGTTTCTGAAGTGATGAAATAGATCTTCCCTACTTAACAGAGATTTTGTGAAAAGAAACACATGTTCTGAGACACACTAAGATATTCTGGTAATTAGAAACATGAAAATAATTAAAAGAAACATTCTTCTTGCTTGGAAATACTGAAAATTGCCTTTTGGAATTTGCTGAGCAGAAAATCAGTAAGTCAAGGGGAGCAAACATAAATGAAAACACATCTTACCCTGAGTCTTTACTCACTGTGAGATTTAGCATTTTCCAACATTTCCAAATTCTCTCCCCCCCCCCCCCTTTTTTTGTTGTTGTTGTTGTTGTTGTTATCGCTATTTTGCTTTTAAATCACCTTCTATATCCCTCTTGTGAATACTACCTGTCCTGGTGCTAGCTGGCAGGTAAAAGCAGTACTGAAGGGAAAGAAATGATGGCCTGCGTCTCTGCACAGAGCTCATCCATTCCTCTGCTTAATCCTGAGTGTTAATGAAAAGAAAGCCTAAAGGGAAGATCTTTGCACAGTAGCTGAAACCAAAGTGCAGTAATGTTTCTAGTTATTCCTGAGCTTGATACACTTGAGAGGGCAGGGAGGGTATTAGATATTTTCATGTCCTTTTTTACCACCTTTCTCCCACATGGGCTCTAGTTTGAGAGAAGGAATTTGTCTGTCTACCATAATAAATAAGAGCAGACACAGAGCTGCTCTACTTCTCTCAGCAACAGTAGCCTTGATTCCTACTTCAAGCAACTTTCTACCCTCTTTGTGTTGTTGATGTTGTACAAAAGGGAAAGGGACCAAAGCAAAACTGACTTCTAGGGTGAATGTATATAATGTTTTGTTTCTTTGTTTTCTTTTATTTTAGGAATCTATGTACATTGAAGAGTCCTCAAATAAAAATGGTGTGATCTCTTTGATTTTCTCTCTGAAAGAAGAAGTTGGGGCATTGGCTAAAGTTCTGCGCACATTTGAGGTAAATATTTTCCTTTACGAGACCTGACCATGTCTTTACATTTTTGCACTGCAGCAACACTTGCTAAAGGTATTTGTGGTCATGTTTGTAATTCTATTTCATTGCCATGTTGGAGCAAACCAGCATACATTTATTTTCTGGGGTTAAAAACACGTAAAGTCCTGGAGCAGAAATCATCTCTTAAAGTTAAAATTTTACTTCAAACTTTAAAAATAAACCCTCTAATTTTAATGGATATGAGGGTGGAAAAAATGCATTTTCTCCATTTAAGAAGGAGATAATCTACTGCAACTGCTTGACTAAGAGGCAGAAGTGATTTGGGCCATAGCCTGACACTGACATCTGTGTATGTATATGTATATGTGTATCATAGAGTCATAGAAGGGACCTTAAAGACCATCTAGTCCCAACCTCCCTGCAGTGAGCAGGGACACCTCCCACTATATCAGGCTGCACAAAGCCTCAGACAACCTGGCCTTGAACACCTCCAGGGACGAGGCATCCACAACATCCCTGGGCAATCTGTTCCAGTGCCTTACTACCCTCACGGTGAAGAATTGCTTCCTAATACCTAATGTAAATCTCCCCTCTTTCCATTTAAAACCATTACCTCTTGTCCTATCACTGCCCTCTCTGATGAAAAGTCTCTCTCCCTTTCTTTCGTGTAGACCCCTTCAGGTACTGGAATGTCACTCTAAGGTCTCCCTTCTCTTCTCAAGGATGAACAGCCCCAACTCTCTCAGCCTATCTTTGTAGCAGAGGTGCTCCAGCCCCCTGATCATGTTTGTGGCTCTTTCTGAACCCTCTCCAATGGCTCCATGTCTTTCCTGGGCTGAGGGAACCAGAGCTGTACACAGCTCTCCAGGTGGGGTCTCACCAGAGCAGAGTAGAGGAGCAGAATCACCTCCCTGGCCCTGCTGGCCACACTTCTTTTGTTGCAGCCAAGGATGCAGTTGACTCTTTGGGCTGCGAGCACACACTGGCGGCTCAGATTGAGCTTCTCATCTACTTCCACCCCCAAGTCCTTCTAGGTATGCATATTTATATTCATATGAACAGAAAGGCAAACATAACCTGAATGTGAGCCATTTGTCTCATAGTGCACATATTGCATCAATTATTTCTACCGGGGACAGCTATCATTCTCTTAGTCCTTGTTTATCTCAGTAAATTTGGTATAAGTAAGTCCACTACTGGTACTTCGACAGACCCGGTAGGGGGTACCTACAAAACAGCATAAAAATGGCAGCATTTTGCACTTTGTTCACCCAGCAGGAATGCAGCTGCCTTTCCTGACTGGTTTGGAAAGCTTTTGGGGAAACAAGGCACCATTTACCTTTCAGGACATTGTGTTCCTATTTATTCTTGCAGAAATATTTCCCCAATGTCACGGATGTTGTTCAAAACACACGAAATCCTTGCAATTCAGGATGGCAGTGTTGCAACACACACAGCTGTGTACTCTGTGCTCCCAAGCAAATAAAGTTATATTGGTTTTGTGCCTTTTTTTTTTTTTTTCCCAAGATCATAATAATGTAATAGTTGTGCCTGAAAGCAACTTCTTCTGTAGAACACTGTAAAAAGTTTTGCCTTGCATACTTTCCATCCACAAGCTGAATTGACTAGGAAATGAAAGGTTCATGTGGTATTAGTACAAATGAAACATAATTATGAGTATGTATGTGATTCATTAAGATGAAGGGAAAATCATACCAATGACAGCAGAGCTACTCTAAACCTGTGAGATGGCCACTGTAATACAGTCCTGCAAAATGTCTAAGTTGGTGTTGTGCATGTCTGTAAATGAATTAAGAAGGCTGTTGAAATTCCGTGGTTAAATGCATCTCGGTCTACTAACCAAATTGCTGTCAGCTCTAAAGGACTAGGAAAACTAGCATATGAAGGAGAGAAGTAGACACTTCTTGGTTGTGATTGTTCTTGCCTCAAAGCAGGTACCTAAACTAGAGCTGAGTCATGCTTTTCCCAGTGACCCTGGTGGCAGCTGAGGGGATGTGGCTCAGCTAAAGTTGCCTGCACTGGTGGCTGGGTGCTTTCCCATTCCAACAAAACCAATTATTTCTGTGCAGATTTACAGTCTTGCCCAGCACCAAGGCTTGACAAGAGAACTGGCTTAGGTGCTCTTATATTGGTTTTGCTTGCTCTTGGCAATATAGTAGGGGCACAGATGGGTGGCTGGTGGAAAGGGATTTAATGGTACAAGCCTGACCTGCAGCTTCAGCTCCTCAAGGCTGTCATTAGTGAATTCATGAGCACTGAATTCAGTAATGGTGAATTCACCATTAGTGTGTAAACCAGAGCATCCCTTGGGCTGTTCTAAGTCAGTGCAAAGGACCTTGCCTTGTGTAGAGCAGAGTAAGACTAACGCGCATGCACGGATGAGATAACTCCCACCCTTCCTCACATGGGCCATAACCATGGTGTCTCAGTGAAAGACTTTGTGTTCAATGACATCCACAGCAGAGATGGGGAAATTGGTGATATGTAGGTGAAGGATGGGGACAAGGAGAAAGGTCTTGAGAGAGCTTTTTTCTCTTGAACCCCTTCCTTGATTAATAACATCAACTGTGAAATGCAGATTAGCTACAAGAGTTAGTTCAGGCTCTCTGTTGGTGGGCTCCTCTGGGCCAGGAGATCTTGTCTCCAGGGTTTCTGTTGCTGTCTCAGTGCTGACCCAGGGAAATGCAATCGGTTTGTCTCAGAGGGGCAGCACAGGGAGAGGTGTGGCAGGAGTGCTCTGGCTTTCATGGCCACACACAACCACATGAAGTAGGAAAAAGGGAAGGACCAAAGCCACAAAATATGATCAGACTGTTCCCTGGAGCGAATGTGGCACTGCAGCTGTCAACCCCCACAGAGGCCAGACCCTGAGCGGCTGCTGGTGCTGATGGCCATGCATGGTACATTTGGAGCCTCTCTGATCCTTGCTGAGGCTGGGGACTGCCCAGGCTGCTGAGGTCTCTTTGGGCCCTTGAGTGTGGGAATGCAGGCAGACCCTCTCCCTCTCCCTGTTGGAGCTTGGTAGTCATTAAAGGACAGTGCCTTCAGCACTGGCTTTGAGGATTTTCCCTCTTCTCTAACCAATCTACAAGAATTTCCTGGGACACAAAGAGGGGAGGAGGAGGATTAAGAGAACTGTAAATGTGAAATTCTTGAAAAAAAATCCTCCCTCAAGACAAGGAAAAAAGTGTGGAAGCAAGATCCAGACTGAGACACAGGGAATTAGGGGGATACTTGAAAAGAGAGAACTTGTGGTGCCATCACCAGCCAGGTTGCATTTATGAAAAGCAGATGTCTGTGTGGACCTGGAGAGGTTCATCCTATCCTTGATTTATGAGCTGGAGAAAATATTTCTGTTATTCTGCAAGGGCTGTTCAGTCACTCTTGTGTCCCTGCCCAGATGCAGGAGTAGTTTCTCACTCTTAGGTTCACATCCTGCCCATGTCCTACTTCTGTGCTGTGGTGAAACTTGGCCAGGCATTAGCCCCTACTGCAGCTTGATGTCCATGTGCAGCAAGAGCCCCCAGGAGCTGCACTGTGCCTCAGCCTGGCCCAGCACCTGGGTAACAGGAGGTCAGGGACTGCTGGCTCATCAAGCACCGTGGCTGCTTCCAAGTCCAGACTTAAACTGTGCTCACCCAGGAGTCAGACCTCCCAGGGAAGCAAGTAGTGTCCAGATACAGGCCAGATGAACTGGATAAGCCCTCGTTGCGGGCCAGGATGGACTGAAGGTAGGGGAGCCTCATATCCAGGCAGGTGAACGCACAAGACCAGAGACTACGGATAGAGTGCTCACGGCACAGAACTACATCCTGTGATTGAGACACCAAGTTTAAGAGAATTTCAGTGTCCTTTGGGGAAACATTAATGCTTGTTCTACTCAAACATCTCTTAGGGTTGCTCCTGAAGTTGACAGTGTGCTGCATGTTTTCTGTTCAGGTCTGAGTTGCACACAATTATGTGGCTCAGTCACAACTAATGTTTTGCCTATGTAGCTTGAAGGTTTTTTTGTGTGGTTTTTTTGTTTTGTTTTGTTTTTTTTTTTTTTTTTTTTTAATCCCCTGAGGAATCTCCTGGATGTACTCAGCTCCTTATGTCTGCTGACTTTATATCCAAAATGTACTTGATTACATCTGCTTTTTTCTTATGTTTACTCTCAATTCTTATTCTCTCTGATGCATTTCAGTGTTGGGCCAATGTTCAAAATGAGCAAGCAGTCTATGGGGAAGAACAGTGGGACACTCAGAAGGGCAGGCACATATTTAAAGAAATACTACAGAGCTTTTTAAGTTGGAAGCATTTCTGTATCTAAAAGCAAACCCAGCTGATGTCTATGGAAGGGTTTAACACCCACTTTGGGTGGGAGAAGATTCTCTTCCCAGTCTCATACACAAAAATAAGTAGCACTCAGGAAGACTTCCCCCAAACACCAGACCTCAGCAGGCTTCTCAGCTCTTCTGACTCTTGGCTCCTATGCCCACCCTGTTTTCTCGCCTGGATACTTGAATCTGCTTCTCTTGAACTGCTCTGTACCCAGAGTGCCCTATGCCACTGTTGACAGTCAAGTCCCTTCAGTTCCTTCTCCACCTTTCCTGTGGAGAGGCAGTGTCCACAGGGCCAGACTCACACTTTGACACACATGCTGCAATGTAATAACAGCTCAATCATGCTCAGCAATAAGCAGATTGTTAAAACTGAATCCACTTTGCTTCCCCACTAGCTGGTCTCTGTGTATACTGGGATGTGGTAAAGTTTCACTTTCTGCTTATCAAATCAAATGATCTTGCACTTAAAAAGCCTCTTTGTCCATAACCTTTATCTGTCCTAGTTACACTTGGGCAACACCTCTGTCTTTATTGCAGGCTTGAGGGTGGCTATCAACACAGCATAAACCCACCAGCAGACTCTTTACACCAACTTCATAAGACCTGCTATACACTAAGGCTGTGCTTGGAGCAGCCATATACTATTTATTTGTCTTATGTTTTTACAGAAGATGGTAGCTAGGATGTCAAAACTCAAATAAATACCTTAGTGTGAAACAGAACATCACATGTAAGTAAAATATCAAGCTTAAAATCAGGGAGACAGAATAATCATTGTGGAATTCTGTTTTGTTTTTTTTTTATTCACTGGACACCTTAACAAGTTACAGAGTATAAATCCAGGTCAGAAAAAGAACTTATCAAAACTGAAAAAGCAAAGTGGAGCACTTTGGCTTAACCCAAGTGCTACACTTGATATAAATGTTTCTTTTTCTCTGTAGTGATAAAAGCCTATTGAAATTGAGATCATTTTTTTTAAACAACGACGAAGTCCATTATGAAAGAAAAGAGTGGGGGAAAAAAAAAGCTTCCCCTCCAAGACTGGCATTTCCAAAGTTAAATGTTAAATTAATCGTTTAAAATATAAGAACTAAGCATTTCAACATGTAAAAAGGACTGCTCTCAGTTTTAATTGAAATTTTTATGCATGAATTTGTGAATACATTAATCTCCCCCAAAGTTCTTTTCCTGATGTATTTACAAGTAGTAGAAGGTATGTCAGCAGTACCATGTGGCAAACATTGGGGTGGAAGTTTGCTCCACCTGTTCTCACAGAGAAGCTTTCCTTCTTTTCTTCACTGATGTGACTTGCAAATACAGAGGACTTCAGTACAAACTCCAGCTGTCAGTGGTATTACTTACAGTGCATGGGATTCTAGCTCAAAAGTAGCCTCACTGATTTGCACTGAGGAGTACTCCTGCTCCCAGATTAAGTCACTGCTTTGTGGGAGGAAGTTACTGCTCCATGGGAGGACTGGACGGGAATAATGGGCTGCAGTAACTGAGACCCTGCACTTTCATAGCCAGCAAAGATAACTCTGCTCTCTTTTCTGTTTAGAAGCTTACTTTATTCAACAGAAAGTCCAAAGTTACTGCTATCAGTTTGTCTCTCGGGAGGGTAATGGCTCTGCAGTGTTTTGGGTTGTTTCCAAATCAGAGCAGTCACTTTGGCCGGGGGGTGTGTTGGAGGTGTCTACAGTGATAGGTGAACAGGCCAGGCATACCTCTACAGAGAGACTTGTTTTTCCTCATAGTGTGCATACATGCAGTTACAATAATTTCATTACATCTGAACTCACTGCTTCAAATCCATGTCCTCAGTCTAAGCTTTCATCTTTCCAGGGCTAGGAGAGCAGGACTTCTGGAGATAGTAAACCAATATGAGCTTAAAGAGAGGAGTACCCTCTCACTAGGTGCTTGTGCAGTGCAACATGCTGTCACATGTGCTTTTTGGTTTGTCCCACTCCATGTGTTTTGTTGGTAGATTAAGCTGAACGCCTCATACCAAACTTGGAGCAGAATTGCCAAGTGATGGACACCAGGGACTACTCCAGAGTCTGGCTGTCCTTTGGAGTTTTTTGCTGGCAAGGATCAGCTCCATGTCCCTTTGCCTCTGTGAGCTTGTCATGTGAAGAAGCCCCTAGCAAACGTGAAGGAGAAGATGGGGAAGCACCATCTTCAGCTGAAAAGCAAGTCCTTGGAGAGTAAAGCTGAACCAGATGGCTGCCTTTGCCTTCACTTCAGGAAACCATGGCTTAAGGCATCACTATAACTTCCTAACTCCCCATATTTCCTGTGAAAATTAGGCTCTGAGTTTCTACTTGTGCTTCTGAAAGTGTCCTCCTACAGGAAGCCCTGAACTAGCCAGTGTCAGGGTTAAAAGAACATGTCACTTTCTCCTTAATCACAAAAATGCAAGTAAATTCTTGTTTTGGAGATTTCACCAAAATTCTCGCTGAATGTTGATGAGTGGCAGCATAGCGGTGTAGACTGTTCTTCATCTGGTAACAATGTGAGGACTCCTGATGAAGCCAAGCTTACTTAATGACAACAGTCATGAAAACGAGGAAAACAAGCTGCAGATGGATTTCACAGCTGGACTTAGTTTTAGGAACCATATACAGGAGTATCTAGTAATGTGTGAACAGAAGGACACGAATACCATGGAAACTAGTATCCCATTACAATCCCAGAAAGTATCCATCCCCACTGAAAGTTTCTCCATGCAGTTATGAAAACACAACTTTTCTTTTTCCAATAATCAGGTTATTATACTCTCTGAGTGTGGGACTAAATTCTCTGGGCAGTGACCTCTGCAAGACTGCTGACATAGTGTAGCACCAGGCTGGTTTGTTTTGGCTTGTGTGGGGCAGCTGCAGTGTGGGAGACGGTCAGGATGCTGTGACTGGAATAACCTGGGGAAGGGGCTAGAGCTGCTTCACAGCCTCTGAGAGGGAACCAAGTATGAGGTAAGACAGGCAGGGAGATGGGCAACTTTCTCCTGTGTCTACCATTGCTCTGTTGCAAATTGGTATCTGTATCACTAAACCCTGTCATTCAAAAATTGTAACTTGCACAAAATGGACTTAGTTCTAACTTGATTTTTGAGTTCTGAGAACGTCTTGAGACTTATTTCTTTAACGAGGAGCAACAGAATTACTGTTAATTAGACACTCAAATACTGAAAGCTGAGACTATTTACCTCCATTAATTGGGATTTTAGGGAAAAAAGCAAGAAATTTGGAGTTACTTCTGCTGACTTCAAGGGATCTGGCAATACTGTGATCTGCAGTACGTGCTATGCCCAAAACTACCCACAGTCCTCAAGGCAAAAACTGTTCTGAATTGTTAATACTTGCAAAAAAGTATATTAGAAATGGCCTAGTAAACTGCTTTGTAATAAATGTAAGGTGAACAGCTACCCCTCCTCTACCAACACAGAAGCACTCCAGCAGGCACGTAGTTTTATGATAGGATACATCCATGTAGGAGAGACTCAACCTCTATGCTGGTAAGAAACCTGAGGAGAAATAAGGAAGCACAAACTTGCTGTGAGTTCTTTGCAGCTGGAACTGATGATGGGGCAAATTCAGCAAAGGCATGTCTAATCTCAAGCCATGGGCTTGTCAGATTACTACCAGCTCTAAAATAGGAAAGGCAGAAAAGACTAATTTTAAGAGTTCTGGTGTGAAATCAGTCACAAAAATATGATTGACCAGATTTTCCAAAAACAGTTAAGTTAGGAGTTAGGTTCCATCAACAAAAAATAGTGCAGAAATAATAAAAACTCATAAAATTAATACAGAATTTTTATTATCTCTCTTTTGAGGGCACACTTTATCAATATTTAAAGCTCTACTAAAAATACAGAGAGATTGAAAACTTCGCAAAATAAACAAAAAAATGCCCTCATTCTCCTTTCCCAGGTAGCATTTGTCTTCAGAAACCGGAGATTTAAATTAAGCATCAATTACTGTGAGAAACCTTGTTTAATCACAGTATTTGTCAATACTGACTATACAAAAAAGTTTTGAACAATATGAAACTATGAAGATTAAACACTAGATGGAGTAGTTGGACTAGAATGAAACAGATATGTGAAGCAACTCTAGTAACAGCCACTGTAAATATTTTGAAATCAGGGGCTTAGTATTAAGGTGCTGCATATGACAGCACTTTTCTCCAGCAGCACCAGTTCAGGGAGCTGGATGTATGCTGCTGAATTCTTGCTTTGCAGACAATCACCAAAAGGGTTCTCCCTTTGGCTTCTCTGCTATGAAGTCCTAAAGCCAGAGCACAAAGGGGTAATGGGTTGCCTCTGAAGATTGCTGAGCTGCAGGCACCCCTCACATAAACAGCAAACCAGTTTCACACTCTGCCAGAAGCTGTTCCACTTATCTCATATGTAAGAAAAGGGGTGACACTGTCCCTGAGCTCCTTCCTCCCTGTCTTTTTTCCCCCTTTTTCCCACACTCTTAGGTTGTGGTGATAGTTTGGGAGACACTGATGCTCCTGCTGCCTTAAGTTTGCCTTGTGCCCACCCTGCAGCTCGTCTCTCCATTCCCAGCCCCTGCACCATTCCCTCAATTTTGTGGGCACAGCTGTTTGTGCAGCTGTTTGCTGAGCCAGGCTGGAGAGCTAGCACAGTGGAAAACTCACCTGATAAAAAAAAAAAAACACAACAAAAAAAACCAGTTGAGATACCTGTGTGATCTCTCAAACAGGTCTGTTCTCTCCAGGGGAGGGATGCTGAAGCAAAGATGAATATGTGGGGGTGGGAAGAAGCAGGTTATAAGGGCCACCAAAGAGTTGTTCATGTTATCACAGCCTCTGGCAAGATGCAGAAAGTCCAGTCAGGGCCCTTCAGAGACCCCATTCCTCTGTGAATCTACACAGAGATGGAATGCAACAGCCCGATGCATCAGTGCAAGGTGAAAGTACAGCAGCAACCCAGTGTCCCTGAGCTGAGACTTTGCATAGGGGGAGGTTTTACACACACTCTCCACCTCTGAGCGTCTGCGCAGAGCAGCCCAATGGCGTCAGGCTCTGGATGCCATCCTCAGGTTGCCGCACTGCTTTCCATGCCATGCTGAAGGGGCCAGCAGCCCCCAGTGCCTGCTCTCTTTCAAAACCTTTCCAGCCCCGAGTCATCTGAATGTTCAGCTTGGGGCTACCCCACCTCCCCGCGCCTCACCAAGAGGAGGCTACAATGTGCGGTCTGTTTGAGCAACGGGGCTTTGGAGGCCTAAAACAAATTGTCCTCGGGGCCCAGGACAGTGGCAGCCATTCTCTCCCCTACACAGCCCTGTGAGGACAGCATCTCTCAAGGGCAGCAGTTGGCAAATGCGCTTTTGACCTTTTCAACTTATTGTATTGGTATCTAGCCAAACAATTTAAGTTCATCTGTAGTGTGTGACACTCAGGAAAGAGAGGAATGACATGCATGCTGTTTCCAACCAAGTAATAAACTGCCTTTTGTGGTGGAGTGAATGAGGCCTTTGCCGCTGGCGGCCAGATAACCCCCTGCACTGTGCAAGCACTGAGAGGAGCAAATAAAAACTTAAAGGGCTTGAGAAGCTCACACTAGAGGGAGGTACAGAAAAAAAGCTTCCCTTTTTCTTCCCTGGAGGTCTCAAGTAGATCCTTGCAGCTTTTCTTCATGGATGAAATCTTGACCCTGCTGCAGCAGAGGGCTTGACACTGGCACAAGTGAGGCCATCATTTCACCCCATCTAGTTTGAGATTTTCTTAAGCCTAAAAGCAGAAAACCAGCAGCTTCTCTAGGGCTGCTAAGCAGTGTGCCAGCTCCTCTGACTCTCCTGCAATTGATTTTCAGCCCCAAATTTCCTCCAGCAGTATGTCTATTCCTGCCTGGGGACAGAAACCCAAACTTGGCCCTGGTGTGCTGTGGCTCCAGTGTGAGCATGACAGGAAAGTCAGGTGATAAATCAGCACCAATTGAAATCTGTTTAAGAGGTTTTTCTAAAAAAAACCCACCAAACGCCCCCCCCCCCAAAACAAACAAACAAACAAACAACAAAACTAACAAAAAGTAATATTTTCATATTAAAGTTACAGTGCTCAGGAAAACATCTGAGTTCAGGTAAAGTGAGGTGGATTTTCCTGGACTTCTGTTTATGCATGGACATGGTGGCTTGTCTGAGGTCAGGTATTCACTGACCATAGTCATCAAGACTTTAGTTGTCAACGATCCCTTTCTTCAGGGCTTGGAGGCACTGGTGTTGGTTAGTGAAGATATTTGGTGGTATTGCATTCGAATCCATGCTAAAGCAAATACTTTGCTGTGAGAATGATCAGATTCAGTAGCAGTTACACAAAGAGCTTGTGGAGTCTTCATCTGTGGAGAAACTCAGAACTCGACTGGACACAGTCCTGAGCAATCTGCACTAGTGGGGCCTGCCTGAGCAGACTGCTGGGCTAGGTGATCTCCAGACACCCTGTCCAACCTCAGCAACAATGGGATCCTGTGATTTTGTGATTCTGTGATTTAAAACACTCACGATTTTATTTGCATCAATTGGGGCTGCCTTTCTGGTGCAGATTCATGTTTTCTATTGGATCTCTGCCCAACACCTGCACACAGCCCTGGAAACTGAGCAGGTGGCTTTGCAGGTGACTGTGCAGTAGCTTGGTAGAAGCTTATCTCACAGGGTGCTCAGCTGCTTGCTTTTCCAACCTCCTTTCAAGATGCTCGTAAATACAGCATTCACTTCCTCATGAGTTAGTTCCCCATGGGTGGAATGCTTCCTTCCCATGTTGATCCTGGAGAAATGTTCTTATCCACACAGACAAATTCTCATTATGTACTTGCAGTACCAGAATTACCCTTTACAGTACAAAACCTGTTTGCAGCTTGTATCCTGCTTCCACCTTTTTCAAAGTTTTATGTGGCACATAGTCTTATGTTGGTGCTCCTCACAAAGGTTAATCCCACATCCTTCTCATTCTTCCTTTTTGTCTCTCTCCCTGATGTGAAAGTCCTCAGTCCAGTGGCCACCAGAGGCAATTCTCTACTTTTAAGTTATCTGCATTGTATCGTATGGGTTGTTGACTGACACATAAATTTTATCTAGCCTTTCTTTCTCCCCCAAACCCTGTAGGACCAAAATCTCTGTTTCTCATAGGAAAAAGGTATAAACCTCACGCACATTGAGTCTCGACCTTCCCGTCTCAACAAAGATGAGTATGAATTCTTCATTAATTTGGAAGGCAAGAATGTCCCAGCACTGGACAAGATCATCAAGTCCTTGAGAAGTGATATTGGAGCAACAGTCCACGAGCTTTCACGAACAAAGAAGAAGGACACTGGTAAGGCCACACTAACAAGGATAACTTTGACAATAAATGTTCACATCACATACTCAAATTACTTCTTTTTCCTGCAGCGAAGGAGTACTTCTTGGATTCGTATGGCTGCATTTCCCCTCCTCTGCCTATTTTACCTGTGTTGTAAGCTTTTTAATTTGGAGATTTTTCTCTCAGTGTAAATTACCATGCTCCGTCTTTTGTCATGTTTCTGACTAGGTTTTCTGGGAAATGGTGTTATGGTGTTACATTGTCATCTGTCTGCCTGGTTGGCAGCAGTCACAGTCTCTTAAAGACAACCTTGCTATGGTAGCTTTTTATGCTACCTGCAGAAGCTAATAGGGATCAAAGGATGATTGAAGTTACAGACTGAGGGCTCAACTCATAAATCCTTAACCAATGGTGCAGGAAGTTGTGGGTACACCTGTTTTCTGCTTGCAGTCTCTGCTTTGCTTCAAAATAGGCAGCATTTGTATACACAGCTTTTGGTAAGTCACAAAGGGTGGCATCTTTTGTTCTTGATGCACACCTGTAGCAGGAGACAATAACAGGGGTGCAGGTGGGCTCCATACCACCATGTTTAATGCAGATAAATTAGCTTATCAAGCTCAATTACATGACCCCTGAATCTCTGACTACCATCTCATGACCTTTGGAATACTCAGTGCTGAAAGCCATTGCAGGGCTTGTACACTTTTAGCCTTTTCTTATGTTCTCTGCCCATCTGAGAACTTGGAAGAAGAGAGACAAAAAGAATTTCCATGTGGGATGTACTACATCTGTCTAGTTACTGTCCTGATTCAAAAACCCCCATGTAAACTCTATTACAATTGAAAATGGCAAACAGTTCCAGTGAAATCTGCAGCTGCGTGTATGGACTTGGCTTGTAGATGGTGTATCAGTTCCATGGAGAAAGCCAGGCCTTTATCTGCCTCCTTTTCCCTCCCACTCTGTCCCCATAATAATTATCTGTCTGTTCAGTACCCAGCAAAGTCAAGCCTCTACAGCATCATTTTGTAGAAAAAGGTCACCTATTGAAGGCTGCCTTTCTCCATCCCAAGTAAGGATGGCTTGCTGGAGTCTCCAGGGAGGTCACCAAGAGGGAGACATTTACATTGCCTTTGCATTGTGCATCCCAGCTGGGGGACTGCCCTATCTTGAATACTTCTCCTAGAGAGCACTCAGGTGAAAAGAAGCTGTATTTTAACTTTTACGTGATACACAGACCTCGTGAACCCAGTCAGACTTTGCCAGTTTGTATAGTGAGTCCAATCAGTCAGTCCATATAGAGCCAGCACTATCAGGTGAGTACATTGTGGTTGTGAAAGGGCATCTTAAAAATAGAAAATTTTAAATCAGAAGGCAGGGGGCAATGTACTGCAATGTGGTCTGTCCCCTGGCAAAAGGCAGAACCAGCTAAACCACCGTCTGCCCTGAGCAATGAAGATCTCCCCACTTTGCACTGGGGGGCTGTGGTGCTCTGACCAGTTTCACTTGCTGCACTGAGAGCTGAAGGCTTCTCCCTCTGCTTGTCTTGGACACTAGGGACAGAAGATTCTCTTCCTCTTTTGATCGGTCTTTTTAGTCTCTGGTGAGAGTAGCCTGTCCAAACAAAGCTTTCCCTTCTTGGGATGCCTTGGGATGCATTGTGGTCTCATGACTGATCCTGTTGCTCTTCTCTGGAGTGTCTCCAGTAGATAAGATAAAGTCTAGATGCAACTATGGACTGTAAGGACTCAATTGCTCTGGTGAGCAATTAATTTACTCTTAATTAAACCAGTTGTTGCTCATTTGCTGCTTATTTGATGGATCTGTCACACAAGGTCCATCTGCCTTCCATATTCTCCTTTTTACAGGTAGGAACTGATGGTAAAGGGCACCATAACAAAACAAAAAGTGACAGTGGAGATCTGATGCAGTGCCTTCCTCCATGTCAAATATCTCTGGGACCTCACAAATCCCTCTGGCACAAACTGGTGTTGCAGAGGTAATAAGAGCCCAGTCCTGTGCAAGGCCTGGTATGGAGCGGTGGCATCCTCATGGGACAGAGGAAGGAATTACCCTCCTGTGCTTTCTGGGGCTGGCATGCCCCTTTGAAAATCTGGATTTACTTTCTGATTTTGGTCTCATGGACCTTGACTGCTGGCTGGTGCAGCCTCATCCTTGTGGGACAGTTGCACCTCTGAGCTGAGATGAGAGGAGGGGAGAAAAAGTCCCATGAGGTGACCATCTCCCCAGCTCCCCACTCTCCCTCACACAGGTACATGTACATCCAACACCGTCCAGTTGCCTCTTCAGTTTTTGGGCTTGTGGATGCCCCTTACTCCTGCTATTGAAACTAGGGAGGCTCTGCCACCCATTTTGGTGGGAACAGGAAGAACTCTCCATTCCTGTCAGGAATCCCTGGGAGGTCAGTTGTAATTCTGCCTTCAGAGAAAAATAAGGAAAGAGTTTGTGAGTTGTCCGTGCTCCTAATTCTCAGAAATTTGCTGGAGTTGAAGCTGCTGAGTGCAGTGTTGGTTCCCTGCATCCAGTCTGAGACATGCTTAAATGCCTCTTCAGATAACAGATGTGATTTTAATAGGATTTCAGACTTAAAGTACTTTAGGTATGGATCTTCCTCTTCCTTCCTAGGAACAACATGAAAGGACATTAATACCTTCTTGAGATCAGTGCTGATAATCCTTTTACTATTTTCTTTGTGTCCTACCCATGACATTACATTTGAAGATGAAAAAGAAGAAGGCAGATACGCTTTGGAGTCAGCTCTCTCCATTCATGAGATGAAGGGACAAAAGGTTGATTAGGTGATTTATGATCACATCAAATCAAAGAGATTCTTTTCTGTTTTTTTTTTATTTCCAGAAGAAAGTTATAGGGCCTAACAGGGCATGCTATTACTTTCATTTTTCTAATTATCATTAAGAAGTTTATAACAAACTTCAGTAAATAATAAAATAGTGTATAAGCATAGGCCAGAGTCAGATAGGAATATAGCTCTAAATACCAGCCAAGAAAGGCTTGTGGGTGAAAATTCTGACCACACAGAAGTCAAAACTCCTGTGGTTAGCTGTAGGATTAGGATTTCATTGCATGTTAGTGTGTTGATCAAAGGTTTTTTGAGTTAGATTATCCTGTCAGTGCTCCAGAAAGGGACTTGATCCCATTCTGTCTGAGAAGATAACTTGTGTTTGTTTGTTAGTTTCAGTAATTTAGAGATAGTATAAAGTGGGAGCAATTTATTGCCAAGGAAAGAGAGGAAGATTGATATTTCTTTTTGCCCTTTCGTTTTTCCTTTTCTGCTTTTTTTTTTCCCAGTTTCAACTTCTCTCATGAGTAGTAAGGGTCCAGTCAAACTGAAATCCCCAAATAGCCATATTTTGAAAGGTCAAACAAACACTGCTTAGGGGATGAAATGTGGGTGGCAAATTCTGGGCTGAGGCAGCTACAAGGGCAGAGTGAGACTGGAGCGGACTGAGCTGTAGGAAGTGTGGTAAGATGCTGTCCTTTATCAGTGATGGCATTAACAAATAACAGGCCTTATAGCACCTTTTAGGGCAGTTTGCCTTTCAAATGTATCCTTCTGGTAAATCTGGTCATAATGCAGAGATGTGCTTGTGTGAAATTTTATTCCTAAAACACAGAATGAGAGCAATATGCCTCCAAGGAACAACGTCTCAGAAAGAAAATGGTTTATGGGGTCATTATAATGCACTTCTTAGTGGGCAGGTAAAGGCTGGGAAGGTTTTCTCCTGAAGGCAGCCCCTATGGTGCTGGTTCTTTCACTGCTGCCTAAAGATGCTCTCAGCTCTTCCTTGATAAGGATTAATTTTGCTTATGTTCATGATTAGAGAAAAAATACCCAACAACAACACTATTTTACTGAGTTTCTGATAGGAAGCACACACTGCCATTTTTGGGGCACTGTTTTGCAGACAGTCAGAGGAATTTTCTATATTCTGCCCTTTCTGCATTGTTAGACATGTTTATATGTGATCTTATTCCACAGCCCCCTCCCCCCCCCCTCCCCACCTTAATTCGTCTTAGGGTCTTATCTCAATTAAATGCAAAATGCAACTTTAGCTTCCCTTTGACTCACTCAAATAGCTACAAATACCAGATTTGGATCAACAGTGTGATTTTTAGATGAGAGCAGGCCAGCAAAATGCTTTAAATCCAGAGGTAGTTTTAGAACTTCAGATGAGATGGGCTGGCAGTCACTGGGCCAAAAGCCCTTTGTAGGGTGGGAAAGATTTGTTGTGAAAACACAGTGCATCTCTTCATAGCTCTTTTTGGAAACAATCTGAGTATCTGCAGTCCATTTGGAGCCCATGAATAAAAATAATTAAATATTATTCTGTTGCAGCATTAGGGCAATGCAGACAATTTATTGCATTTCTGAGACAGACTGGGAGCTGAAGTTCTGTAGAGGCCTTGTTTGCTAAACCCTGAGGCTGGCCAAAGAGTTTTGGACTGTTTAAAACAGGGCTAAACCTGGGCCTCAAACTGCTATAAATTGCATAGACCTGTCTTTGACCCTTGTCACAATGGTCCAAATGGAAGAGTTCTGCAAAAGTCCTCACTGCCCCTGCTTTGCTGCCTCTCATATAAATGGCTTATTAGCATTCTGCTAGGCATTTGACCCCGTGGTAATTTGGTCACCACTTGGGTGTCCGGCATGATCCCATAAATGCTGCTGTTTCACTTACAGACAAATCAATATTTATTACTGATCAGCCCACGTTTGCTCCTCAGACCTTCACAGAGGCCCAGTGTTGCAACAGCTTGCCCTGGCAATTCATTAGTGGCCGTGCAGACAGGCAGTGAGTCTGGTGAATGGACTGGAGGAGGATGTTGCAAACAAAATATGGGATAGATTCAGCCAGGGGGTAATTTGATTTGATCTTTTCAATAGTTGCTTGGAGAGCTGGGGGTAATCTCCTGGCACACACACCAGACCTAGGCAGAAGACCCAGTAGCCTTTTTGCACCCTGGCCCCTGATGTGAGTGAGGGCTGTATGGACTTGCTTCAGCACTTGTCCTGGGGCTGAGGACCTTTGATTCTCATTTCCATGAGAGGTGAAAAGGCTCAGGACTTTCCAGGGCCCGACTTAACATCAGCTATGCTGGTGCAAATAGCACTAAGTATTCTCAGGATTTCGCTTTCACAGCCTGCTCCTTTCATCCAGCTCTGCAAGCTCAGAGCTTCTCACTCTTAGTTTTTGCTGATGTCTGGGAGGACCTGGGATGAGGACAGAGATCTGCTGAAAATAGGCCAGGTACCCCATAGGGGCTGCATGCCTAGAAGTTAAGTTGCTGCTCCTGTGTAGAGGAAAAACAAGCCACCCATCTCCATGCCCAAGTCTGACACTGCATCAGCCCAGGAGTCTGTCCGGAGATTATAGTGAGCTTTGTACCAAGTACGTGGGGATCTTGAGAATAAAATGTATTTAATGAAAGTAAGCTACTATTATTTATCCGTTTTATCCCTTCTTGAAGTTGCAATGATTCAAACCCTGCCCACCTAGACCCTTCTAATTCAGGGCAGCCAAAAGCTACAGACATTGCTGCTGAAATCTACTGCAGACTTCAGTTCCCAAAGTCTGTCTACACAGCCCGGACCCTTCAGGTCACAGTGTGTCCCTGAGAACAGCAGTTACTCCCTCTCATGTTGACAAATCCTTTGCTGTGGGACTGCCAGAAAGCTTTTTTCTTGGTGCCTAATCCCAAAATATTTATCAGTGTTCCTCACCCCAACCTGATAGTGAGGTGTGTGAAGCACAAAACTGTGAAGCGATTTCCCACCCCCCACCCCCCCCCGCCAAATCCTACAAAGCTCAGTGACAGAGCGAGGAGACAAACCGGGTGCCCGGCTGCCACTATAGGATGTAGGGGCAGGACGCCTGGGAGTGCTCACCCTTCACATGGCCTGAGCAGTGACCCCTCTGTAGGACTCAAACACACCTCTTTCTACTCATCCCCTCTGGCTGATTGAACTCAGGGGGCTGGAGATGCAGGAAGTTTGCTAAAGGTAAGGAAAGAATTTCTGGAGATACCAGAGTTAGCGCTACATACAGGAGACAATTTTGGGAAGATCTTCCCGAGACTGCTGCTGCCATCTAGTGACTCGTTCAGGTCTGGGTTTTAGGGTAAAGCTCAGGGTGTGCAGCTCGGAAAGGGAAAAAAAAAACCAACCCTTCCTTCTGCTGGGCTGCTGAAGGGAAGGCCCAGACAGGAGCACCGCTGAGCCACCGGGCCGGGTCTCTGCAGCTGCCTGAGCTTCCTGGCCTGCCTGAAACAAATCTGAGGACTCCCAGTGGGAGTGTTGGATGCAGCCATGCTGGTGGTGGGACAGCAGGTGGGGGTGAGAGCGCACTCTGCATGGGGCTGAGTCGAGGTCTCCCAAAGTGTGCTCTGTTAATTTGCTGTTGTTGCATCAGCCCTTCTGCACAGGTGCTTTGCAGAAACCCAGCACCACAAGTACCCTCTGTGTTGTGAGGCTCAGCAGAAAGCAAGGCTGAATAGTCCTGGAAACAGGGTGATCCTCTTATCCCGTAGGTGGTCCATCCAGGTCTGGGATGAGCCCCATCAGCAGGATGCTGCAGGGAACTCATGCAGCAGCTGCCAGCAGGGGATCAGGTTTACTTGGCACAAAACCCAAAGTCAAATGAGGAGGTATGGCTGAGTGGTAGTGCTCCCAGCTGAGCAGAGAGCCCCACAGGGGAATGAGCCCCAAGCACTGGCTGAGCAAGCGACATTCATTCATGCAAGAAAGTCACTAAATGAAACTGCAACGTTTTATTGATAAAGCTCAGTGCCATGCAGAGTGTTGGCTCCCCCTGACCTGCTGTCCCACCACCAGCCTGGCTTTATTCAATGCTCAGAGCCCTGGGCTTGGACCAGCAGACCATTGGGTGATACTAACTGCAGACTCCATGGAGCTGACTTGTACTCAGTGTGGGGAGCATATAGCACAGAATTGCATGGCCTGAGCATGGGTATCTCCTTAAATAGAGGTCTTCTGTCTTTTCATCAGAAAAGGTATGGTAGAACTGGAAGTGGTGCAGAGAGAAGTGCTAAGAGCTCTCCATAGCCCACTGTTTCTGTGCCTGAGGGACAAAAAACGAGGTCTCAGCCAGGATGATGGATAGCAGGTGAAGGATCTGCCAGGGAGCTATAAAATCCTAAGTAGCCCGGAGAAGGTGAGTAGCAACAAATAATGTTTGTATTCAGGAACAAGTTAACATCATATGAAATAATCCAGTTTAAAACAGAAGTGAGTTATTTTTCATAGAACATGTAAAGACAGGATGGAGTTCAGTGCTGCAGAGTGCCTTGAAGACAGAAGTGTACATAGGCCCAAAGAGCAACTTGTGTATTTGTGAGAAGTTCATCAGAGGCTATTAACCTGAGGTATGGCTTGTAACCTCTGACTCAGTGAGAAGGGAGGGGAAAGGAAAAAGAAGAGGCAGGCAGCTGGGGTCAAAGGGCTAAAAAATGTGAGGAACAGCTGAAGGGAAAGCCAAGTAAGTCAAACCCAGCAGCACGGGCAGCTCCCAGGATGCGCCCACCTGCCAGTGGTGCCTTTTGGTGGTACCTGCAGATATACTTCCCAAAGTGCTGATGAGATGAGGGAAAGGGCCCATGGTCCCTGTGCTCTTCCATCAGACTTCCCTGTCTCAGCAGTGCAGGAGGTTGGTGTAGCCAGGCCCAGTGGTGGCTGACAAGGGGGTTCTTAGTTTGCTATGCAGCTGGATCCTCCTGGAGGAGATGAAAGAAGAAGCTGCAACCTGGAACAGCCACTGCATATGCGAACCTGCCCTCTCGTAGTCAGGGTACACATGCCAGGGGACTGCTTCAGCCACTGTATGAATACATTTGTGCCCACTGCTCCAGGAAGGAGGTCTGACCTGGGATGACAGCTTCACCTACCTCATGAGCTGCAGAGTGCCTCTCCTGATGATGCAATAGCCATGAAGACACTTGCCTTCCACTTCCTCTTATCTGAACACATCACATGTGGAAAGCCCTGTGATTCTTCTTTACCCTCCACCTCATGTACTTCTGTGAAGGGAGGAGGGCATTGCACAGACATTACATGCTGTGGAGTCGGTGTGGTCCCATTTCATATCCTGGCCACCCTGCAGAAGTGTCTATAATGTGGGAGTTACAAGGCAATAGAGAACCAGGCCCAGAGTGTTAACCAAATGAATGCATTATTGTATAATGACTGCAGTAGTACAATAGTAGTCTGAGGTATTAGGGTGTCATTTATAATTTTATTTCACCATCTTAGCTTAAGCGAGGCCACCAAGTAAGTCTTAGAAAGAGATTTTCAGAGGGTCAAACGATCCTGTATCCTTATTGCTGTGGGGGTTTCTTGCTGTTCCTTTGAAATGGCTGATTATAGCTACTGTGAAAGGAAGGATACTCTGGAAAGAATCCTACATTTTGGTAAGCCGAGAAACCAGAATAATAAACAGAAAATAATAAAAATTACAAGCTAGCTCTGCGCCAAAGGCCAGGCATTCTTGATGCTCTGTATTCTTCCAACAGTGCAAAACAACCTCAAATTCAAGGCAACTTGCAGGGTTTGCTCTTGCCACCTACTACAGGAAAAGGCCATCGCTGCCCAAATAATTTATCATCTTGTGTATATTCCTTTATATTTGTCGTGAAAAAAATAGAAAGACCAGAGGAAGGCCCCAAACAGAGTAACGAAGAAGCATACCCATCTCTATTTATTTTCTGTTTTGCAGTGCCATGGTTCCCAAGAAGTATCCAGGAGCTGGACAGGTTTGCCAACCAGATCCTAAGCTATGGAGCAGAACTGGATGCTGACCATCCTGTAAGAGACTGATCTTCGTTTTTTTAGCATGTTTGTAATTATTGGGACAGATATTTCTTTCATTTGTATTTGCTTTGCTTTAAGACAAATCTAGTGGACTAGGTCTCACATGGTTTAGGATAAGAAGGTACCACATTTCTAGTGTTACAATCAGCCTGATCCCAGTATAGAGTAAATCAGAACAAAGGCAGATTTAATTTGAGCAAATACCAGCAGACCTTAAAAGTCATGGAGGTCATCAGAGCACAGAGCCACCACAGGGACACCTCTGGTTTTCTCAAGTGACTCTGTTGTAGTGACCTCAGGCTCATTTGGTGAATCACTAGCAACAAAAATTTCAGAAGCAGCATATCACAGTGCAGAGGTATTAAGACTGTTTTTTTCGCCCTTGATCTCATACACACGATTGAGCTTAGTGCCTTGTTACATGGTTGTTAAATATGGCATGATTCTTGTATGGTGAGACAAAACAAAAGAAGAGGGTTTTGTTTCAAAAAGTTTGTGGTTTACATGGTAGAGTCAGAAAGCTTTGTTCATTGGCTTAGCTGATTAAAAAAAATAAAATTATTCAGTGGTTTTTCAGCTCCTTCAAATGCAAGAATACTTTCTGCCTCTTTTCCTTCTCCAAGCAAACAACAACTTATTTTTATTTGTCAAAACACACTGAGTTCCATGCAGTGCAACAGAAATTGCTGCTATTAGTTTAATTGGGATAGGGTGATTACAAATAAATTACACACAGTGCAACAAAAATTGCTGCTATTAGTTTAATTGAGATGGGGTGATTAGTCATTCACTACCTATTGCTTAATTCGAGATGTGTTATGTATCATGTACAATGATTCATGATGTTCAGTGTGGTCATATGAAAGGCAGAATGAAAGGAGATACACTGAGTCAATGGCCCCCTTGTGTGTCATGCGGGAATAGACCAAGATTGTATTTGGAAAAGGAAACAAACAAACAAAAAGATATTAAAAGGAATGAAGTATCTCTGCTCCAGTTCCTAGAATTAGCTAGCGAGCAGTTTGTGCCTTACAAAGGAAACCCAGCTGCTGGAGTAAATATCTGTCATAGCACATGGAAGAAAAAAGAGTAATTAAAGGAGCCCGTGTTTTCATTAGTTAAATGATATGGGACTTAACCACAAATACCTCTGTGCCAGATTAATCTTGGACAGCACACTTTTTAGGCCATTGGCTGCCTGTTTTTGACTCAGACTCTTAGGTCTGCACTCCACTTCAGCTGTCTCGGGTACCTGGTCATTTCATGGCCTCTCAGTCCAGTTGTGTTGTGCGTCACTAAGAGCTGCATGCATGAGCTGCTCTCATACCTAATGAGTAGTTGGTATTTGCCCTGTAGAAGCATGTCCTGTCTTGGAAGGACATTCCTCCACTTTAGGTGGTGAAGACACTCCTTTCCCTCGGGTATTTTTAGTCTAAATAGCAGGCACACTGGGATAAGAGAATGGTTATCCTAGATGAAGGATTAGAGATTGTATTTCTTAATCCTGGTTTAATTGGTAATTAGCTGCAAAGGTCAAGCTCCAAACCACAAAGTCTATTAGACATTCTCTGTAGTAAAGAAATCCCTTCAAATAGCTGAATTTGTAGTGCAAACAGGCCTTTTTGGCCTGCTAAGTGCCTACTGTTCTTCTAATAGTTTGAAAATGAGCACCTTTAAGCATGGCTCATGCTGAAAATCTGCCTAAAAAGTCTGACTGACTTGATGACTGTGTTTGTAATGTGGTTTCACTTTGCTCTTCTAAACCAGCCCAGATTTGCTAGAAGCTGCAACAAGCTTCTCGAGAATCCAGAGGGACATGGTTATCTGAGTGCTGTTGATAAAGTGTATTGCTCATGTGGGAGCACCTTGCTGGTCCTGTAAAGGAGCATGTTTCCCTGTTTTGAAGAAGTAAAAATGAGAAAATGGAGGGACTTGGGGGGTGAGAGGTGCTGGGAGGCATGGCTGAATGGTTGCTCTGGTGGCCCTGCAGATGAGGAAGGAGCAGGGAGCGCCCTGAGCAAGCAGGACACAGCGGGGCCAGGCAGGATGAAGGCAGGTTTCCCACTCACTCTCCAGTACTTCTTGTACTGCACCAGCTGTGCCCAAGGGTGCTCAGTGAGAGGAAGGCTCTTCATTGCCTGCACTTACACAGGGACTGACCAGTGCTCTTTCTCTTTAGGGGTTCAAAGATCCTGTGTACCGGGCCCGCAGGAAGGAGTTTGCAGATATTGCCTACAACTACAGACAGTGAGTGCTCAGTGCATGGGCAGAAAGCAAGCCCACATCTCCTGCCCCCTCCTATAGCTCTCAGCCTGCTGGAAATCCCTGTTTTTCCACAAGGATCCTCCTTCTGTTGGCTTTTTTCTGCCATGTGTTTAAATCTTCCTGTGCATGCATTTATCCCTGAATCACAGTAAAACAAAAGTAAATTGTTCCAGGCACACGTTCAGAAGAGAACACTGCCTCCGCTCTTTCCCCATGACACCCCTCTTCCCTGGCTTTGTTGTCTAATTGAGCAGCAGACTCCATTGCTACTACAAAGACCTGAGCATTGAATAAAACTGCTTCTGGTATTCTCCCTATTAAACCAGGACAGTGCCTATCATTTACATTAAAGCAGGAGCTGCATACACTATTAAAATAATTAATATCTTACGGTTCTGATGCTAATCCAGTGCCTGATCCTCTACTTCTATCATGTCTGACACAGCTGCAATCAGCAGTTTGGGCTCTCATTTCCAAGAAAAATAAGTGGAGATGGTAAATTCAGTTAGAACAGGCTTGCTTGATTGCATTCAGTGATCAGATCTGGAGGAAGTATAATTCCTTTCCCAGAGCCACTCACACATTTACATCAGTAATACCGGGCCTTATTCTTGCTGAGACTGGTAAAAACTGTGATTGTAAAGGATGAAGTAACATATGATGTACATTTAAGGCTCCACTTTGCACAGAACTGCAACGTAAAGATAGTTCCTGAGCCAAAGAGCTAATAATCTAATCACAAAATGAGGGACAAAATTGGACTGATTGATGGAAAGCAAAAGAAGTCAGGACCCCACTTTACAGCTAGAATATTTGGGTAAGAATTTGTGGCCAGATGTGGATGGATCTAATGCTCATTTATAGACATTCCACAGAATATTTACCTTTTCTGCATAATGAGTAGCAAATTCTCATCTCTAGTTTGCAGGCTTTCATCAAATCCTACAGAGGAATAAACAACAAAAAAAAAAGTTAACCACCCTCACTCACCACCCCCAGTATTCAAACTGAAACCGTCTTAGGGAGATGAAACCATTATATTCCAAAATGTAACTAATATTTAGTCTTTTATGCATGTCACCAGACACATTGGAAACAGAGCCTATACAGACCTGGGTCTGTGTCCCAAAAGCACCTTCTGTGTGAAATTATTGGATTTTCCAATAAGGTTTTTCAGTAACAGAGCAATAAGCAGGGTGTGAAAGCCCATGTCTGGGCTTCTGGGGCTTGTGAAAAGGAGGCGCGTGGGTTTTGTGACTTTGAGCGTTGATCCAGGGAGCTCCAGATGGATTTGTGATGACCTTGTCCTGGGTACTACACCTGACAGATCTGACTTTCAGGGTCTGTAGTGGCTGAGAGGTTGAAGGGCTGTCTTTAGCATAGAGTGACAGAGATGCAGAGAACTGGACAGGAGAAAAAGGACCACCAAAGTTATAAGGCTTCAGGGTAAGCTTCTGAAAAGGCAAATGTTCTTAGTTTGCAATGTCAGCTACAAAGTGAAGTGGGTCTGTGGTTGTTTATCTTGCACTTCTCTTCCTGCCATCAATTTTATCTTATTCTATGTCCCCTCCTTTGCACCTGTCTTGTTCTCTTGTTTCCTGTTGTTTGCCTCTCTCCTCTGCCCTTGCTCTTTTGCCTTCTCTCCTGATACACTTACCAGTTGTTTTTTTTGAAAGATGAATTTCCCTGACATCCCTTTCCTTTGCATTTAACTTGCCTCTTCTCTCTGTCCTCCTTTGCTTCTGATCCTGCTGATCCCTGAAGTTTTTTAATTGACATTTGAAAGATTTTAAGCCATAGCTTCCCGCTGTAGCCCTGGAAGGTGACTGAGGATTAGTTAGGAGTGCTAAAGGAACAACAGTTCCCCAGCAATCCTCATAATTCAACATGATGTTTAAAGCTCCACACATCAAGGAGGGCTGATATAGAGAGACAAAAAGTAATGGTGCTCCAGAGAAGCTGCCCTGAGGCTCAAGAAAAAAAAAATGAGGGAGTGGGAAACGATGAGGTGTCATCAAGAATTTAACAATGGGTCTCTGAGGCTTGGAAAGCTCTAGCATTATTCCAGCAGTGAAGTTAACCCTATTAA
Source organism: Apus apus (assembly GCF_020740795.1). Lineage (NCBI taxonomy): Eukaryota > Metazoa > Chordata > Aves > Apodiformes > Apodidae > Apus > Apus apus. The sequence continues at coordinate 147,863,093 of NC_067282.1, read as the reverse complement.
GTTACTTAAACCCCTTTGATTTTTCAAAGCTGCTGAATTCACCTATGGCTCTGTCATTATTGCTAAGGAATTGGCTATTCATAGGAAGCCAAACTACACTGCTTGTGATTGTCTAATTCTTGCCAGCTTCAATACAAGCTAAGCACATGGAGGCCTGAGGGTGGGATTTGATTCAGAATTACTCATTACAGTTATAAAAAGTTAAACTGTCTGGAGTCTGCATCTGTTGCAACATAAAGCACAGATCAGAATTCCCCTGCCCCTCCAAGAAACAGTTTTCTGGAGCTAATGGTTTTCCTGTTGTAACCAAAACAATTAATGATGTGTGTCAGAGCAAGAAATATAATAGCTGCTCCACGTGTAAAAATGAAAATAAATCAAAACAAACAGTCAATGAATATTTTTAGAACAATATATTGATAAGACAAAGGAGCACATATATTTTTGCCACAAGAATGCAAGAGTTGTCTAAAAGCCAGTATCCCAGCTGAGGTCAGTCAAGTCCTTCCCAGTCAGTGCCTAGGGGAAAGTGAGGCTCCCTTTGCACCTGTGTGTCAGACCAAGGGCATCTCCCGTCATGCACTGGCAGCACCTGGTCAGCCCATCTAAAGCTCCTGAGTATGATGCTGGTGGCATAGGAGTGTTTCTCTGTTGCTCCTAAGAAGGGTATCCATTTTCTTTCCAGTGGTCAACCTATTCCTCGAGTCACCTACACAGAAGAAGAAAAGAAAACATGGGGCACTGTCTTCAGGGAGCTGAAGAGTCTCTATCCAACTCATGCTTGTTATGAACACAACCATGTATTCCCACTGCTGGAGAAGTACTGTGGCTACCGGGAGGACAACATTCCCCAGCTAGAAGATATTTCAAACTTCTTGCAGTGTAAGTTATAAAAATGAAAGGACCAAATTAAATGAAATGTCTCGGCTGTCAGTGTGGGTGGTGCTTTCAGAGATGGAAAAGCAGTCCCTACTTTGTTACAGGCTTTGTGTTGTGCTTGGGCACATCACTTAGCCTGTAACCCAGGTCTCTCTCTAAAATTTTCAGGGGTGTGATGAAACAGATGCTCAGATACTGTGATAGTGGTACACATGGGTAGGACAACCAGGTGATCAGGCCCAATAACCATGGGTTCATGAAAGGCAGATTCTACTTGACAAACCTAATCTACTTCTATGACAAAGTGACCTATTTAGTGGATGAGGGAAAGGCTGTGGATAATGTTTACCTGGACCTTAGTAAAGCCTTCAACACTGTTTCTCACATTCTCCAGCCAGCATTCTCCTGAAGAAACTGGCTACATATGGCATAGACTGGTGTACTCTTCTCTCAGGCTGGAGAGTTGGGCAGGGAGAAACTTGATGAAATTCAACAAGGGCAAGTGTAGAGTCTTGTACCTGGGGAAGAACAACCCCACGTACCAGTACAGGTTGGGGGCTGACCTGCTGGAGAGCAGTGTAGGAGAAAGGGACCTGGGGGTCCTGGTGGACAGGAGGATGACCATGAGCCAGCAGTGTGCCCTTGTAGCCAAGAAGGCCAATGGCATCCTGAGGTGTATTAGAAAGGGTGTGGTTAGTAGGTCAAGGGAGGTGTTTGGGTCAGTTCTGTTTAATATCTGTATCAGTGATCTCTATGAGAGGATCAAATGCACCCTCAGTAAGTTTGCAGATGACACCAAATTGGGAGGGAGTGTTGATGTGCCTGAGGGTAGGGAGGCTCTGCAAAGATTCCTCTTGACATTTCTTGGCTGGACAGGCTGGATCAATGGGCTGAGGCCAATTGTATGAGGTTTAACAAGGCCAAGTGCTGGGTTCTGCACTTGGGCCAAAATATGCCCCCTGCAACACTACAGGCTTGGGGAAGATTGAGTGGAAAGCTGCCTAGAGGCAAAGGACCTGGAAATGTTGATTGACAGCCAGCTGAACATGAGCCAGCAGTGTGCCCAGGTGGCCAAGAAAGCCAACAGCATCCTGGCTTGTATCAGAAATAGTGTGACCAGCAGCAGCAGGGAAGTAATTGTCCCCCTGTATTCTGCACTGGTGAGGCTTCACCTCTAGTACTGTGTGCAGGTTTCGGCCCCTCACTACAAAAAAAGACATCAAGATGCTGGAGCGAGTCCAGAAAAAGGCAACAAAGCTGGTGTAGGATCTGGATAAAAGGTCTTATGAGGAATGTCTGAGGGAACTGGGGTTGTTCAGTCTGGAGAAATGGAGGTTGAGAGGATACCTTATTTCCCTCTACAACTGCCTGAAAGGAGGTTGAAGTGAGATGAGGGTTGGTCTCTTCTTCCTAGGAACAAGAAACAGGACAAGAGGAAAAGTTCTCAAGTTGCACCAGAGGAGGTTTAGATTAGATATTAGAAGAAACTTCTTCATTGCAGGGGTAATTAAACACTGGTATAGGCTGTCCAGAGAGGTGGTTGAATCACCATCCCTGGAGGTGTTTAAAAGACTCATAGATGTGGTGCTTAGGAGCAGGACTTCGTAGACTTAGGTTAATGGTTGGACTAGATAATCTTCAAGGTCTTTTTCCACCAGAACAATTCCGTGATTCTGTGACTGTGAAAATTCCTTCCTCTTTCACATCTGAACTCCTTTTAACATAACAAGAGAAAAGAAAACAATTAGCAAACTTTTCCCACTGTGAGAAGTCTAGATAAGGATAAATCAAGCACGCTGGTTGTTTTTAAGATGTGCTTTTTTTATTCCTTCAGCCTGCACTGGATTTCGCCTGCGTCCCGTTGCAGGCTTGCTGTCCTCTCGAGATTTCCTGGCTGGACTGGCATTCCGAGTGTTTCACTCTACACAGTACATTCGCCATGCGTCCAAACCCATGTACACACCAGAGCCGTAAGTACTTTGGCACAGACCTTGCGTAAATTTGCAGCAGACTAACAGCAAGGTCAGCCCAGCTGATAATAACCGTGTGGGACTCATGGGCACTCCCGGGAACAGAGCTAATGGAGAGTGGCCAAGCGACTGCTCTCTCCTTAAAACTAGAAGATTTCTAGTCTTTTTAACAAACTGCATCCTCTTCTGCAAGTTATGGGACTGACCATCCAGCTTTACTACTGAAGGCATGCTTTTGTGGTGGCTGGGAGGCAAGAGAGCAGAGTACAAAGGCATTTAGCTTAGCTACTAGCACCCAAACAGTGGTGTGAAATCTAGAGCAGGAATGACTCAACATGTCACAAGCAAAGTTCTGGCAGCAAGACAGAGGAAGCCCAGATCATTGATGCCTTCTCTTTTTCAGTTTTATATTGTAATGTTTCTTTCCATCCCTGTCCATTGTTTTTTCCACTTGTTTTCAAAATAGTTTTCTTCCTCTACTTCATATTGTTGCAATTCTTTCTTCTCTCCCTTACTGTTTCTTTGCTTCCTATTTCTTCATACAGACTCCTTTCCCCCTCCATTTTCTATCCCTTATTCTTCTGATTTTCCTTCTCCTCACCCCATTCTCATTGTGCTCAAAGCCAAGCCAAAATAACTTCCAGGACCTTGCCCTTCTGGGTGCATCTCCCCTCTACCCTTTCCAACTCACCAAATTACTTCTCCATCTTTGAAAAATCTAGCCATCCCTAGGGGAGTTCTTTCCCAAACATACCTGTCCAGATGCCAGCTTCAACTTGTGATGAAAATGGTCCTACCAGAGGAAGGGCGAGCTTCCACCTCTTAGTGGGAGGCTGTGGGCCTGAACATGGACTGGAGTTGAGCTCCTGAGGTGCATATTGACTCCATGGTGAATTGGCTTAGTAGCCTGAGCTTCATCTAAAGAGATTTCTTGTCCTTGAGACTGAAAAACCCATGCTTCCTTTGGTGATTTCTTTCTGTGCTTCTCTGAGCTGAATGGGTGGTTTTCGTCCATAAGGAAAAGCAAATAATGTATCATGCTTCCTCTGAGGGTTGTATAACTATAAAAGCACTGAAAACCCTGGAGTGTGCAAGCCTTTCCATCATAATAATTATAAAGCAAAATGTTTTCCCATAACTTTTGAACATTATTTGCTGGTAGGAGCAAATGCATGGCACTCCTGACTGTGTGCTGACTCTAGGGCATTTGTCCAGCATTGCCGGACTTTTCTTAAATTTAAGTTATTCAGATGTCATGTTTTCCTGCAGTGATATTTGCCATGAGCTGCTAGGACATGTGCCTCTTTTTGCTGATCCCAGTTTTGCTCAGTTTTCCCAGGTAAGTTGTTCAGTGATTTTACTATTTTTATAATTGAACACACCAGAGACTAGGTAACTCAGAGCATGAAACAAGATCCATGAGGCATGTGGTGTTTGTTAGCACCTTGTTTAAGAATGGCTGAGACTGCTGTATTTATTGCTTGAAATGTTGACACAAATCACTTGGGCGAACTCATACACCCAAACTCCAAATGTCTGTCTTGCGTCAGCTTTTTCTTTAGAGACAAACCCCTTGTGAAGCCACAATCTAAAACCTTTTTGTAGATGTTGATCCTTCTGAGCAAAGTCAAATGGCTCCTGAGTCAGATGAATTATTACCCCACCCTGCTATCCAAATGTTAGGGAAAGTGAAGATTTTTTTGGTTTCTTTTCTATTCAAGCCACAGAGGAGGCTGAGTTAAGTGTAGAACTGTCCCAGCTGCAAGCACGGGAGAAGGCTGGAGAGGAGCTTTCCCTTTGGTAGTGTTAATGTCTCTGGAAAAGAAGCCAAGCCTCGTTGAAGGAATAAACTTTTGGCTCCATTTTACCAGAAAACAGGAAAAGAGAAAAGGAGAGAAGGAGAGGAAGGAGAAAAGGGTTTCCTTCAAGATAAGCCCTGCTGTCCCTTGGCTTATTAGGATTTGACATGATGATGGCTGCCCCCATGCTCTTGGTGTGGCTGTCTGTGAGGCTCTGCTTTTGCACTATGCAGTCCTCAGTGGAGCAAACCAAGAAAAATACCTGGTTATATACAGCGTTTTGGAGCTGTCTTCTGAATCCAGCTATTGAAAAAGTATTCATTAGTTCCTAAGGTACAAATAAGATCTTTCAAATCGTGCCTTGCCATTCAGAAAAAACAACTCATTCGAAGTTCCAGGAAAATTCCTGCAATCAGGGCCCATCAAAACAAAGAGAAATATTTGAGATGTATGGATGTGACTGATTTGCCTCATTTTGACCGCATCATGGGTCATTGTATCATGGGTGTGCATTGTAGGCTTGATCAAAAGCTTGTCAAAGCAAAAGGAAAATTTTATTTGACCTCAGTAGGCTTTGTATCAGGCACAAAGGATCAGGCCTTGTAAATGACATTTGGACAGGCATCTTTGTTCCTTTCTGGAGAGATTGCTGGATTAAAGTTGATCTTCCACGATAAGAACATGTCCTGTAAACATTTGTGTGTGGTAGTAAGTGATGGTAACATTTAAAATGTGAGAAATTACATAAGACGAGACAGGAAGAATGTTTGCAATAAACAACTTGAAGAATAATGGTTTATTGTTACAGGAAATTGGACTGGCATCTCTGGGAGCTCCGGATGATTTCATCGAGAAACTTGCTACGGTAATTTAATAAATGAGAGCTCAATTTTCCAAGGCACCCTGTGTTGTCTTAATTCTGCTGCCACTGAAGTCACTGATAGAACTCCCATAGAGTTGAATGGGAACAGAGTGAAGTCCATGATTGGAAAACCCCACCCTGAAACAGTTGCATTATAGGAAAATAACTTTGGCACCCCTTATTCAAAGTGACAGTTGTGATTAAACACAGAAGCCCAAAAAAGATTTCCTCCAGCACAAACATATTGGGCAAGAAGAGATTACATATTACTACATCCTCACAGGAAATTCAAGGAGGCAGCTTCAGTAGTTGTTCTACCTGTGAATGTCCCTTCACTGCCACCCTTTCAGGCAGATAATGTCCTCTGCAGTCAGTGTGGCTCATGTGAGTCCTACTCTAAGACTACTGAAACCCAGAATTACAAACTTAAAATAACAACAAGAATATGGCTGTGAGATTAGTGTCCCCAGTGCCAACTCACCTGGGCAAAGCATTGTCCACTATGTGCTGTTTCTGACAAAAAGAGATAGTTTTTCTGAGCCAGAGCAGGTATCCCTTCAAAATAACAGACCAAGAAGTCAAGCTGGGCTAAACACCATCTTCAGTCAATATTGCACTAATAGCCCATTCCCTCTCTTGCTGCTGCAGCTAGGTGCTTCTGTGTGAAACAGGACACAAACTTCTGTCAAATAAAGTTCAAACTTCAACTGAGTTGGCCAGCCAAAATGAAATGTTATTGCTATCATGTCATTGTTTCAGCTCTGCTGACAAATATATGCACAGTAAAACACAACTGTGTTTGTCAGAGAACTGTACTGATTTGCAGGCACATTGAGTCTAGCACTGTGCTACTTCCAGGTGAAGAATTTAAGTCTGTGAGTACATTTCTGGCATTTATACAGTTGATATTTCACACATGGCACCAATTTAAATAGAAATGTAAAAGAATTCAAATAAATTATGTGGGCCTTCTCTTTTTGGTCAAAGAATCATATGTTTCTGTCTAATTTTCTTGCTAGGTTTATTGGTTTACGGTGGAGTTTGGACTATGTAAGGAAGGCAATTCACTCAAGGCATACGGTGCAGGGCTGCTGTCTTCATTTGGGGAACTGCAGGTGTGTTCTATGAAACATTTCAAAGATGTTTATAATAGCTAAAACTTCTCTTCTGAATGTCTTCAGATCCTTATTTTCCTTCATACTTTGTGCATGTAAATACCGTGAAATGTCATACTTCACTGAAGAGCTTTAATATTTATTAGTGTCAATGTATACCATGTATACCCAGGGAGCTCATACTGCTGCTTTCCTAATGTGCGACGTTGTCATTGTATTCCACAGGACCAACTCTTTCCTGTCTGAAATGGGGTGGCATTCAGTAGCTCCATCTTTCTTTCCCAGCAAATTCAAGCACTTTTTAACTGCAATCTATTTATTATCCTTTTGCTTATAGTATTGTTTATCAAATAAACCTGAGATTCAGCCTCTTGTCCTGGAGAAGACCTCTGTGCAGAAGTACCCTGTTACTGAGTTCCAGCCTATCTACTATGTTGCTGACAGTTTTAAAGATGCAAAAGAAAAGCTAAGGTAATCCAGTCATTCCATATAAGATCCAATTTCTTGTCCACTGCCAATACAATGGATCCCAGTACCATAACAAGTCTTGGGTTGACAGTAATGCTTTGAGAGGCATTAGAAAAAGTTGTGTAATGCTTAAAGAGACTAAGCAGTTGTCACACTCAAAACCTTGTTGAGGGCAATAAAGTGAACACACCTTATATGTGAAGCCAGGAATCTGTGGTTAGCATAATGAAGATTTTAACCTGTATAACCAACATGCAAGAAAAATATTGGTAGCCCCACTGCAATTATACTAACACTTAGGGTCAAGGTGCAAAACAATGCAAAACAAGTCTCTTTAACAATACTATAGTTATATGTTCTCATTCAAAAATAATCTCCTGGTATCTAGTCCTTTTCCTCTGAAGTTATACTTACCCTTACACATTTTTAATGTCTTAATTCAATAGTTTCAGTCTGGTATGTGTGGGGGGTGTAGTTGTCAAGTAATCAATATATTGAGATCTTCAGAGCAGTGCTGTGAAGTTAATGAATGGATGAGTGGGCCTTCGTCCTCTCTTTTGTGAGGAGGTGGATGGTGCTTATGCCTCCTTTCTTCCTCCTCAGCCCAAGGTTTCCTCAGAGTCATTCTTACGTTTTCTAACATCCTGTACTTCTTCCTCCTTCTAAATTGTTCTGCAAACCCATGTTACTTCTGACTTCTCAATTTAAATTAAGTATTGGTTCTTTATCCCTTTTGTTTCCTTTAAACCTATGGTGGTTTTTTTTGGTTTTGTTTGTTGTTTTTTTGTTTTGTTTGTTTGTTTGTTTGTTTCTCTAAACCTATAGTGTGTGGGGTTTTTTTGGGTGTGTGGTTTTTTTTTTTGTTTTTTTTTGTCTGATTTGTATTTTTTTTTCCTGCAGCTCCAAAATTTGTGTTATCATGAACAGCTGATCAGTGGGGAGTTGTTGAGAGCACAGGGACAACCAGCAGCATCCTAAACTTGCACTTTCAAGGCCTCTGTTATCAGCCCATGCTGGTACTCCTTTATGCTGCATCATCATTTTAGGGTCAGACTTAGTTCACTTTGTACAGTACAACTACTTGGTATTTCTGCCTATGTAAAAAATATCAACTATAGGCATTATAGCACACAGTTATTCAGAATAAAGCAAAACTAAAACAAATTAGGTAATAGCTGCATGGTCATTAGACAATTGCTGTTACAGCTAAACAAAACTGCAAGCAAGCCTAATAAACTCAGTCCTGAGGCCTGTGTGGTCAGCTTAATACAGAGCCTCCAGCTTGTTACCAGCAGTGTGTTTACAAGACTACAGGATTACACAGTAAATCTTTCAGTCATCTGTGACTGAAACACAGATTCAGTTCCAGTTCAACAAGACTTTGAAATAATGGTCCAGGTTCAGTTCTGGTTCTTGAAACAGGAATGGCTCAGTCTGTATTTGGGGTTCAGCTTGGGTTCCACCTCACAGCAGTATTTTCATTGCTATTTAAAAAATCCTACCAACATATTTCTGAATGTTAGCCAAGCCACTAGGGGTTAGCCTTGGTTCACACTCAGTAAGTTTTTCTCTGGGAGATGCCACACAGGGACTTGTCCTAGACCTGCAGTCTCTTCTCTCTCTTCTCTATCTCTACCCCATTCACAGATAAACACATACCAAGACCCCAAGGTATTCTGGTGCCCTAGACTCCCCCACTCCAGTCTTCCTAGCTAGCTCCCCTGTTGCTTCCCCAGTCATCATAAGCCTGCAGCCTCTCCTTCTGCCCTTTTCTCTGAGCTAATACCTGAGGAAGATGGCCTTCTCTTCTGGGTTGTGTTATTAGTATCCTGTGCAGAGCTTCTATCTTCTCTGTGTACTTATTTAACTGAGTAGCAGGTTCCTTGAGAAAATGAAAGATGCAGCCTTAGTCTACTAAAAGAATTGTGGTACTTCTTTTAATCGTTTCAATGAATGAATTGGAAAACTGGTTAAATTGAAATAGAATTCTGGAGTTTGGTCCAGTGCCTGTATTTGTGGCTTGCACCTGGACACGTGTGTTTAAGTAAAATGGAAAACTTCACCGAAAAATTATTCCTAGGCTGACCTAAAAATTTCAGCTGAAGGAATTCATCTTCTAATTAGGGTCTTATCTTCAACTGAAATTTAGAGAGACTGTCTGTTAACATAGGTCTTTCCCCTTAGAAAAACTATACTGGACTGATGCCACTAAACACTTTCACCCTAGCCAAAATAACTTTTTTCTACTGTCACACCTTGTGGTCTTCTCACAAAGAATGCTGTTTGAGACAATGGCCTTATCAGATAACTCAGGACTAAACTGAAGGAGCAATGTGGAGAAGGCATCTGGCATATTGCTCTGTTCTGGGGATTTATGGGATTTACCATGCTGAGTCACAGTCTGTATAGTGAGGCTCCATAATCAACTCCTGCGTGCTTTCCTTCCTCTTTCAGCAATAACTTCAGTAATTTGAAGCAGATATATAAGCTGGTGTCCTGCTGGGGTCTACAAGGAGCCTGGAACAATAGCTCTGGCCATCTCATCCCATTCAGAGTCCTCCTTTTCACAGTTCTGTGGTTATGCAAATTAATGTTTTCCCAAGATGCCAAAATCTTAATATTTCTGCAATAGAATTAACTATTTTGCGGAAGGGAAGGCTGCAATTAGGGGATGGCAAGAATGCTCTTTCACTCCCTTGAATATATTCTATCTTTGCAACGACCTCAAATCTGCTACCAGCCATGCCAGGAATTAGCACTATATTTGATCGTGATATGCCAGGATTGAATAGATACTTGACTTTACTCTCCCATATCTTGGATCAGGATTCCTATATTTTGCATTACTGAAAGGAAAAGAAGATTTTCAACTTTGGCAAATCCCAATAACTACACAGTTGATCTATACCAACAGCAGCGTTGCCATGCCAATAGCATAACTTGTCCTGTTTATAAAGAAATATAGATGGTAAAGACAAATGCAGATTCAAGCCTGTTGCAGAATGCTGTAGGTCAGATCACTCAGCAGGAATTTCAGTTATTTCCTTTCACAAATTCTCTTGTTCCCCTCATTAAATGCACACAAGTGAGTTCCTGGAAAAAAGGGAGCTTTTCAAGTTTGTATGTTTCTCTGTATTTTTCCTCAGGAAATTTGCTCAAACAATCCCTCGTCCTTTCTCTGTTCGGTACAATCCCTACACCCAGAGGATTGAAGTCTTGGACAATGCAAAGCAGCTGAAGAACTTAGCTGACACTATCAATAGTAAGAAGTTTGTTACCTTGAATTCCTCAAAACTTGGATCAGAAATAGCAACTGCAAAGCAGATTTTAATCTGGTTGCATGTAATGATCTGAGCCTGACTGAGTTCAAGTAGCACACATCTCCTTTTTGATGCAAAAATTGCTTCCTAATTCTAGTCAAGCTTCAAAATAGCATTTCCCTTTGACTGTAGTTTGTTACATCTGAAATATCAACTAAAGTGGAGGTGGTAGGAAAGGCCAGAGGGCCTTGTGATGAATTCTGATGTGTGGCTCTGTCTGTTCTCAGTAAGGGAAAAAGGAAAAGCTTGGCTTAAATCACATTTCATTTTGCCATCCTAGCATTTTTCCTGATAAGTTTCCCCCCTAACATTGGCTAGCCTGCTAAAAGCCAGCACCCCTGATCCTGTGAACCATCCTTGTATGGCTGATGAAGGTGAAGGGCTGATTCTGCAAACCTTACTTACCAGTAACACCTTAATAAATGTGTCCAATCCAGCACCTCTTTGTTCACCTTATTATTTCAGGGAATGCATCTAAAGGGTAAACATATATAAGAGAGTTAGACATAGGCTAAATGTAGTATTGACTGCTGTGATTCTTTCTTTTGCAGGTGAGATGGGGATCCTTTGCAACGCCCTGCAGAAGATAAAATGAAGATTCATTGTAACTTGCTAATTGCTGGCAACTGACTAGAAACTGTCATGTGCAAATACCAGTCTTCATCTAGTCTCAGTTTATTATCTTCCTGTGTATTGCATGAATGCTTATGTTATATATCTTAATTACTATAGATTAGCAGAGAAAGAGACACATACAGGTGACTCTTGACTCTTTTGACCTTCAGACACTAATGCATTTTTTTTCAATAATGCAAAAAATCACCTTAATTCTGGGAATCTGAGGAAAACCTTCATGTCTCTTGTACCAAAATTTAGCAGAAGGAGGACATCTCCACCAGGCAAAGATACAGTCTGCTGCAGCTGTGAGGCAGAATTACTACTCTGGGCCCAGAGACGGGATAATAATAACTAGCAGACTAATCCATCTTGCTTGCTCTCACAGCCATTCTCCCCTCAGTCCCTCATATTTGTGCAAGGTTCCCAGGGAATCCCAAAACTCTACACCTTCCAGAGGGTATACATATACTGCTTGGCCCTCTGTACCTCTGCTCATACACACAAATACCTCTATCTGGAAAACTTTGATTTCTTTTTAAATGTGATATTGCCATTGATCCAAAGCACAGATGCTAAAGGAAAAGACAACAAGTGTTCTGCAACTTCATTAACAAAGATTTATCACCATGCATAAATATAATTTCTTTGCACAAGCACCAGTCCCCAAAAGGTTTGTGCAAGTCAAGAACACTGTATGCTGTGATGTGTCATTGATTTGCAGAGTGGAGTCCCTAAGAAAGGCGTGGAAACTGCCTATCTGGGGCATGAGGTCTGTGCCTCAATACAGTACTCACAAATACGCCCCTTCAGAGGAGAATTACCCAAAGGCAAGTTTATCTGACTTTTTGCAGCTGGATGTCAGATCAGTCTGTTGATAGCTCATGCAAGCAAGAAACCATGCAGATGTCTTAACAGGGCATCAAGGCCAGTCTTAGAGCTGTGCTGGCTGTAATATTATATAACATCATGGCTACAGAGCTGATTCAGGACCAGCCAGCTTACAGAAAGGGGAGAGCTCTCTTGATAGACACAATCAGCTACTCACTGTGCAAGGCTGATGTGTGAACAATACCTTGTGTTGTGTGTGCCCTTCTCTAAGAGTGCTATATTCAGCATTGCTCCAAGGTGTCTCCCAACTTTCTGGACTGAAATCCAGGAGGTGGATGCCAGCGGCTTTGAAATGGAGGAGAAATGGTTCTTACAATGCAGCTGAATACATCAGAGCCTTCCAACTCCTAGCTCACTGTGTCTGTGACTCAAGTCCCCACCAGAGCTATGGAAGACCTGGGTTAGCTGTGTCCTGGTCCGAGTGCATTCAAACCCCAACACAGTACCTTCCAAGACAGCTCCTAAGTCATGGTACTTCATGATACTAACAAGATTCAGAAGTCACATTTCTATTAGAAGACCAAAAGATGGAGAGGGATTTGGAGGTCCACAAGTCGCATACCTACTATTGTACTACTCTTGCAATTATAGTTTGAAAATGAATGATAACATCATCCTTCAGGAGGATAGAAAGTACAGCTCTTTCCTTTATATTTATGGTGGGTAATAGCAATCTAAGCATACCAGCTCGAACTGTTTTCAATAGACATATGCAAAATGACATAATTTTGGTGCTTTGAAGTAACCTTTTTTATTTTTGTGTCTTTTTTCTTCCTTTTGTTTTGTTTTGTTTTTCTTTCCTCATGACAATGCCTGTGTAGCTCTTTCAGACCTGTTTGGCATGCATTTTCAGTGTGAAAGTATCCCATATTTCTCCCTCTTAATATAACAGGATCTATAAGCTCACGTGTACCACAAAGAGACAGTTTCTTCTCATGGGTGAAGTCTTTCAAACTAAATTTCAGACAGCTTTCCAAGCTCCTCTGCTTCTGGCTGTTATGAGTGACAGCAGCAGTAAATATAAAGTGATACTGGGAACTCAGGATTTATGGCTGTCTTTTATGTGCAAGCAGAATGGTTAGAGTATTGATGCCACATGTCTGATTCTGGGTCCCTTAATACTGGTTTACATGAGCAATAACTCCAGCCAAAGCAGCATAATATAGCTGTTCAGCAACATTGAGAAAAAGTTAAATGCTTGGTATTTTAAGAGGAGAGGAAATATACTGAAAGTATACTTTCTTGCAGACCAAATTAGCTTGTGCATGTATCCTTTAACTAATACAAATAAGTTGCATTTTAAATAGTACTTTTTAAGGGGTGACTTCTCATTTCCATGCTAAAAAAATTATTTTTTTTGTAGCAAACTGGCAAATTATCTGGCCAGTGTAACTACTCTTTGTAAAGTAATCACACATGTTGATCAGAATTAAATACCCAGGTAGGGAAGAATGTCTATTTGAGGTGGGTTCCAACTCAAAAAAAAGCTGTCATGCACTGATTGATTATCATTTGTCCAGACAAGATAATGAAATGGATATTAAAAACAATCACCTCTTGATATGTCTAATTACCTAGAAATGTACAGCAAAGCCTTGGCTGCTCTACCTTTGCATACTCTGTACATCTTTATATGCTCCTCTGACTAACCTATTCGAAGTTACTTTTTAAAAGAACCTTCCTTTTTTCTGTCCCACTGCAATCACATTTTTTATGTCCCCATTTCCAGCTCTGTTTCAGGTGACAAAAGAAGCCCTCTCATGAGGCCCCTTCCTTTGAAGTGACCTTGCCCAAGGTCAGTGATGGTGATGGAGGGGGTAGTTGTCAGCACAAGTTACACAGGGAGTTGGTCTCTTCTGGGTGCCTCAAGATGCTTAGACATGACAAGAGCCTCAGAGCAGGGGCACTTTTCCCCCAAAAAGATACAGAAATTGTTGAAAGAGGGATTAAGCACAAGAGGACTCCACAGAAGTGCATTATTTTAAAGCTTGTCTTTTTGCTGCTTCAAACTATTCTGAAAATTAGCAGAGAAGACTTTTTTAATGCCCAAATGTAACCATTTAAATTAACCTAAATAAACAGAAATATTAGTGCTGCATTTGTCTCAAATGAGTAACACTTGATCTTATTCAGTAGCTCCCTGTTCAATCATGCAAGTCTCCTGGCTCTCTCACTTGATTTCTTACACTTTGAGATGCTCCGATCTTGAGCTTGGAGGAAAAGGTGCTTGAATACTAACCAGCTCCCTAGGGCCCCCCTTCTATCTAGTGCTCTAGCCCATGAGATTTCACCAAGCAGTTCTTTGAAGAGGTCAAAGTTAGCCATTCTGAAGCCCAGGGCTGAGATCCTGCTTGATTCTCTGTGCATACTGCACATGATCCTGAGCTCCACATTCTCATGATCACTACAGCCAAACCTTCCCCAAACTTCACATCCTCAACTAGTACCTCCTTGTGTATCAGCATAAGGTCCAGCAGTACTCCTCTTCTTGTTGGCCCTCAGCTGAGGGAACTGAGATTTGTTTAATCTGGAGAAAAGGAAGCTGAGGGGCGACCTTATCGCTCTCTACAGCTGCCTGAAACAAGGTTGTAGCAAGGTGGATGTATGTCACTTCTCCCAAGTAACAAATGATAGCACAAGAAGAAACAGTCTCAAGTTGTGCCAGGAGAGGTTTAGGTTGAATATTAGGACAACATTTCTCTACTGAAAGGGTTGCCAGGTACTGGAACAGGCTGTTCAGGGAAGCAGTGGAGTCACCATCTTTGGGGGTATGTAAAAGACATGTAGATGTGCTACTTAGGGACACAGTTTAGTGGTGAACTTGGCAGTGTGCTAGGTTAACTATTGGACTTGATGATCCTGAAGGCCTTTTCCAACATAAACTATTCTCTAATTCTATGATTAGTTGTTTGTGCCATGCCTATGGCCTGGACGTGAGGATGCACGCACCCATCCTTCATGGGAAAGGCTCAGTTTGGACTCAGTTAGTCGGACTCAGCATAACTTGTTCTAACGTGCCTTGCCACCACTGTTGGGGGAATCACAGAATCGCAGGATTACCCTGGTTGGAAAAGACCTTCAAGATCATTGAGTCCAACCATTAACCTGACACCGACAAGTCCTTAACTAAACCATATCCCTAAGTACTTTATCTATATCACTCTTAAATACCTCCAGGGATGGTGACTCCACCACCTGCCCTTGGCAGGCTGTTACAATGCCCGATAACCCTTTAGGTGAAGAAATTCTTCCTAACATCCAATCTGAATCTCCCTTGGTGCAACTTGAGACTGTTTCTTTTTGACCTACCATTTGTAACTTCATTGAACAGACCCGTCCCCACCTTTTTGCAACCTCCTTTCAGATAGTTGCAGAGAGCAATAAGGTCTCCCTTCAGCTTCCTTTTCTCTAGGCTAAACAGTCCCAGCTCCTTCACCTGCTCCTCATAAGACATATGGTCCAAAGCCTTTATCAACTTCGTTACCCTCCTTTGGACATGCTCGAGTAGCTCAATGCCCTTTCTGTAGGGAGAGGCCCAAAAGTCAATGCAGTATTCAAGATGCGGCCTCACCAGTGATAAAGTATAGGGGCAGGATCACCTTCCTGGTTCTGCTGGCCACACAATTCCTTATATAGGCCAGGATGCCACTGGCCCTCTTGGTCACCTGGGCACACTGCTGGCTCATATTAAGCTGGCTGTCAATCAACACCCTCAGGTCCCTCTCTTCTGGGCAGCTCTCCAGCCACTCCTCCCCAAGCCTGAAGCACTGCTAGGGGTTGTTGTGGCCAAAGTGCAGGACCTGACATTTGGCCTTATTGAATTTCCTGCAACTGGCATCGGTGCATCAGTCAAGCCTGTCTAGATCCCTGCAGAGCCTCCCTACCCTCAGGCAGACTGACACTTCCACTCAGCTTAGTGTCAGCTGCAAATTTACTAAGGATGCACTCTATCCTCACATCTAGGTCACTGAGAAAGAGGTTAAACAGGAGTGGCCCCAGCTGAGGTGGGGACCCCAACCGACCCCTACACTGAGTCCTCAGGAAGACCACTCGTGACTGGCTGCCAACTGGATTTAACTCCATTGACCACAACTCTTCGGGCCTGGCCATCCTACCAGTTTTTAACCCAGCAAAGCATACACTGATCCAAGCCATAAGCAGCCATTTCTCTAGCAGAATGCTATGGGAAACGATGTCAAATGCTTTACCAAAACCAAGATAGCCAACATCTACAGCCTTTCCCTCATCCAATAAGCCAAGGGAAGTTGGGAGTGGGAAGAACCTTTTTCCCCCTTAAAGCCCACTTCTCCTCCCTCCACCCAGCCCAGTTTGCAGCTTCAATTCAGCTTCCCCTGAAGTGCCCCCTTGTCCTCCGGGTGCCCCTTGGGGCAGGAGCCGGGCAGGGGATCGGGGACCGGGGGCAGCCGGCGGAGCGGAGCACTGAGTTCAGCACCGCGGACAGCGCCCGGCCCTGCCCTGCCCTGCCCTGCCCGCGGGGGCGCCGGGTCCCGCCTCGCCCTCTCCCTGGGCAGGGCAGGGGGTGGGGGACACACCTTCCCGGCCTGGTGCTTACCACAGTCTGCGAAGACCACGGTGCCCGAGGTCTAGATGGGCTGGTGTTCCTCAGGACGCTGAGGCCTGCCTTCCAGGCATGGTGCTCCAAAATTAATCTCGTGTTTTCTGTCTCAGCCAGGCAATAGGTGAGGAAATTGAGACCTTTCCAGTGCTCTGTCGTGGGCCAAGGGGAAATACAGTGCTGTTGTGGTTGCTGGGGAACAAAATTTGGTTGCACTGCCTTTATCTTACTTGGCCAGGGAGGAAGCAATAGCAGTAGAGCACTGGAGTGTGTGACCCAGTCAGGATCAGCTGAGGGGCACACAAGAAATGGCTCCAGCTGTAAAGGGAGGACAGATAGGTACTCTTCTCTGTGGGCCTGAAATATGACTTTCACAGAGGTTCTAGCACACTGACTGCAACTTGGGGTATGAAGATATGGGTGCTCATTCCCAGAAACATGTTTGTAAATGTCAAGGGATGCCATGCCCTGGCAGGAGCAGAGCTGGACCCCCCCTGAGTTTGCCATGCCAGCTGTGAGAAGATATCACTCTGGGCTTCACTGTTGATAAAGTCATGACAGAAACAAGTTCCAACAGAGGACCTTAGCCTGGATGCAGCACTTGGCTCTCATAGGACTAGGGTAGAAAAGGTCAGATTCTGTATGCAAGAAAAGCTCAGAAGTAGGCAATGAACTTTGGCTCAGGTCTCTATGGAATTCCCACAATAGTGTTTCTGCAGAGGTGACACCACTTGGATTAGGGTAGGGTTGGGAGGAAGGGTGACCTCCGACATTGTGCAGGGCAGTCCAGAATGGGAGATGTAAATGGGTCTCAGGCTAATTTCATCTCCACAAAGAAGCCCAATTCAAGGTTGAACAGCTTTCAGCACCTTCAAACAGAGCAGAAGGGCCACGTTTGAAGTTACCCAGAGGAGGAGGGATTTCTTGGCCTCTTGCGCATATCCTACGCAAGCAGTTTCCCTTGATGTGTCTGGCATGGCCAACATATATGTCCCTTCACCTAACACTAGCCTGTTTCACTGCTATCTGATCTCACCTACATGCATGCACTGCACCTCCAGTCCCATCACATCCTCTGGCCATTGCTGTGGGCAAAGCACTCACATCCTCAGGCAGTTTCCACTCAACATCTAGAAATTACAATTCACTTCCCTGTCTCCCAATGAAGACTGACTTTGTGGGAGTCTCAGGCCAAAAGGAAGAAGCCAGTAGGGAGACAGAGATGCATGGCATGGAGCCATTGAACAGGAGAGGCAGCCTGGACTCCAATCAGGAGGATGGCAGAGCCATTGTCATCCTGACCCTTACCCTCTGCAACGTGAGGAAGAACGAGCTCTCTAAGGCAGCCAAAGTCTTTGAGGTACAGAGCTCGGCATTCTCTTCTTCCACTGAACAATCTCTTCTCTCTCTGTTGCCTTCACCTCTACCACTTGGCATTTTCCCCTCCCTCACCCTTCTCTTGCTCACTGCCTGACTTTTGCCTTCAGCTGCCTTCCCCTTTCTCAATGTCCTTGTTTTGCTGCAGCTGCTCAGACAGGTTGGCTTGCCTCTCCAGGTGAAGGAGTGTGTTCTGCAAGGAAGGAGCAACTGAACACAGATATTTAAAAGAATCATATTTTTATATAAGGGCTGCATAGAGCACATACCAATCTATTATTTCTCTTTCACAGTTGCAGTGACCAGCCACGACTAAATGACGGGTCAGTATTTCAAGCACTCAGATTGTGGGGATGTTAGAAGCCAACAAATGTTCTCTGCGTATTTGGCAGGAGATACAGAAAATATAAGAGCTGTAAGCCCTACAGGCATTATACATTCTGGGCACTTGAAATATCCCTACCAGGTGCTCACTCTCATTTGTACAAATGAATAACTCAAAAGAAAAGTGTTATATTTGTTACTTATTTTTAATCCTTCATAATTATTTAATGATTATGATGCTATTACACATTAATAGATCTGCTTTTATTCTGCCAGGGTCTTAAGAGTTACCCAGCCACTCATTCGTTATTTCTGCACAGATTAAATGGTACCGTCAGCAGTATCTCATCTTTCATCTCCATCCATCTCTATGTAATTCTACAGTGTTTACTCTGCCTGTATTTTAGCTCCTTCTAAACTGAGCATTATTAGGCTTTGTTTCTTCACATGCACTAGCTGTTAAGACTTCTTTTAGTCACGTTTTAAATACACTGTAGATCTAAACTTACCTGGATTTTCAGCCTTTGGAGAAGTTTCATCATATGAACATCTGGCTCTTGCAGGTGTTTGAAACTCAGATCCATCACTTTGAAACCAGGCGAGCCAAAAAACCCAAGAATTCTGCTGAGGATCTTGACATTTTTGTTGAATGTGAAGTTCACAGCGCTGATGTTAGTATCCTTATCATCTCCTTAAAGAGAGTAGCAGAGGATGTGAAAACTAGCAGAGAAGACAAAGGTAAGAAGTATATGCATCTGTTAGTGATGTTTTGTTTCCTTTTGGAGTAATTTTTTTAGCATTAGTTTCATAATAGTAATTTGGATAGTCTGGAAATCAGGTAAGCATTCATTAATTTTTCTTCACTGCATGGCTGTTTTCCCTGAATTGGCCCATTCCCTTTGGTGCGGAAAAGGAGGCACTTTGCCTTAGCTAGTGGCACTGAGGTGAAAAAAAGGTTCCAGCAAAAAGAGGAGATTAGAAGGAGAGAGCAGCAGAACAAGAAGCTGAGGAGAAACTGAAAACTCCTCAAAGACAGGAAAATTGTGGGCTGAGGGCTATGCAGAGAAATGACTGCTCCAAGGTGAAAACAGACACCTGATGTGAACACTATGATGCTACAGAGGGTCTGAATGTTTCATTTACTTGTAGTGTATTGTGTCGGTTTTGTTGAAAGCAGCAGCAGCTGCCTGTTTGTGGTGTCCAGCACTGTTTGGGTCCAGTCATATTGTCTGTAGGTAGATTGCTCCTTCACTGAAAAGAGCTAAATGCAATCAGCTGAAGAAGCTTTCAGAGTACAAGAGGGAAGAGGGTGAGCAGAAAGCCTGCAGGGAAGGCTAGGAGAATGAGCATTTTTGTGGAGAACAGACCCACTGCAAAATTTGGAGTAACAGAGCATCAGGCATTTTCCCAAGCACCAAAAAAATCTTGTTTAGATGTTGTGCAGCTTCAAAGCTTGCCCTTTAGGAGCTGTATTTAATCTGGCAGAGTGCTACAAGTGGCTACTCCACTGCCTGTGCTGAATTTGAGTCACCACTAGCACCAGTTATCAGAGTGGAAAGTGAGTTTGCCAGAGCTAGACTGGTATTTTTCTCATTTACAGGCAGGTAGGTGATTTGTGAGTACAAGCTGTTAGAGACCTTTAATACAATCCTGAGGATGCCAGAGATGCCCCTGATACATGAGAAGGCTGAGAATCCAGTTCACAGGTTGAGTTATCTGAATACTGAATTGACATGATGTTTCCAACCCTTGGGAAGGCCAGGCACTCCATGTCCCTTTTAGCTAATACAGTCCTGTTTGAATACCTTTGGGTGTTGTTTGAAATTCACCTTCAGAGTGGTGCTAAGAGGCAGTCCATGCCAAAGTGTTCTCAGGGACTGTGGGAATATCAAAAGGGTATCACTGTTGTGAGGGAAACTGGAGAGCCAAGGATGGTTTTGGAGCTGAAGAAGCATTTATTTAGGATTTCCTTGAGAATGGAAAGGTTTTTGCTCAGAATTAGCAGTTAGTTTCAGCTGTGCTGGGACTGGGATCTACAATAAAAGCAAGGGACTGTTAAAAGAGGATGTTTATGGTTAAAGCAGCAGAATATTAAGAACATAGTTTTCTTCATATTTTCTTTTTTTCTTATGATTTTGAACAGTAATCATAAAAGTAACTAGGTTTATTTTGGATGTAATGATGCTAGAATTAACGTGCTTGGCATGTAAATGGCCAGAGTATTTATTTTTCTAGGTTAGGTCTGCCTTATATACAGCATTCCTTAATTTGTAGAGCCTTTTCTGAGTGTTTCAGATCCCAGAATTCAGTAGTGTGCTAAGCAATTCATTTGCTTTCAAGATGAAAAAGTCAGAGAGTTGGTATTTGTGGCCCACAGAGCCACCCTATGTGTGGACACCAGCAAGAACTGGAGATTTGGAGGATTTGGTCTAAAAGGTATTTGTGGTTTTGGTCCTATTAAGGTGAGTTCAGGGGTGTTAAAGTGTCAGAAGACTTTCAGCTCAGGTCCTAGGTCTAAGATTGTCTAGTGGCCGATTTTATTGGTACGTCTTATTAAAAGTGGTGGTGCCTTTTATTGAAAGAGGCTAGCTGCAGCTTCACTTTCTAGTGAGGTTTGCAGATGACTGTACTAATGAAAATTGATAGATTATAATTGCAAGTTAATTTCAGAGAATTTTCATCCAGTCTGCCAGTCTGGTTGGCAAAAAAAATTGACTACTGACATATAGTGACACGTAGATGTGAATATTCTTAGATATTGATGAAAAGAAAGCTTGTAAACTTCAGCACTTCAATTTTCTGTGTCTTTTAAAAATTATTTGATCCTATCTCATTTAACTCTTGCTGCTTTCTCTCCAGTGCCCTGGTTCCCCAGAAAAATACAAGACCTTGACAAGTGTCACCATCTGATCACTAAGTATGATCCCAGTTTGGACCATGGTCACCCTGTAAGTTAAATATCACTGTTACTTCATTTTTAAAAATTTCAAGAGTGAAGAAATGCTCATGAAAGGACAGGGAAGACTGAGGGTCAGATAAAGGCTGATCTTCAATGGAATTAGGGAGTATAAAATAAATAACTTGATAATGAGAAAAGTTTATGGATTCTGATCCATCAAGGTACATATGATTAATATCAAACACATGCTGAAGTAATTTCTATTCAACATATCCGTTAACATGAGTTTACATTTCATTATTTAGTTTAAAAAACCTTCTCGTTTATTATTTTGCCCCTCATATATTTGAAGTATATCCACCAGGTACTAGCTGGTCCATATAACAGTCAAGTTCCCCAGCCTTTGGTTTTGGTGTTTTTTTGTTTTGACCTTTCAGATATCCTATATCTGTATTTTAAATTTCACATATTTTGTTCAAGTACAGAGGTACAGTGGAAGGTAAGGAAGACAAGTGGCAAAGAGCTTCTTGCTGATAAATACCAGATCCTCAGCTCCTGCAGAAGAAACTTGCAAAAAATCTTCTAGTCAGAAAATAAGATAAATACATAGCAACACTGATTAATGGATTTCATACCTGAACTGAAATTTAAATGTGACTGGAGAAGCTAAAAAGGTCTAGTGATTTCAGTCAAGCTAAGTATCTAGATTTTAAATAGGAAGCAAGCTAGAAAGATTATAATCCTAATTTACATCTGACTTTTCACAAGGTCTTCAGAGCCAGGATTTTAGCTGTATTTATTGATACTACTCTGCAAAATACTGTTAGAATATATGTGATTAGCATTCTGTTGGATTCAGGCAGTCTTAGTTATGAGTGGCAGCAAAAAGCACTTTACTCATAGCAGGTTTATGTGTGCATTTTTCGCCTTGTCATAAGCAGGAACTCCAAGAGAAGGGAGAGGAAAAATTCACTCTAGAGTCCTGCTGTAGTGATGCTCTAGTGCTGATAATAGTAAGGCACAGTACTGGGAACAAACAAATAAACACTTGTTTCTCATCAATGTTTTCCAACTTTAGTACAGAGGAGATGTGAGTTAGGTGCAGACAAATAAAGGACTCCAAAGGGCCCTTTGCTGCTTGATGAGGTAGGTCACAGAATTGTGTTCTGCCAAAAATCACACAGAAGTGATGTATGAAAAGGGAATAAAGCATAGACTTCTCACTGAAAAATACAAGGAAGACTTAGATGGATGTCAACAGAA